>NC_022011.1:25967434-25970012 GCF_000317375.1 Microtus ochrogaster | reverse complement strand
TAGATAGATAGATAGATAGATGATAGATAGATGATAGATAGATAGATGATTGATAGATAGATAGAAGATAGATAGATGATAGATAGATAGATAGATAGATAGATAGATAGATAGATAGATAGATAGATAGATAAGATCCTCATTCATGAGCTCTATATCCATGGGTTAGAAACCTGTGAATTCAGTCAACTGGAGATAGAAAACAAAACTGTGCCTGTACTAAGCATGAACATAACTTTCTTCTGAGTCGTTATTCCCTAAGAAGCTATAACAAAACAACTATTTGCATAGCATTTACATTGTAGCGGGTGCTGTAAGTAGTCTCGGGCTAACGTAAGGCCCACAGAAGACTATGTGCAGGTGATGTGCAAGCACCACTCTGTTTCATAGAAGGCACCTGAACATCTGTAAATGTTGGTACGTGCAGCTGGTCATGGGACCAATCTCCGGTAGACACGAGGGATGATTATGTGCAATGCCCCCTATGCATGTGTGCGTGCGTGCTTGTGTGTGTGTGTGTGTGTGTGTGTGTGTACAAACTGTAGCCCCAATCATAGGGAAAAGAGAGTTTTTAATATCATACATACATATCATAGAGATACAATATCATATATATACGTACATATATACTGAGAAAGTCACTATTCTCTCGGCACCAATATTGAGCACATTGACACTCTCCACATGTTAATTTGCATCAATTGTGTAAATTCCATATCAGTCCCATGCAAAGCTTCTGCTATCATATCCATTTTACAAAGCAACAAAGGGAGATAAAGAAGTTATCACGCCTGAGGTAGTGCTGAGAGTCCAGTGGTGGCCCGGAAGCCCCATGCTGTCACCCTCTAAACAATCCTGCCACTCACATGAAGAGAAAAAGATCTGACCGTGGAACAGCGTACATGGTGAGATACTTCCTGTAACGGTGCCTCTACCTCCACGTAAGGTGTGAATCTCCTCTGGTCTTATGTCCCAGATATTGCTGGAGGAATCTGAGTCCCAGACAGGAAGTTCCATAAAACTTCAAGACCCAAACCCCAGCAGTAAGTACTTTTCCTTCCCATGAAGCCTAGCTATGTTTGCACTGTCTGCCCCAGGCGCTCGGCTGCCCTTGCGTTTGGCCTGTGCTCAGCTCTGCTCCGCTTCTCTCTCCCCTTCTTGCTTCCAGTTTATTTTAGCAGGTGTCTTTTGTCTTGACTAATCACCGAGCTCACTCTGCTGACCAGGAGGTACTCGCTCTTCACCAGAGTTTTGTTTCCAACCCCAGGCTGTAGGGTCTTGCTCCTTAAAGACTCCCGTAGCCCCTCACCTCTTCTTTCCCAGTGTCTGTGGGATACACTTGCTTATTCCCGCCCAACTTTGGCCTCAGGTTAGGCGACTCCCTTTGCCCTGACCAGGCAGACCAACATGAGCCCTCACTCCAATGAGCTGCAGCCCTCAGGGTTGTCTCTGTGCAGCGACTGCTCCTCAGAGCACACAACTCATAGAGGTCCCACCGAGAACAGAGATGCGCTGACGCTCGCCTCTTTAGCGAGCCAAGCAGCATCTAGGAACCCCGTGAAGTGGTGTGCACTCAGCCCCACTAACTTATCCTAAACATGTCAGAAACTAAGCTTGCAGCTCAAATGCGAATTCATCTCATGTGGCTAAGCTGGCTCACACCCTAGCTCCCTTTTATACCTACAGAGGGTGCTGCTGAGTCAGGCTGCATTGTTTACTTTACGTTGATGGTTCCTGGAGAATTTTAGTGAGTGTAAGAGCCCAGCAGAAGTGAGCATATGGTTTCAGTTTCCATTTCTCCCTTTCTGGTCTGATGTTAGCAGACCTTGGAAGAGACACAGGAAGAATCTATACTTGCTTGTTTTGATTTTGTTGTTGTTGCTGTTTTTGATTTACTTGTTTTTTGAGACAGGTTCTCTGTGGAGGCCTAGCTGTCTAGAACTCACTCTGTAGACCAGGCTGGTCCTGAACTTGGAGATCGCCTGCCTCTGCCTCCCGCTGTTGGGATGAAAGTGTAGATCACCTGGTGAATCTACACTTTCATAAAGACGTCTTCCCTGGCTCCCTCCTCAACCTACACACATGGGAACTACTGCAACAGAGCTAGGCCGTGAGGAGAACTCGGGAGTCCATTAATTTGGGTGGGAAACAATTCGCTGGAGTCCATTCTCTCCCCCCACCACGTGGGGAGGGAACTCGGGTCACCAGTTTGGGGTGGTGAGCCCTTGTACCCACTGAGCTGTCTCACCAGCCCACGGCACATTGACTTTGCTTTGTGATTGAGAGTCTCACTCGGAAGTTAAAACGCTGGCGGCTCTTCCGGTGAACCAGGTTTTAATGTCTAGCACCTTCATTTCTGTCACTCTAATTCCAGGAGATCCAACACCCTCTTCTGGCTTCTGTGGGCACCTCACGTATGTGGGACACAGACAGACATGCAGGCAAAACACGCATACAAATAGAATACAAATAGATCTTTTAAAAATTGTTATTCAGGAAAGAGACCCATGGGCTTCATCAGTCTGCTAATGTGGTCCCCTGTTCTCTCTCTCTCTCTCTCTCTCTCTCTCTCTCTCTC
>NC_022011.1:25954579-25967334 GCF_000317375.1 Microtus ochrogaster | reverse complement strand
CCCCCCCCCTCTCTCTCTCACTCTCTCCCTCTCTCCCTCCCTTAGAGACCTCAGCTCTCAGGCCTCCCTACTAGCCTCTAATCCCATGTTGATCACAGCAAAGGCTTTTACAGTTATGACCACTGACGCTAATGTACAGGCTGGGTATGGCCACTTGGATTCTCCCTCTTGACCTAAAGAGCAATGTACAGTAGACTCTACAGCTAGCAACTCTGAAGCTTCGGGACGAGAGACGATACCATTGTGTGCCAGCGGTGCAGGGGACACACAGAGGAGACAGGGAGCTAGCCTATGGCGAGAAATACACAACTATGGAAATCAGCTGCTTGAGCTCAGATTCTGAAGCCATGATAGGCCAAGGGACAGGTAGCTGTGGCTGCCCAGCAGCTTAGCTATACTCTCGGCCCTGCACGTGACTTTTGCCCCATCCCCATCTCCCTCTCCAGACACTCCACTTCCTGGTTTGCAGAAATGTGAACAGGCTTCATGGGACTGCTTGAGGCCACGCCTTTCCCCACCGTGATAGACTGGATCCCTCACTCCTTTATGTTGCTTCTGACCAGGATTTGGTCACAGCAATGAGAAATTAATCAAACTCTGGCCTAGCTGAAGTTTCTGCTCCCTCACCTAAAGCCCGGACCATACTGTGTGTGCTTATTACTCATGTACAGTGTCCACAATAAACATGTCCTCCCTCACACGCTGCAGAGGGGTCCAGGGTCAGACGTCCTGAGCCTGTCTTCAGCCACTTCTTAATCCTAAGTCAGACAAGTAACCCAGCCTTCTGAGGCATGTGGGCTCTCCAAGATGAGGACAATAGCAATGGCTTCTTAAGATAAACGCCAAATGTTTTAATGTATATAAGATATATGCCTGTCCCATAGTGAATATCGGGAATTATATGCAGTTACAGTGGTCACTGTCCCCAAGTCACAAGCCTTGGACCCCATGAGAACTGCGCCTGCTCAATCCCTTTGGAGCCCAGTCCTCATGGGAGCTAATAGTGACTCTGCCACAGGCCTGGTTCATTGTGCAACCCCTGCCCCCCCCCCAGAGACTCATTGCCTTGGTAACCTTGAGCTTGCTCTTGGTTAAAAGCTGTCCTCAGCAGGATGAAGATCTTTTCTTGGAGTCCTACTCGGTGATTTGGATGGACTTATTTATTTGCGAGATAATTTTTCTCTTGTGCTGAAGTTTCTCTGCTTCTCCGAGCCAAATTACAGTTTATATCGTATCTCTGCTAACTCCTGGCCAAATAGCGCGGAGCAAAGCTAAGGCTGTGAACTCTTAGCCCACGGAACGGACTAGACACACACAGAGCTGCACGCTCGGGGTCGGGGGGCACAGTTACATTCCTGAGCAGAATGCACTAGGCGCACGCAAAGATGACCAGGGCTTGAGGCTAGCCATCTGACCTTGTCAGTTTCCTCCGCGATGGGACCCTGCGGGCTTCCTCTCCTATTAGCAGATGCCGTGCGATGCCAGGGTATGAGCGCACACACGCGGTGCAGCAGCTGTTCCTCCTGGACCTGGTCCCGCCCTCGGGGCTGTCAGGGATGCACACCGAGAGCGTGCTGCGAGGGTTCAATTTCAGATCTCAAATCTATTTGGCTTAACCTCTGTCCCTCTGTCATTGATGTACCCATCAGGGGAGTCACCTTGGGTCAATGCAGAGTGCTCGAAAAGCTTGTCTGGGAGATTTTTTTTCTCCCTACCATCAGTCAGTTTCACTGCTGGATTGGAGTTTACGGTTGTTTTGTTGTTTTTTTTTTTTTTAATAAGACAAAAGGTTGATGGGAAAAATAAAATCTTCTGAAGTTCAAGTCGACCACGGCCCTCCATCCAAATGAAACGGAAACTAGAGCCAACCATGACAAATGTTGGTCTAATTCTTACAACTGCCTCCTTCCCGTGCCTTTCAATGACACTGGTCGTGGGCGAGTTGTGGGAATGGCAATAAAGGTGATGCAGGTTAGCAATGAACACAGGGGAGCTTTGTGCCCACACTTCCCTAAGAATATCCTGTGTTAGCTCATCTCATCTTCACATAAATAAAGTAGGTGTCTCAGTTTGCACCCACACACCTAGAGGTGGTGGATTTGCCAGAGTTACCCTACTGGACACTGGCATCGCTCGCCGGCTGCTAGATCTTCTGCCGGCATCCAGACGGTTTCTGAAGGGCTCCGAAGAGAGGCTGTACTCAGACACAAGAAACAGCCTGCCTGAATTTCTACAAGCACAGCAGTGCTCTGTCCATTTTCTCCTGCCAGGGACTGTCCAGTCTCTCCAATCCTGCCATAGAATTTCTATGCAATAGGGCCATATTCTTTTTCTAGAATTTAATACCCTAGGCCATGAGAAGTAATCAATGTCCTGGACACAGCAACTAATAACATCTTTGCTTATGTCTCCCTTGATTTATTGGGATGCATGGCGTGGAAAGGGAGATGAATTTTAGCATATGCCTGAATGTAAACATTTGATTCCTGTTGGGTTGGTGAGTGTCCCACCTCTGGAAACAGCTGCCCTGAGAACCAGTGATCAGCAGTGTTCTGCTATAACAGTCCCCTGCTCACTGCCTCACTGATGATCACGTGGCCTGTGGCAAATTTTCTAAGAGGTCTTCACACAAATTACGACAACATCTGGGGGCCTTATGACATGCTCGGACCTGAACCGATTGCCTCGGGATCCCTAGAATGGCCCCAGGGACGTACACATTCAGTAAAATCCCTGAGTGATTTAGAAACCTCTTGAAACCATGACATCATGTTCTCCAGGTCTGAACAGAGGAGGAGTTGCTTATTCTTACTCAACTTTCCAGTTGTTATGTGTGCCATCCCAGGAGAACATAGACAGCTCCTAGACTTCACTGTGTCAGATAAAGAGCCGTCAAGAACATCTCTGAGTGTCTAAATTCCAAATCCGACCCAGACACATCTTTGCTGTCTGTCTTTTACATCCCAGTTTACTGCATGGATGCTATTCACCTTGCCAGTGAGGTTGGCTCAGTGATTCAGCTTCACCCTGTGCTCTTGGTGAGAGGTTTCCCTGATTGGATGCCTTGCCACAAATAAACATCTTCTTGCCCAGAGACAAACTATACTGTAACTGTATGGCCTTTGGATCACAAGCTGCCCTGGAGAAACATCAGACAAGGTCCTGTCACCTGGCTTTGATGTCATCTATTGGGAAGAGAACCTTCAAAAATGTACCTGAACCAACTTTAGTGCTAGCTAAGAGTCTCCATATCCCTTCTAACTACACACATGACATCATATTGGATTCATAACATAAGTGGAAGGGAAGTGTGCCATTTTTAGAAGAAAGATTTCAGTATGCCTAAGCATGCTTTACTGTCTTTATTTCTCCATGAAATGGAAAGAGAAAATAGTCCACTAACTCGGGGTTTAAGTAAAGCCTCCAACCAATCCTCATGAACATTCAACAGGAGCAAGGGACCGTCCTTTGTCGTATGAAGTCAGTGAGATGTGGTGACTATTTGTTACTGTAGCAGAATGCAGCCTAGATTGACTGACACACAACAAGAGCCTCACAGGGACTTCAAGTAAGGACCTAGAGACCTGTCCCAGATCAAGAAGACATAACCCCTCTGTCAGACTGTGGGAAGATCTCGCCAAAGTTATTTAGACACTAGGAATTTTTTATGCTGCAGTTGGGAAGAGCAAACACCAGCAAGGAGTTTTCGAGAAGGTGTGATCATTAAATGTCTTCAACGGAAATTTAAAACCCAGCGGTTCGCGAGTATCTCTCAGTAAAGGAATGAATGGCATATTTATTAAACAGCAAGGAGCGGGGGAGGCGTCTATGCGGGCCATGATTTTTCTGAGAACTGAGATGGTGCTCCCGATCCCCCAGCAGATACTCCGACCCAAGCCAGTTTAATTAACTTTTGTCATGTGGTTCACTGAATCTAGAAATGCAAATTTATCTGACTGTGTCCAGAGATTTGTCAAACATAACCTGAAAAAAAAATAACTTTCATTTGCTGTAAGGAGAGGAGGAACGGAGGGAGGAAGGAGTTGGAAACAATGTGTAGGTGCCATAGCCACCTCATTTTCCCTGAAATCACTCTTTATTTGGAAAAGAATGAGGAATGAGTTGGACATGTGACAAGCAGACAAAACCTCCAAATAATGAAAAGTTGCTCCATGGAAAAGCCCCGTTATTATTGTGCCTGGGGAGATGGACATCTCTGAGGCAGCTGGGCTCGGCTAGTCTCCAAAGATAAGCCAAGAGGAGGCCAGTCCAGAGATGGAGCCGCTGACAGCCGGAAGAAAGCCTCCCGCTTGGGAATTGGCGAAGATTTTAAAATACTGCTCATTTGGCCGACCCAGAACCCTAGAATTACAAGTGCAGGGAGATTTTCCTTTATTGAGAACGAAGTCTCTGAGCAGAAAAGTGAGGCTCCCGATGCCTCTTTTGAAGTCAAGCCAAAGCTATGGCTGAGCTGTTCCCAAAGCATGTTCCCCTCTTGGCTGACAATTCCACACTGGTGGTACTGTGGGAACAGGGACCAGCTTCCCTGAATGTCCAGTTTGCTACTGAAAACTGCCTGGATCTAGCCAAGAGAAGATCGAGGGGGTGTGCATGAGGCCATGAGAATTCAGATGGACAAAGACCCCACACACACACTGCTGATGAAACATGACAACACAGCTCCTAAGAACTCAGATCTCCAGCACTGCCTGGGAAGTGGAACCATCTCAGAATGAAGCCCAGAGCTCCAAAGCCGGTCATGGTCTCAGTAAAGTGCTTTATGGGCAAATATGAGGACCTTTAAACCCAGTACTGGGGAGGCAGAGAGAGGGGGCTCCCTGGGGCTTGGTGCCAGCCAACCTGGTTAAATCAGCAAGTTCACACTGCATGTTGGTCTCTGGCCTCCACATACATGCACCCATACACAAACACACATGCACATGCCAATACATACATATGCACAGATACAGACACAATTCTTTTAAATGAAAGAGGGCAAAAAGTTTACCTTCTAACTCTCAGCCCAAAACATACACTCTTGGCAGACATTGTTAATCAATTACGGCCATCATGAATGCTGAGCTCAGAGGTGGGAGCATCAACCTCGGCATCTTACCCAGACAGTCATAAGCAATCAACTCGAGTTAGCATGCATGAGAAGCACCATGCTCTTTGACTCTGAATTCGAGACTAGAACTTCCTACGCATAGCAGGAAATTCAAGTATATGCCAAGAGCTGTTTGAAGCTGGCTGGCTTAGCTTCTCATCCAGCAACCATTCATCCCTTCCAGAATGTTCCAGTGTTTGCAGAACATGATTAACGGAGCCATGCTCCTCGAGGGAAGTGGACCGTGTTGTCTACCCAGAGGGGAGATTATGAGCAGTCCAAGACTATTACACTGACCCACTTGCACTGCCAGCAAGTAAGCCCCTGAGAACAGAGGCCTGCAGAGAGGATGTGGGGGGAGAAACCCCTGGAAAAGCCTTTCTTTTTCCTCGAAGGAGGAGAACGAGGAAGAGGTTAGGAGAAGGGAGAAAGTGCCTCTCCACTACAAGACACTCAGAATTAGTTGTGTGTATTAAGATCATCTATGGCCATCTGAAAAGCAAGGCTGAAGATAAGGCACTGTGCAAAGATTGTCAGAATACAATGATAAGGAAAGGCCAGGGTCTCTGCTTCCGGGTATGCAATTATAAGAGATAAGAAATTCTCTCCACTGTGGAAATTAGCTGAGTTTGAGTTTTAGATTTCTTGGCCCTGAAAAAAAAAAAAGAATTACCATTATCCTGGAGGAGGGGCTCTGGGCAGATACAGAGAACAGCAGAGAGGAGATGGACAGTCCAGCAGGGGAGAGAAGTCCCCATGCAGCTCACCGCAGGCCTTTCTGCCCAGCGTTCTGTTTCAAAGACAAGGAAAGGAATCCAGGGATGTCTTGCTGTCCTTCCTGTCAGCACTGTAACAAATTATCACAAGTTTAGTGGCGCTCTTAGAGAACTGGAGAAGCCCAAAGTGGGTTTCCACAGCTGAAGCAAGGGCTCTGCAGGGTTGCAACCTCTGGGTTGTGTGTCTCTCACCCCTTGGCTTGCAGCCTCTTCCTCCATCTTCAAAGACAGCAGTGCAACAGCTTGGCATCTCTGTCTCCATGACCACCTCTAGTCAGCCTCTGTATAAAGGCACCAGCAGTCACACTGATGGGCCCATGAGAAAGCCCAGCAGTCACCTCATCTGAGGAGCCCCAGCAACTACAGAAAATCCCCTTTGTCCCACAGAGGTAAACTTTTCCAGGTTCCGGGAGTTAGTGCTTAGACACTTCGTGGGTGTCATTATTCACCCCACCACAGAGAATGCCATGAACTCTGCCACTCGTCAGCCCTGTGGCCCTAGACAGGTCCCCAGGTCTCTGTTTCTTTGTCTGTAAAAGATCTATTTTGCATGATTGTTGTAAAGAACAAAAACATGTTCATTTTAACAAAGTGCTCGGTACGTGGGTAGTATTACTAATGGAAATAAATGCAAGGCTGAAGCCAGAGAATCCGGAGTCCAGCTCAATCACAGATCATCAGGATGCCCGCAAGGTTACTGCAGCTCCCTGAACCGCAGTTCTGCTGAGAAGTGGCTACAGCATCTCACCTCTACTTCTGTGACTCTGTGACTGTGTGTGTGTGTGTGTGTGTGTGTGTGTGTGTGTGTGTGTGTGTGTGTGTGTTTATGTGTGCATGTACATGGTCATGTGCTTGCGGCGGGTCCAGGAAGAGGTTGGGTGTCTTCCTCTATAGTTTCCTCTATGGCCGTTCACCTTGTTCTTTTGAGACAAGGTACCTTACTAGATCTGAAGCTTGCTGTTCCAACTATGCTCCCCAGATCCTCTTGTCTCCTCCCCTTAACAAAGAGGTAACACGCTGGTGCAGCAGCGCCAGTCTTCTTCATGTGGGTGCTGAGAAATCAAACTCGGGTCCTCATGCAAGCGTGGCAAATGTCGTTACCCACTGAGTCACCTCCCCAGCACTGCGTGGGCACATTTGCAATGGAGTGATACCACTGTTGCAAGCCTAGTGGATGGCCGGAACCGCTGAGTAAGGATGCTGGGGACTAATGGAAGATAATAATAGCCGGCCAGATCCGAGCACTTCCTAAATACAGACAAGGTCCTACATTCTTTCCATGCATCTCCACGTTTAATCTTCACCTTGTTCCAAGGAGAAATGGACTCTGTTGCCACTCAGGTTTGTAGATGAGGAAACAAACACAGAAAAGTTCAGTTAAGTTGCCCTTAGTCATATGGCTGTAAGGGGCTTCTAGTCTCTTCCTGTGGCTATCACAGCAGAGTAACAAACTGGCTGCATAAAAACAACAGAATTAAACCACCCCCAAATCCAAAGACTAGAAACCTCAAATCTAAGTACCAGCAGGGCCATTCCCCACTGAGAGCTCCCAGGAAGATCCTTCATTGCTTCTTCCAGTGTCTAGCTTCAGCAGACATCCAAGGTATTCCTAGGCTTGTAGGCACATCATTCTGAACTCTCTTCATCTCTTCACGGAGTGGTGCCTCACAAGATGGTAGAGCACCGTCCCATCCTCCTCTCTCAGAGAAGTCCCAGATGCAGGGGTAGCGAAAACAGAGTCCTGTTAATGACCCTGGGAACAGCATCCTCCCTAAGCCCAGATGTAGGGGTACCTAAAGCGGAGTCCTATAGCTAATGGCCCTGTGAGCAGCATCCTCCCTGAGCCCAGATGCAGGGGTAGCTAAAGCACAGTCCTATAGCCAATGACCCTGGGAACAGCACCCTCCCTAACACAGACTCCGTTGGTCCATGTTTCACTCAAAACTGATTTTACTTCAAACTGAGGCTGAGACCCATTATCATTACTTAATGTCAGTGTAACAGCAGCATGATACCCAGGCTCCCACACGATATATCATCCTGTAGACTTGGATGTTAGCAGGACACAGCAGAAATACAGCCTCCCAACTTCCCAATGTGCTCTTGGCCATCAATATTGATGGTGTGTCATCAATCAAATCAGGCAGGCTTTTACGTGTTCTCATTTTTAACCAAGTCTTACCGTGCATCACAATGGAATATTTAAAACCATGTACACATTTTATCAAGCCTTCATGACCACTAAATGCTCTCTGGTTTGCAGCTCCAAATATTATTCATTACGTCTAGGGAGATGCTGTGCAAAAGTAAAGAAGCCACGCAAGAGCTGAGTGATTAAGGCTAGAGACACAGAAAGACCATGAAACGCCACTGCCTTGATGCAGGTTCCAAACCCTCCCATTCCCTTCTCAGCCATTGGTCTCGAGGTCAAGAAACCTGGCTTGAATCCCAGCTGTCATGTGAGCATGGGCATCCTCCTTCACGTCCACTTATCTTCACTGTCCCTGTTTCTAGAAGAGAAAAGGCTCCCTACCTCGAGAGTACTGGAGGATGGCTGTGAAATCTGGGGGATCTCTAGAGTTTTGCCCAAGAATCACCTGTGGGCTGGAGAGACATCTCGGTAGTTAAGAGTACATACTGTTCTTCTGGAGACTCAAGTACAGTTCCCAGTACCCACGACAGGCAGCTCACAACCACCTGTAACCCCAGCACTAGAGGATCTGACACTCTCTTCTGGTTTCCATGAACAACTGCATCCACGTGCACAAATCCCCCATACACACACACATACACACACACACACACACACACACACACACACATTTAATTTTACAAAAAGAATAACCAACCACCTTTGCAGAAAAGCCTTTCTTATCAGGTCACTTTGTAATTCATTTTCCCATGTAGCCCATGTAGGCAAAGTCAAACCTTCCTAGCAGGTGTCATTTCTTACGGTGCTGATCATGAGACTCTGGTGTGTGTGTGGGGAGTGTTCAATGATGCTAAGATGTGTCTGTTTTGATTATTGATTTACCCCCAGCACAGTATCTAGTGTGTGGTAGCTCTGCCCCACACCTGGCCCTTATGAACATTCCCACAAGTTGGGTAAGGACAGACTTGTCTGTGAGCAAGCCCACATAGCAATATCGTGGGTTACCCTTTACACTGTGGGAATCTCTGCTCTGGGCTTTGTAGAATTTTCCCCAGACATCTCTTTCTTCTGGCTATCCTAGTTTCAAATCCACTACCCAATGGCTTGTGCCTTAAGAGGCTCCCACCACCCAGGCATAACCTCTTCTCTGTGGCTCCTTCCAGACACTTGTCATAGCGATGTCCTCCATTGTAAAATTCCTCTCCTGAGCCACTTGACATCCATGCAGCCTGTGACCATGGCCACCTATCTCTGTCAGTCACCATGGAGTTACCTCCCACAGTTGTGGGGGACATATATTAATAAAGGTCAAATCAAGGACTTACAGAGCACAGCCTTACATGCAAAACAAATGTACACCTGTGTCCCTTCTTCCTAAATATGGGCATGGCCCCCAAATCCTTCCTGTACACACTCAAGGCAGCCCCTTCCAGTCTGTTAGTGCCACAGAGTGAGCTCATCATTCCCTGCCTATCAGACAACTGTTGGTAGATCACCAAGCCCACTTCCTCCTCTCTGTGCATGCGCAGTCTCGATTTCCACCATTATAACAACTGTTGTGCCTATGCATCAGAGCTCCAGCAGACATGGGTGTGTGTGTGTGTGTGTGTGTGTGTGTGTGTGTGTGTGTGTGTGTGTGTAGGGGGGTCATGGCTGCCTCCTGATCCATGGATATCTCATTATTCCCTCCCAAGAAGGGTCACCATGTTTGTTCCTTTCTCTTCTAGAGGCTCTGTATGGACAGCCAGGAAGCCTAAAACCAAGGTCCCTACTTGGAAAAGTGGCATCTGCCAGCTAGGCAGATTCCTTGACAAGAGAGGAGTTCAATGATGATTGTATACTTAGGACCATGCAGTTTGAGGCAGTGAACAAGAGAATCCAGTTTATACCACTCTAGTATGTTAGAGGCTCAGTGAATGGAACTTTTAATCCCATCAAATATATGAAGTACTGTGAGATGCGAGCTCAGTCTGTGGACGCCTCCGTCTGACTGGGAGAATCAGACATATGGGTCTGAAGTGAGTTGTGATCCCCAAGTACTCAGAGGAAGCAAAACAACATGGGCATGAGCCATCTGGAGGAACCTAAGTACAGCATGCCCCATGTGTGATGGACAAGTCCCATGCTCAACAGTTGCTGTGTGCGCCTCCTTGTCCTGTGACCGCCTGGACCAGAGGGCATGTTAGGCTGAAACAGGAGATGTGCCTATAGAAACCACTGGTATGAAGTCAGTATTCAATCAACATCAGCTGCTGGGGTGGCCGAACGCATGCAGTGTTGTGAGCTAGAACAGACAATAAGCTTGGGAAGGATCCTCTTAAGGGGAGGGGGCGGGGGCGGAAGAGTCCGTGCTCTGCGGAAGGAGACTGAGTACCCCAGTGTGGGCATGTGACAGAGGTCCTAAGCAAAGGATAATTCTAGCTAGGACTGGACTCTGGGTCTGTAGTTATAGAATGGAAAATCAATACTTAAAACTCTCCGTAGAAACTGGTATTATCTGGGCCAGAGCGATGGCTTGGTGTTTAATGACACCTGCTGCTGAGCCTGACAGCCCGAATCCCAACCCTAGGACCCACAAGGTAGAAGGAGAGAACCAGCTTCTGCAAGCTGTCCTTTGATTTCCACTCTACATCGTGCAAGGCATGTGTAAGCCCACACACACACGGATGCACAATAATTAAATAAACGTAGCAAAGATTTTTTTTTTTTTTTTTGGTTTTTCAAGATAGAGTTTCTCTGTAGCTTTGGAGCCTGTCCTGGAACTAGCTCTTGTAGACCAGGCTTGCATTGAACTCACAGAGATCGACCTGCCTCTCCCTCCCAAGTGCTGGGATTAAAGGCATGTGCCACCACCACCCGGCTGGAAAGATATATTTTTTAGAGAAAAGCAAGTGATAAAGAAAGGAGGGAGAGACAGGCACAAGAACTGATGGAGGAGCAAAGGGCAGAGGGACGAGGGCACCTTTAGAGACTGCTCATTTGGGACCTGACATCTTGAATATATAGAATCGGACTTTAGAGAAGAAAAGACTAGGTAGGAATCCTGCCTTTGGTTTTCTGTCATTTTAAGATGATTTTGAACGGGTGGCTTTCTCTCAGTAAACCTCAGTTTCCTCGGATCCAGTGGAGGCCGATGTCCACATCACACAGCTGCTTGATGAGAAAGAAATGGGCACAGTGTCTGACCAGAGGGCAAGCCTGTTCAGCCCTCTCTCTGCTCAGTGTCCCCATGGCCCTCGAGGACAAAGAGTCAGGAAGTTGTTGTGTGCAGCAAATATTAGCCCTTCTCATCTCATCCTATTTAGTTACCAAAAAAAAAACCAAAAAACAAAACCAACTCACTCGGCATTCCCAGGCAGTCTCCCATCCAAGAACTAACCAGGCCCAACACTGTTTAGCTTCTGAGATCAGGCACGTTCAGGGTGGTATGGCCAGAGACAAGAGGACCAATGGAACTCAAGAAATTGACCATCAAACGAACAAATAATCCAATAAAAAATGGGGTACAAACCTAAACAGAGAACTTTCAACAGAGGAATCTAAAATGGCTAAAAAACACTTAAGGAAATCCTTAATCCTTAGCCATCAGAATCAAATGCAAATCAAAATGCAAATCAAAATCAAAACAACTCTGAGATTCCATTTTATACATATCAGAATGGCCAAGATCAAAAACACTGATGAAAACTTATGCTGGAGAGGATGTGGGGTAAAGAGAACCTCTGCGTTGCTGGTGGGAGTGCAAGCTGATACAGCCTCTTTGGAAATCAGTATGGTGATTTCTTAGGAAATTAGAAAGTAACCTTCCTCAAGATCCAGCAATATCACTTTGGGGTATATATCCAAAGGATGCTCGTACCACAAGGACACGGGCTCAACTATGTTCATAGCAGCATTATTTGTCATAGCCAGAACCTGGAAACAACCTAAATGCCCC
This sequence comes from Microtus ochrogaster, assembly GCF_000317375.1. Taxonomy (NCBI): domain Eukaryota; kingdom Metazoa; phylum Chordata; class Mammalia; order Rodentia; family Cricetidae; genus Microtus; species Microtus ochrogaster. The sequence goes on along the minus strand of NC_022011.1, from coordinate 25,955,362 downwards.
TCTACCGAAGAATGGATAAGGAAAATGTGGTACATTTACACAGCAGAAAAAATAATATCTTGAAATTTGCAGACAAATGAATATATCTAGAAAACATCATATTGAGTGAGGTAACCCAGACCCAGAAAGACAACTATCACATGTACTCACTCATAAGTGGCTTTTAGACATAAAGCAAAGAAAAACAGCCCAGAGAACCTAGACAACAATGAGGACACTAAGACATGGATCTAATCTACATGAGAAGTAGGAAAAGACAGGATATCCTGAGTGAACTGGGAGTGTGGGGATCATGGGAGAGGGCAGAGAGGAAGGGAGGGGAATGGGGAAAAATATATAGCTCAATAAAGCAATTTTAAAAAGAAATTGTGGTTTGCAAAAGACAGTGGAATGATATGTTTGAGAACAGGAGAGAGTACAAGCAGGCATCCTAGAATTCTAAATTCAGATAAATAACAAATTTTATTTTTTGTAGGAAAAAAAAAAAACCCAACCTGATTACTGCTACAACTGCACCATCAACAGCTTGGTTCCTGGCCCGGGGCTGGCTGGGACCCACACTGGCAGTCAAAGCAAGCAAGAACAAAAGCCCCAGAAAAATGACACCATGTCCCAATTCTGAGTAGTGTTTCAAGCCTTCTCATATCTCTGTTAGCCGAGACCAGAATGGCCAGCACACATATGGAGAGGGCTCTCCCTCTCCTCTCCTCTCCTCCTCCTTCTCCTCCTGCTCCTCCTCCTCCTCCTCCTCCTCCTTCTCCTCCTGCTCCTCCTCCTCCTCCT
>NC_022011.1:25939748-25954464 GCF_000317375.1 Microtus ochrogaster | reverse complement strand
TCCCTCCCTCCCTCTCTGATCTACAGAATTGTTGGTTTCCAAACACCCCTCTCTGCATGCTTGTCCACTTGCTATCCTTCACCAAACAAGAGCAGGCCACTTCTCACCACCCCTCAAGCCCTACACTGTCTGCCTCCAGGAGTTGGGAGGGAAGCGCCTGTCTGGCAAACGGAAAGACAATGCTTACAGAAATGTATTACTGATAACTCTGAGTGGCATTCATGTCCTCCTTGGCCACCTTGTCTGCAAGCCACGGAGCAAGGCAGAGTTTGAATTGTGACCCTACTGCCACCCCCACAGAAGGGGAGCTCTGAGACAAAGAACTTCCGGGGAACCCTCCCCCGCTGAGAGCAGGCTGCCCTGCCTGTGACACAGTATAGGTAGTGAGCACTCGCAGCAGGTGACTAGAGACCAGCGCTGGTGGTGTCCTGATGGATTTGTTTGTATCCTTGAAACGCCAAAAGTGTTGGGGGGCAGAATGATGGGAGCAGAGAGTGCAGAAAAGGGGAGACAGCAGGAGGTTCTTTAAGATCACCGGGGGGTTGAGAGAATAGGGGGGGAGGACCCAGCATGAGCTGCTGGGAAGAAAATCATAAAGAAGTGGAGCTTGCTGGGGAAAGTAAGGGTTGACAAGAGCATTGTCACACCCTAGCAAAGAGAAGACAGGAGATGACACGCGTGCAGAGCCTGTGGGGCTCCGCTCAATAGCTGCTTTCACGGGGCCACTCACGTCAAGTGCACGTAAGATGATCCAAGGAGCCTGATACAGAACGCAGAAAAATGGGCGGTTAAAGGCACCAAAGTGTGGGAGCCTGGTGAGAAACTCTGAAAAATGGGCTGTGCGTGGTGCTAAAACACAGGGGCTCCTTTCTCCTTCCGTGATGGCCTCCTTTCAACTTGTCACACGGCCTCTTACTTGTTATTGAACACCATTCTACATGAGAGAAAAGAAAATGACTATTTTTCTATCACTACCGTGAATTCTAATAAGCGCTCGCAGAATTAAACACTTTATTGTTTTGTGGCTGCCGCGCGCACACACACACACACACACACTTCTCTCTTTACCAGAAGAGCAGGAAAGCCACCCAAATCAGCAGCACACTCTACCACCTCTTACTGTGCCCACTCTGCCACCTCTGCTGGCCTCCACCTTGCTGCAGTGGGGAGGAATGAAGGGAGGGGACCATGGGCTCATCTCCTCCTTCCACATCCTTACTATCATAAGTGGTTGCCCACTGCAGAAAAGCAACATGAGGAAAACAGGATCGGAGATGACTCTGTGGTCACTTATGGCTCTTAGGACAGGGCCATCTTCCTGCCATGCTCAGGGCACCTTCTGTCACTGTGGTGGACAGAGCGCTGAGCCCATGTTTTCTTGGAACCCCAGCGAGCTCCCATGCAGTAAACGGGAAACCTGTATGCATGAGACACTGAAAATACCAAACACACAGACAGGAGACGAAGGGCCCCAGGGGCTGTGTGCAGCTCCTCAGCTCAAGAGTGTGCTCCATCGTATCATCAGGAGTTCTCCTTAAAACACTCAAATTCAGAGACTAAAAATATGTAGGATCCCGTGACCATTATAGCATGGTTCTAACCCAAGTGTACAGACCTGAGCAGAGCCCTGTGCAACTGCTTACTTCTGGGTGTAGGAGCTTCCTCTGGAAGCCAGAGTCAAACTAGCAAAACCCAGGCAGATAACCCAGCTTGGGTCAGAGACAAGACGATTAAGAAAGTCCTAAAGCAAAGCAGACAAAGGAGAGTGGTTCAATGGGGCCAGGCTAGGAAAGGACAGATCAGGATCAACAAGCTGCTACTGCCACCAAGTCCAGCTTTGGTCCTGACCTGAGGTTTAAATGGAGGGCCAGCAGTATGCATAGCTATGCAGTTTCAGTCAAGATATGGGTCTGCCATCACCTCTGCCCTGCAATGTGGCCTGACAGAACTGGGTGAAACCTCTTCCTGGAAGAGAATATCCCCCTCTGGCTAGTACCAGGACCTCCGTCTTTTCTTTCTCCTAGTGTGAGACTCCTAGGAAGATTCTGATTTCCTGGGGTCTGTTGTTTGAATAGTCTAACAGCTAAAGGATCGGCAGAGGTTTCTTCAGAATGTCACCATGCCAAGATGGCATAACCATTGTCCCACCTGCTCTAAGCCATTCCTGGCTCTAATCAGGGTCTTCACTCAATGAAGAGGACTGGAGAGTACCCCACTGGCACAAGGATGACCAGTGCCTGGAGATGCCATCCTACTGGGAAACCCTGGAGATGCCATCCTACTGGGAAATACCACCACTGCAGATTCCATAAGAAGCCCTAAGCAGACCCCACGGAGCTTTGAGAGGTGTCAGACCCAGTGGCTGGTGTTCACAGGAGAAAAGAGGAAGAACGGACACGCTAAGATGGGAGAGAGACCTTAGAGAGACAGGTGCTGGAGTAGAACCACAGCCACAAACACCTGGATGCACCAGAAGATGAAACGGGCAGGGGAGCTTCTCCCCCAGATTGGGAGGATATGTATCCCCACTGACAGCTTGTCTTCAGCCTTCAGACCCCAGTTGATGAGAGAATGCATTTCTGCTGTTTTTAAAGTTTCTACATTTGTTCTCTCAACCCTAGAAAACAATTTCCCTTATGACTCTGTTTGTACCCGGCTGCCCTCCCCACCGCATTCAGCCCCATCATGCCCATCACTTTTGCGCTAAGAACACCGAGGAGGCAGAATGGCTTACAGCATTTATTCAGCGAGTGGTAGCTAGGTTTAAGTTCCAGAAGCACAGAACCTTCTTCATCATGACCGGCCTGTCTTGGATGCCTAACTCGTAGGATGTTCCATATTCAAATCTCCAGTCAGAGAATTAATGGGTGGGTAGTGCTTCCTTGGAGACTCGGTGTAGGCTTGATCTCCACCCCAAAAGTTCTCTCAACTCTCTGTGAAGGAAAGTCTATATATTATCCATAATATCATTGGAGTTTATTCATTCATGTCTTCTTCCATGACCCTCCATGACCCTCCGAGGAAGGTGGTGGGTGACTCAGTCAGTAAAACCACTTAGCACCAAGCATGACGAGTTTACTTCCGTCTGTAGGACTCACATGGTAGAGTAGAGACCCAATTCATGCAAGCTGTCCCCTGACTGCCACATGCAGGCTGTGGCATGTACACCCACGCTGAGACACACATACCATCACAGACACACACAGTAAATCAATAAATTTAACGATAAAGCAATGCTATAAGGGCTCTCATTATGCTGTAGCTATTATGACTAAACAGCAGATGAGCCCTGCTCTCATGGGGTTTTATTCAAGTGGGGAGACCCACTAATGCCCCACAAAAGCAGTAAGACATGAAGAAGGCATGACCACAGTGGGGAATGAAGGGATTGGCATTGGAACTAGGGTGAGGAAAGAGCTCTTGCCATCTCTAAAGAGTTGACATTTTAACTGAGTCCTAATGAAGTGTATAGTACAGGGACAAGCCATGCTAAAAGCGGGGGAAGAAAGTACCCCAAACCAAAGAACTCAGTGCCAAGGCCCAGAGGCTCGACAGCTTGGGAGATGACTGTGAATGTCATGAGGTGATAGCCCTAGTCTGAGAGCTAAATGAAACTGAGGGGCTGAGGCGAAAGGAGAGGTAGGATCCCCATGACCCAAATCCAGATCTCATAAACAAAGAGGAGGCTCTGCTGTTTTTAAGGAGAGACACACTGCAGGGTTTTGAGCAGGCAGTGACTTGGGATGCAAGTCCCTCTGGCCCAGCCCAGAGAGCAGACTGCAGAGTGCAGACATGAGTGTAGACTCACAGAGACCTGTCATGGAGTATGAGCATGGACAAGGTCATGGCTGAAGAAGCTTTAAAGAAGAGGGGTTTATAAAACGTATACGGGTGTTTCCTGTGGCTCCAGAATCTTCAGTAGAACTGCTTTTTAAGTTTGCCTGGCTTTAGCCGCATGAGAGGTGTTCAGTGGATACTTAGAGATGGACATGATGTGCCCGCTAACTCACTAGCTGCCAGGCTGACTCAAGGCTTGCCACATCTGGGAATCTCGGCTTCACCAGATGTCGGCATACGGTGAAGAAGTTTAGCACTGTTCGGGCTGCCTTCACCTGCACCCTGACATACAATATGAAGAAAACAACCCTGTGCTGCTGGCACGGCCTGCCCTGCTGTTCACACAGCAGCGAATTTCAGTTGTTTTATCCTACTATGGTCAACCCCAAATCCCGAAAGGGCTGTGCCATAACAGCTTCTCTCTGTGTGCTGTATATGCTGTAGGCTGAGGAAATTGGATACTCCTTTCTGGGTTGTGACCACACCCTGTCTGGAGGTCAGCCAACAGCAAGGTAGTCTCAGAATGCTGTTACTCATGAGGGATGAGATCTACCACAGGTGCCCCCTGGAACACATACAGCAGAATGACTGAAGAGGGGTGTGTGTGTGTGTGTGTGTGTGTGTGTGTGTGTGAAACTTAAGGAACAAATGATTTCATCCTGCCCAATTTTGCTCTTGAATAAAGTAACACTCACTGAAGCCTCTATGGGAAGAGATGAGGATGTGGGAACGGGGTAAACTCCTAAGATGCTGACCCCCTCCCTGGTATTTTGTAGGATGAAGGCTTTACCCAGTAAGGCGAGGGATCCTCCCAGGTCTATGTGACGCTCTATTGTTATGCTTTACTAGGTGAGAGGGTTATTCTGCAATAAGAGGACCCAATTTAACCCTGGAGAAAGAGCAACAGAGTGGCTTAGGGGTCAGTGCCTGCTGACACACGGATGGATGTCGTAAAGAGTGTGGGTTGTTGGTTCACAGCCTCTGGGACCAAAGGGAAAGCCTAGGGTTCTGTGAGCTGCTTATCTTCCCATCATCCATCAGTCTTCTGTTATGGACAGGTCAAATGAAAAAATGGTGAGATCACAGGATTAACATAAGATCACTTATCCCCAGTCATGAAAAGAACTGAACGAAAGCCCTGGAATGAGAGGATTAAATGGGGAGGGGAGGGGAGAGTGGATAACAGAGGAAGTGTGGGGAGGGATGACTACCACCAAAAGCCATTTGAGAAGTCGTATGGAAAACTAAAACAGGGGAAGCTTCTTAAAATATATACGCATATGAAAGAAAATTAAATGGAGTTACTAAGTGGGGGGACAATGCCCCAACTAGACACCTTTTGCCACTGAGTGAAACTGCAGTACCCGGAACAGGTTATATCAAATTGAGTTGTCGGCCAAAGGAGCCCCAGAGAAACCCCCAAACCACTTGGGCTATCACCAAGGCTATCAGTTGTTTTCCACAAATTGAAGGCAAAGCTTCATATCTCATTAAACATGGAGAAGTTGAGCTGAGGCCAACTGGAGTCTTCACCCCTACTGACTGGTATTTGTGGTACTAGAAGGTACCCTGCAGAAAGACTGCAAGAGCCCGCGGGGATGGAAGACACCAAATCAACAGTGTCTTCCAGACACATCAGGACTGATGTCCATATGAACGCCTAGCAACTGAAACACCATTTACTGAGTCTGTCAAGGTCCAGCCAGATGCGGTCCTAGTGCTAAGAGGGGGAAAGCAGACACAAGTTCCCATCCTTAACCAAGAAGCAGTCTCCAGTCGACAACTGCTTGCAAAGGAAAAACTAGTTTTCTCCAGTGAAGAACCTCTGGGTATAGAAACTGCACTAAGAACAGGCCCCATGTCCAGCAGGAAGTGACCAACACAAAACAAAACCAATGGGAGTTGTCAGATTTTTTGTTTTTTTTGGTCTCATGTTTCTTGTGTGTGGGGGGGAATTTCTTACCTTACTAATCTTTTGGTTTATTATAGTTTCCAGTTTTGTATTTTATGTTTTGTGTGTGCTGTGCTTTGTCTTTTTTTAAAATTCTGTTTTATTTGTTTTCTAAACAGAGAGGGAGAGAAGGTGTGGAGCTGGAAGGGTCAGGAGGTGAGGAGGATCTAGGAGGAGATGAAGAATAATGCAGGAAGAATTATTTTCAATTAAAAAAAGAAAGTGCTTTATGGGAATAGTAGCTATGTCTGATACTATATTTTTATTCCCTGTTTCCACTCAGTTGACTGTGTTTATCCCACATGATCCCAGACCCCTTTGGTCACTGGTGTCATATAACCCAAGGGCAGCCCCGCATACACTGAGATGAGCCAGTCCATCCCTCTCCTGGTGATCTGATTGGAAGGAGACTCAGAGTCTGCTGTTGGTGAGTAGCAGCTGCTGGAGGCCAGAATGTAGAGCCGAGGCTGGGAACTCCCCCCGTGACCAACTCTGTCCTGCCCACTTTTTCTATTAATAAATTTTACACCAGAACAAGTAAGTATTGTTTATATATTGTATTTAGCAGCTGCCATGGCAGATTTAGGTGGCTGTGCCACACACAGGCTGACCGATGCAGGAGGAACAAAGATGTTTACAGAAAAAGTGTGTTGTCCCTGACGTAGATGCAGGTCAGGCAGCCACAATGAGACGTGTCTAAGATGTTTTAAAGCAGATAGAAGACCCAGGGTTGTGACGGACAGAGCTTTCTCACCTCCAAAACCTTTCAAATCGATTGTCCATGAGATCAGACTACTTTTTATTTTGGTGAGCATAACATCATCCATCCTCTTAGCAGACACAGCAAGCCTCCTGTGTTTGAGCTGAGTTGCGTAAAGCTTCTGCTGCTTACAGCTACAGACAGGAGCCGAGCAAGCAAATCGGTAAAAATCCATCCCTGTGTGCTGGAGAGAAAGACGCCTATGAAATGGTATGGAAATCCTTGACCTGGCAACAAACTCACCAGTCACCTCTACAACTAATGGGTGACTCTGGAATATCACTGCGTAACAAAATGCTTTCCGGAGAGCTCTAGAATCAAGGCTGTAGAAAGATATCTGTGTTTATCCTTGAGAATTCAGAGCCACTTCTCTTAAGCCAGCGATGGCTAGATCAGGGCATGGCAGGGATGAAGAGACAACCGTGAACCCTCTGAAGCTGTCACATCCGTCATAGAAATGATTTGCTCTCTTCCTAGGTGTCAAAGGGGACCTCATCTGAGAGACGCTGCATCCTTCAAGGGGTCATGAAAAAAGTCTCATGAAATAAGTCTCAATGTAGGAGAAGGTGGGAGGAGAGTAAAGGGAGCTAGCAGGATACAAGTTCTGATGGGGAGATGGGGAAGGGGGGCTCCTTCCAGAATGGAGAGGAAGATAAGTACAGAAGAAGAAAGGAAAATAACAAGAAGGGTGTTTAAAAAAGCCACAAAGAATCACACTCTCAACTATTTACCAAAAAAAAAAAACTATCATACACATAATTCCATGTCTGAATACAAAGAGTTTTAATGAGCTTTTCTCACCTGGGTTGATGGTACTCCCTCCAAGAGCCAAAGACACCTAACAAGACTATGAGACATGAGAAACCCACTTATGAGTCAGGGCTGGCCAAGAGACTCCAAAACATGCTGCCTATTGCTTTTGCCCTTGGTTACCCCCCAGAGCTGGAGCTCAGTTCCTATTGCTGGAAACACCATGCACTTCAGACACAGAGTCCAGAGACCCCTGAGCTGGCACTGGCCTGAATGCCCTGTCTCCGAGAACTTTAACTTTCATGGTTCTAGAAAGCACCATGAAAACTTCCAAAGGAGGGAAATCGCTAACAGTCCTTAAACTACAACACCTGTGAATCACACCAACTGCCAGCACGGCGCAGTGACCCTCAGGGTTAAGAGCTGGCACACGGACCTTGCTAGCCATCAACAGTTCCTTCACTAGCCTGAAGACCCAACCAACAAGAGGGAAACCATGCCTGGTACTGGGAGCCTAGCTAACCATTCAGTCTTAGTGAAGCTATGGTTTTTCGAGAAGAATCTATAACCACTAATTTCCCTAACAATCTATCAATATTTGTCCTTATACCCACAAATAAATATATTCACCCCTCATCAAGGAAACTTTGCAACAGGTTGAGACCACTACAGAAAAGCACACTAATCACAATGCAGAGTTATGCAGTCCAGCCCCAAGAGGTACATCTATAGACCACTCCTGAATGGAAGCTTCAGGGAACCTTGTAGAAGAGGGGGCAGGAAAAAAATTATACGAGTCAGAGGACTACGGAGTTTGCTGTGAGATTCTGTCTCCTGGTAAGACCAGCAGTTACACCTATACAGTCTCACCAACATGACTGTTTAAATATGAGCTGTGTGTGTGTGAGGATGATGGCAGACATGCTAAAGTGGACAGAGATAAGCCCCCAGAGCCTCGATACTATGCAAAGAAATAAAGGCAATTACTGAAAGCTGGGAGGAGCGGGAGAGTTGGTCCTCCTTCCCAGGGATGAGCACACCAATTGGTTGTCCAGTGCTAAACTGTCAGCCCTGAAAACATAATACAAGTAATATTAAAAGGACTGAGCAGGTTATATTTAGAAATATATAAACATATACATATATGCATATAATAACAGTATAAAAACAAAAAATTTGAATGAAAGTGGGGAGGATTAGATGGAAGGGTTTGTAGAGAGAAAAGGAAAGGAAGAAATTTGTAATTATATTATAATCTCAAATATGCTCCAAGAAAGAGAAAGAAATCAGTGTCTTAAGCACTTGATCAACATATATTGAACATCAACTATATACTAACCATTGCCGTTGTGGGGACTCCAGATCACTCTCAGGTTCAAGGATTTCTGGAAGGACCTGTAGCATCCAGAAAAGCTCTTATGCTCATGGTTATAGTTTATTGTGGCAAAAGATACATGAAAAATTAGCCAATGGAAGAAAGGCAAGGGTCAGAATCAGGATATATCAAGTAGGAAGTGTCCAGTTGACCTTGCTCAGTGGAGCTATGAAGCGATCAGCTTTGCTTGTTAGGGGCAGGGAGCAATTCAAGCAGTTCTTTGGGCAAAGTTAGTCCTTTACAACACATCCCTACAATAGGAAGATCCCAGGAAAAGAAACCATGGCTATGCCTGAGACAGGCTGTCCTCTGGCTGGGAAAACAGCATCAGCATCCAGGAAACTCATCAGTAAACACTTCTGAGGAATGATGCAAAATTTAGTTTTAAACATAAGGCATGCAGTATGCATGATTAAGCACTGTGTTCCTGCCCATCCAGTAGCTAACAAGCCACAGGGATGTGCTAAGTGCCCCGTAGCTCTGCAGGACACCAAGGCAACCAGGATCGCACCTGGCCAGACTTGAGCATCACCCAGTGCCTCCTTCTTTGGCTGGCCTTCCCCCTTGTGTCATCATCATGGGATCAACACATACTTCTTGGAACACTGAAGGAGACCAAGTTCCAATTGAGCCTCTGGGGATACAGGCATAGAGATGATGGGCATGGGCTTGGCTGCCATAGAGTTAGCACGCCAGCGGGTTTAACAGAAAAGGCAAAGAAGGGTGATCAAAGATGGGGTGCAACCCCACCAGTACTCAGATCACCACCTACTAGTACAGCCTGGTTGGAGGGGAACTGACACAGAACCCTCTCTTGGGAGGACAGAACAACTAGAAGCGATGTGCCTGCCAGCCCTGGAGGGCAATAGCTGCAGTTGAACCCCGGGCCAGGACTGTGACTTCCTTAAAATGCTGGACCAACAGATACAGAGAAGTTTCTAGAAGTGACCCGCTGCTACTTTAACCAAGACTCAGCTCTCCCTCCCTGCCACCAGTGTAAAAAACCAAGTGGGAATCAACATAAAGACAAATGCAGAAGTTGGCTTTGGAAAGAAGGGGATGAATGAACCTGAACCGGAGGGGAGTTCCTCAATATTCTACTCCTTAAAGCATATACATTTTGTCCACTTTCAAACACTGAGGTAAAACTGACATAAAACTAACCACTTTAAGGTTAAAAAAAAAAAAACCCAGTTCTTTCTTGCTGTTCACAGTGGTGTGCAGGCTCGACCTCCATTTCAACCCCAAATAAAACCATGCACAGATTACTGTGCCATGGCTGAGGACTTGAAATGGGCTTGGCCAGCAGGGAAGAGGGTGAGGTGTGTGTTGGCAACCCGAACCTACAATCTTCAGCCTGAGTTATCTAAGATCTGTCTATGACCCAGGGTGGGTCCTCTGACCTCACCAGACCTGCTGGAGAGAAGATCAACAGATCTTTTCATTCTCTGGAAAGAGTGGGTCTGTGTGTTTAAGAGTAAGGAGTGAGCAGAGGGCTGAAGGGGCCACAGAGACAGGGAGAAGTCAGGCCACATCCTATTATTACTAAAAGGGAAAGCCACAGCAAGGCTTCCTGGGGAAATCACTGTTAGTCCAGAGCCTGAAGACACCTAGAAGTACCAAGTTCACCAGCTAAGAGTGGGAGAGTGGGCCATTAAGAGAACACTGGAATCTGACCTTTACCTGAGACAAGAATGATAAACACAATTAATGTATGCCAATAAATGTCCAAAGAGCATACTATGAGCAAAAGAACAGCAGTTCCTGAACCACAGGCACCAGCATCATATAAAAACTTATTAGAAATGAGAATTCAAGCCTTCACCAGTCCAATTCAATCTGACACTCTGGGGATGAGACCCAGCCAACACCTGGTCCGACATCATCTGGGAGATCTGCAGCAGGAAAGTGGAGACTGGAAGCAGAAGCAGCATATGGAAGAACCCAGTTGACAGAAGAGGTTCACTAGCCCATTCCCATGTCTTCCCTTCCCCAACAAACCGTTTCTATTTCTGTTTCTCACCATGTGTCCCTGGTCTCATTCTTTGTCCTGGGAAGCAAGAACCTGGAAGCTTCATCCAGCGTCCCTGACTCAGGTCCACGCCTGCGACCATCTTACAGAAACTGCCATTCACGAACTGCTCCCCGGGGAAACTGCAAACATCTCATGCACACACGCAGAGCCGGTCCACCCATTCTGGAAACTACCACTATCTCTTTGTGTTTCTAACCCTGCTGCCCGGTGTTCTTATTTATGCTTCTTCAAGGCGTAGTTCTGTTTACCTGGTTCTCGCTGCATGCTGGGCCTCGTAGTCTTAAACAGCACATAAACATTATCCAAACAACTGCTACTTAACCCCTCGAGTTAAGTACTGTCATTATCCCCACTTCCCTGATGGGAAATCAAGGCTAACAGAGTAAGGCACCTTGCCTAAGGGCACACAGGTAGTACGCGGAAGAGCTGAGAGCTAAGCCCTGACTGACAAAGCTCTGTGCCACCACTGTCCTTCACATGAAGTTTAATTAGCCTGGTTTATCTGGCCCCTCCCACCCTCTTTAGTCACTGTGTGCATGCACCACTCTGTAGCATGTATCCCACGCTGAGATTACATACACGTCTGTGGCCATGTGGAGCGTGCGAGCTCTGGCAGGGAGGGCGGTGACACTCGTTCCTGCATCCTCCTGACACAGGTAGAAGCTCCAAACATTGAAGAAGGTGGATAGGTTCGGTTCCGCAGCAAGCGACCCTGAAATGCCCATGGTGACTAACCCACGCGTGGTTCATTTCAGGGTGTCTGTCGCTCCACCGGAGGAGAACCTCAGTCCCCATTCTTCATTTCTGGGAAGTGCCCACCTTTCTAGAACTCAATACAGTTTCCAGAGACCCTCCCCAGGCTCCAAGACATGTTCTCAAAGTGAACGGAGCTTGGCATTCGGATTTGAAAGCCAGGGCCCTGTGGAATACCCAGAGCTGACTGCAGCTAGATCTTCTGGAAGGGAGCAGCAGGCTTCTCAGTTTGACAGCACACGGACCTAAGCTCATGGTCAGTCCAGCATTGCTTCCACCCATCTAAGTGGCCAAGTCACAGACCATCTGGCTTCCCAGGTTTCCCAGCCCTAGGAAGACAGACCCCGTACCCGATGGAGAGAAACTGCAGAGTTGCATTAAAAGGAATTATGAAATGCAGAGGGCGATTCTGTAGTCTACCTTACAGATTTATTTTAAAATTCATGGATACAATTCCAAGTTCTGTGGCAACTAGGTAAGACACTGTTAGACGTCATCTGAGGGACGCTTCAAGGAGATGGGAATGTTGACAGGAGTTGATGCAAATCTTCATTTCTTGCCATGCTAATCATATCAAATTAAAGAGCAAGAGAAAAGACTTCTTAAAAGAAGCAACTATGGGCCAGATGTGAGACAGAGCATGGTGAACGCATTGTTTCTGATCCTTACAAACATACCCATTAAGCCTTTCCAAACATGTCCCGGATGCAGAAAGAAGCCCAGAGTGGCACTTACCTCTCCTAAGCCATGGCTGAACACAAGCCCAGGTCTGTCTGCCGGTTTCTAAGTGAGCATTTTGTGACGCCAACCTCAGATCTGTCCATTCCAGGAAGACTACACAGTGTGGGGAAGTAATTCACTTTACATGGCTTGACCCCAGGTACTTAAGAACACTCTGGCCCTGCAATGACATCTTGCCTCTACTAGACATCTTTTGGTCAATGCAGGGTCAAAGTTTTAGTAGCCATGAGGGCAGCTATGTTATGGAGGCTTCTATTGCCTGGTTACTTAGGGAAACAGTATAGCTTAATTTTATTAATTTGTATTGATTTATATATAGCTTGGCTCTTCCCCACAAAAGATTTGAGGAAACTTATAACCAAAACAATACAATGGAATCTAGAGTTCCGGAAATCCAGTGCTGGCAGACACACATTCCCAGAACGATCATAGCTTCCTTCACTCTCTGTGTAGGCAAAATGAGAAAATGCCACCACAGAATCTCAGCTTTGGAAGAGGTCGCAGCCTGTCTCCAACCACAAAATGCAAAAGTCACTGCTGAGTGTATCTTAAAAGCCCGGGAATTAGCCCCACTTTGGTTCAGGTGCTCTGCACAAGGCCCTAACACATGTTTAAAATAAGTTTTAAATCTGTCTCCAGGCAACTCTTTTGCAAGTGGTACAGGGATTGCACTTTGAGGAAAAGGGGGTAAAATCCACACTAGTTAACAATGAAGGCGCCACCGTGACAGCACTCTCTTCGAATCAGCGTGCTTCCGTAGAGTGTTTGGGTACCAGGTCCAGTGCTCAGCCTCAAACCTTGAAAGATAACTCAGAGGGGAATCCCAGCCCTTACTCTAGTTGCAGCAACTGTGAGTGCCATAAACAGCTTCCCAGGTGCCCTGTGCCACCCACAGGGTAAGAGTGTGAGGCCCTGGAGGAACAGAGGTGTGCTCATGACAGAATACCTGGATAAGCAACTTATAAGGAAGAATGGCTCATCCTGACCCACAGCTTAAGAGATGCAGTCTATTATACCAGGGAAGCCACGGCAGCATTCCCAGTGGCCAGTGCGTATGGCTAGGACCCCTCACATGACCACAGATCGGGAAATGATACCAGGAAAGCCACGGCAGCATTCCCAGTGGCCAGTGCATACGGCTAGGACCCCCTCGCATGTCCACAGGTCGGGAAGCTATGCCAGGGAATCCATGGCAGCATTCCCAGTGGCCAGTGCACACGGCTAGGACCCCCTCGCATGTCCACAGGTGGGGAAACAGTGAGCGGAGAAGAATGTTGCCTCTCCGCTGACTCTTCTCCCTTACCCCCTTTCTCTCCAGTCATGGGAAGGTGTCACCCACATTCAGCAAGAGTGTGCTATCCTTCATTAATCCTCTCTGTAAACACTCTCACAGGCATGCCCTGAAGAGCGCCTCCAAAGGGACTCTAAATCCTGTCAAGCTGATAACGAAGATGAACGGTCACAGCAGCTAAGTGTCATCTGCCAGGTGCTTTATGAGGAGTGCTGGAGGAGAGGCCGGGCTCCCCAGCAGAGAGTCTGTAGTGCTCTGAGATCACTAACTGTATAGCCCCGACATGACAGGAAGAGGAGGCTTCTCTGAGACAGGGCTTTGTCACTTGTAAGTGGGGGGATAAAGGTAGACCTAAGCTCACTGATTAGGAGGTGAGGATTCCATAAAGGAGTGAACTGGGAGCAAATAGCTCCGTGGTGTAAGCTCCATGTTGGCCATACGGTGCCATACGGGGCACTTCAAACGATGATTTGGTAACATGGTAGTGGTGGCGATGGCGGGGATGATGACTGTCACAGTGGTTGAAATTGTGGGAATGGTGGTGGCAAAGATGGTAGTGGCGGTGACCATGGTGCTGAAGACAACGGGGGTGGCAGAGATTGTGAATGTCATGATAGTGGGATGTGGTCGTGAAGACGGTAGGAGTGGAGATGCTCATGGTGTTGACACTGATGGTGGTGATTACAACGTTGAAGGCGGTGGTGGTGTTCGTGGCCCATGGTGGTGGTGGTGGTATATATGGTGATGGTGGGGGTGTGTAACCGCTCTCTATCCTACCAGGAAGCAAAACTAAAAGCTAGACAAAGCTGCAGCCTGAAGGCCGTAATGTGTGGTGGTGAGGAGGAGATATAACAAGTTCTAGTTTGACTACCAATTTGTAGATAAACTGCAAAAAAAAAAAAGACGGAAGTTTGCTGTGGGGATTCGAGAATTGCCATCCATGTAGAGATGTCACATTGGGAGGGACAGGGAATGGTCTGAACAGAGAAAGAAGGAAAGGGAACCTATACAGGAAAGTTAGAAGTCTGTGCAAGGATACAGTATGTCCTATAAAAGAAGCTACTGGAATCTCATACATGCATGCAATATGTTTTGATGATGAAGTAAACCCCTATTTCATCCGTTTTATTTCCTCCTGACCCCACTGCCAACATTCCCTCACACCTTCATGGGCATATTCTCTCTCTCTCTCTCTCTCTCTCTCTCTCTCTCTCTCTCTCTCT
>NC_022011.1:25904652-25939648 GCF_000317375.1 Microtus ochrogaster | reverse complement strand
TCTCTCTCTCTCTCTCCCTCTCTCCCTTCGTCCTTTCTCTTCCTCCCTTCCTCCCCTCCTTTTGTCCCTCCCTCCCTCTCTCTCTCTCTCTCTCTCTCTCTCTCTCTCTCTCTCTCTCTCTCCCTCTCTCCTTCTCTCTCCAAACTCCACCTAGTGTTGTCAGTGTGTGCATAGGTATAGGGCCGTCTATTGCATTTAATGGACTTTGAGTAACATCCCTGGGCTTACACCCTTGAAGACGGACTCTCCCTCTGCAAACAGACTTTCATTGCCAATAGCTCCTCAGCTCTCCCTGCTCCACGCTGGGATTTCATCTGCCTTGACCATGTTCACGTCTTGTGCATGCAGCTACAGCTGCTCTTGTATCCAGGAAACACCATTCAGTGGTAGCCATTGTCTGACTCTCACACTTCCAATCCTCCCGACCCTTCTCCCTCAAAGACTCCTTGTCTTGGGAAGAGATGGCACAATACAGGAGTTATGGTGGTTTGAATGCAAACGGCCCACATAGGCTTATGTGTTTCAGTACTGGTCCCCAGTTGGCAAAATGGTTTGGGAAAAATTAGAAAATATGGCCTCATTGGAGAGGTGTATTGGGGGGGGGGGGCTAGACTTTGTGGTTATAAAAGACGATGCCATTTCCAATTACAACTCTCTCTGCTCCTGTGTGGGAATCAAGGTGTAATCTCTCAGTTACTGTTCCAGTGCCATGCCTGCCACCATACTCTCCACCACGACGGTCATAAACATGTCCTCTAAAACAGTAAGCCCCAGTAAACTGCTAGAAGTTGCCTTGGTCATGCTGTCTTAGTACAGCAATGGAAAAGTAACTAAGACAGATGTCTAGGGCTGAACACTCTGCGGTAGCTTATTCTCCTCACTTGGATGCAGTTGTGGGTCTCGGTGTTAATCAACATCTATGGTTAAAAAAAAAAAAGTTTCCCTGATGAAAGCTGAAACACGCACTGCTTTATGGGTATGAGCATAAGTCCTTAGGAGTTGGGTTAATACTGTGTCTGTTTAGCAAAGTAATAGTGGTAGACTCTCCCCCCAGGGCCGATGACTACCCAGTCTCTGGTTCGTGGCCAAATTGGGCTATTCTTTAGAGTAATTTGATCATTTCCGTTTCGTTTGAAAAGCACATCATAGGAAACATTACCGAAAGCTGTGCTGATATCAAAGTGTGCTACATGTTCATTTTCAATATGAACTTTACAACTAAAATCCTTGCTAGAAGATGAAATAATGTCTCCAGGTGAGCTTGATTCTCAGCAAAGCTACGCTGGTGTAGACGTCCTTTCTTTCTCCATCCCGCCATCCATCCCTCTCGTCCTTCTTCTTTTTCTTTTTTTCTTTTTTTTATTTTTGTGAGTTTGGTTTAAATACATTGTATTTCTAGCTCAAATCTGCAAAAGGATCACTGACATCTTTTTGAAAGCAGGGCATAAAACTATTAACTGTTATTCTAGAGGAAGTTCTTACTGTTTTCTTTTTCATTGAAAACTAATAACGGCACCAATTTAGAGAGTACAATGGACTATTCTGATACATGTTCACAATATGATTTTTGTCATGCAACCAACCACAACTATCTTTGAAAAGCCTTGTATCATTTTTCCAGATGAAGAAAGGGGCTTCACTTCAAAGTTTGAGCAAATAGCTCTACCCATCTTCTGGGGTCAACGGTTCCAACCAGATTTGTTCTAATTGTTGTCCAGTTTGGAGACCGTTTCCTTTCCAAAGATAGTGGAGTTTACTGGATGCTCAACACATGGGCTGTTTGGGCACAGACATGTCTCTCTGCTAGAACACTTCCTCCATATCCATCTACCCTAGAGGACTGGAACACCAGCAATTTCCACTCCATGCCACCGCACACTCTCGTCCACCCAGTCTGAGACTGTCTTTCATCTCTGAGAAGGTGGTGTTGGGGTTCTCAACAGCAGCATAAGCAACAGTGTAGAAGCAATCCCAAAATCAATCTGATATCCTTAAAATGTATATAAAGATAAGTTGAGCAACCCCAAAGAGCACAGGGGGTCTCCAAAATTCACCCATTTTCTTTGTCATTGGTTATAGGCCTCCCTTGGGGCACTAGTCATTCTGCCAGCACTGGAGTTACAATGTCAAGTGGAATACAATGTAGTCACGGCCCTGAAGAACCTTAAGAGAGATGCTAATCCAGTCATCTCACAGCTACTGCTAAAGCTCATATTCTTAAATTCAGCCATGGACAAAGAGGAGATGGTTCTTCAATAATGTAAAGTCATCCTTGCCTGGGATATCAGAGATGGCTCCTTCTAGAAGAAGGGACACTGAGCCAAGAGGTAAGAATGTGTAGGAATTATCAAGTCAGGATTTCTCTGGAAAAAAACAAAATTAGGATCTGCAAGCACAGAGGATACTGTTTCCAAGGTCTTGTTCTGCCCTTGGAATTTCAATCTTTGGTGGTAGCCAAGCCTTGGTATTTTTAGAATCTCTTGCTCTGTGGGTCTGGTGACTCCAATATGCAGAGAAGGGTAGGGCCTGCAGAACTTGAAGAAAGAAACTGAGGGTATCTGGAAGAGTGGGGGTAAATTCTCAGGAAGAAAAAGTCCGGGCCAGGGGCAGAGCCAGGAGGAGGCAATGAAACTTGAGTAGCAGGAAAGATGAGGTAGGCATGAAGGCGGGGCAAGATCCGGAAGGCTCCATTGAGAATTCTGTTTTGTATTTCAACATCCATGGGGATCTAATGGAGGTTTCTTTTTAAATTTAAATATTTATTACTGTGATCTTTGATGATTAGCTTTGCATTCCGAAAAGATCTTTCGACTCCTTGATAGGAACAGATTGGAGGGAGCAGAAGGAATTATCCTGAACACTGTGTGGACAGTGGGGGTGTCCATCTGACCTGCAGGTTGCAAACCAGAGGCCAAGCAGCGGGAGGATACACGGAGAGGTCTGCCAGTCGACCGGCCTCCACCAGAGAAGCCGGCCTTGCCAGTCATTTTGGCAGCTGCGGTAAACACTAATCAACAGCCCCGACTGGAACCCCTCTCCTCAGACAGACCCCGCACAGCGGTTTCAACAGCCTGACTTGGCACGGAGCTAGCAAGGCCATCTCCGGATACAGGCAGCCTGCTACAAGCCATATGCCCAGCTTAATTCTTCCAGAAGTCTCAAGCTTGCAACCATGCTCACACCACACACACACACGCACGCACACACACACACACACACACACACACGCACGCACAGGCACAGGGATAGAGAGAAAAATTGTCAGCAGTGATTCTTGGCTGAGATTGGCAACACCCACTGTCACTTGAACCTATCAATAGACCTGCTGATGATGTTTTTCACTTAACACCTAGTGACAAGGCTGTCAGAAACTGGCAGGAGAACCCTGCTTGCCCTGCCAAAAAGGAAGAACATGAAAATCTGTTGAAGCCCATGCATGTTAATAAATATACCCCTGAAATTCTTTTGTAAGGAACCCGAGGTTTCAGATGTCTAGGCAGTATTGCCAGGGATTCAGATAGCCCCATGGAGCAGGGAGGTCTCTCTCTGGCTCCGGTGTCCAGTCCAGGCAGAATGAAAGGGGGAAGCAGTGACACAGGAAACCAATGATACCAATCTTTGTCGGTTCTAATGTAAGGTCCGTGGAGGGCAAAGGAGGGCCCTGCAGGCTCTAATGAAAATTCATATCCACTGGTACAGGCTATCCGTGGTACCTGGACTGTGTCTGCAGGGCGACGTTTCAGAGGAAAGATGCAACAGCCAGAAGCTACACCTGTCTAGCTCCTGTGCAGCCATCCAAGCTACTCTGGAGGTGAGGACTCCCAGGAGGGCTGCAATTCCTTTCCCTGCTGAAGCTAAGCAAGGTCACGTGACTTGCTTTGGCCAATGGAAGCTATATATGTCATGCTTCAGAATAAAAAAAAAAAAAAAGAAAGAAAGCTTTAAAAGTCCGTCCGTGCACCATTTGCCACTAGCCCTTTTTTCCTGCCCGGCAGCACTGGACAGCGGCTGCTCTAGGAACTGCACCACACAGTGAGGGCAATACAGAGCACCCCAGCTAACCTGCAACAGGCAAAAGCTTAAGCGGAAGAGGAAGGTGGTTGCTGCAAGCCACCGATGCCGTAGGGATTGCTACAGCAGAGCCATTTTGAAGAATCTCCTGTCCTCCCACGACCCTTCCTGTTCTGCAGAAGTGTTCAGTGCATAACGTTGACTGCCCGTTTGGGACTGAGTCTAGCCAGGATGATCCCGGATGAGATCTTAAACTCCCTGAGATCTCCAAATCGTGAATGATAAGGCTATCTACAGAGTCATGGTTTTGCGGTAATTAAACAAAATAATGTCTGCAGTGATTAGCTTTCATAGCACTCTGCAGAAAGGGTTAACATGAGCCGCCCGCTACTGCTGTGCTTAGCAAGGCCTGTGCACGAGCTCCGAGCTTGGCAAGTATCTGGGGATCTGACTTCCAGAAGGGATCCACTTCCTGGACTAATGACTAATGAAGGTAGCTACGCATAGACACTTGTGCTATCCAAACAGTTTATGCCAGACCCTTGTTTTCCTTCAGCAGTGTGGAATTTCACTATAAGCCAGGTAGAGGAACCTACATAACTCAGTAAGAACCTGGCATGTTCAGCCTACAGTGAGCCACTCTGGTTGGCAGGATTTTTAAGCACGTTGTCCTAGCCTGCTGCTGAAGAACTTAAGTGTCCCTTGTGTGAGTCCACGAGGAGGGGAACCTGGGACGTTCTCTCCACAAAAGCCTTTGTGTCTTCGCTCTGTGCTGCTGCTGATCCTCTCACTGAGATAAATCACAGGCTTGCACTAGAGCCTGAGAACCCTGAACCTCTGAACATAGCACCAAAGATCACCAGGGTAGCACAGACAGGATGGTACCGGCACGGAGACATCTAGGCCATTGAGAATATGAGATATAGAAACAAACCCACACAGATACAGTCAAATGTGTACCGTAGAAAAAGGACAGCAAATGATGCTAGGGAAATGAGAGCCCTATCCTCTGCTCTACTCAAAAATGGATTAAAGGCCTTAATGTAAGACCTGAAACTTCAAAACTACTAGAGAAAAAATAGAGGAAACACTTCAATACCCAGATGACGGATGCTAGAAGCTGGACAGGATTCCAGTCGTTTGGGAAATAAGAACAAGAATTAACAGACGAGATTCTGTTCAAGTTTAAAGCTTTTCTACAGCTGTGGGGGCTTGAATAAGACTGGGCCCACAGATTTGAGCACTTGGTCATTAGGAAGTGGTACTAGGAAGTATGACATTGACGGAGCAGGTACGGCCTTGTTGGAGGAAGTGTGTCCACAGGAGGAGGGAGGGCTTTGAGGTTTCAGATCCTCAAGCCGGATCAGTTCTCCCTCTCTTCCTGCTGCCTGCCTCTCCCAACTTAGAGCTCTCAGCTCCTCTCCAGCACCGCGTCTGCCTGTGTGCCACCATGCTTCCCACCATTGTCATAATAAACTCAATCTCCAAAATTATTAGCCAACCCCAATTAATTGCTTTTCTCTTTAAGAATTGCCATGGTCATAGTGTCTCTTCACAACAACCAAATTGACATACTGAAGAGGCAGATTATAGAATGGAAAAACAAACAAACAATAAACAAAAAAACTGACCAACTATGCATCTGCAAGTGCATTAATATACTGAATAAAGAGTACTAAAAAAAAAAAAAAGCAAATAACTCAACTGTTAAGTGGGCCACAGTAGCAAACAGACATGTTTTAAGTGGCCAATAAACACATGAGGGGCTGGGGAGATTGCTCAGCGGTTAAGAGTGCTCGCTGCTTTTCCAGAGGATTCCAGTTCGGTTCCCAGAACCCACAACAGGCAACTCACAACTGCCTGTAACTCCAGGTCCAGGGGATTTGACACCTTCTTCTGACCTCCTTGAGTAGACACACGCACACGCACACGCACACGCACACGCACACACACACACACACACACACACACTGTTAAAGAGTAAATACAAGGGGGCTGGAGAGAAGGCTTAGCAGTGACATGAGCGAGCATTTGTTATTACAAAGGACAGGGGTTCAACGTCCAGCACCCACATGGTAGCTCACAATCACCCGTGACTCCAGCTCCAGGGGATCCAAAGTCCTCTTTTGACATCCGCAAGCTCCAGGTATGCATGTGGTACGTAGATATTCATGTGGGAAGAACACACACATATAAAATAAAAATAAATAAATCTTTTAAGATATTTTAAAACCAGACATGAGGGGGGGGAGAGATCAATGCCTTTAGCCATCTGGGAAATGCAAATTAAAACTGCACCAAGATTCCGTCTCACCCTAGTCAGGATGGCCATCACAAAGACAAAATAACCAACGTTGTCAAGGAAATGAGGAGAAAGGAAAGCTTGGTTCACTGTTGGTGAGGATGGAAATAAGTCTGGCTGCTGTGCAAAGCAGTAGGGATGTTCACACACAAAAAAAAATCATAAATTGAAGACCACAGGTCCAGATGTGCTAGTTCCTGGCATAAGGCCAAAAGAATCAAAGCCAGATCATTACAGAGATACCTGCACAACTACGTTCATCTCTACACTGCCCATACCTGTCAAGTTATGGAATCAGCCCTGGTGGTCATCCACCGTGGCAAGTGGCTTATTCCATTAGGAAGAATGAAATTGTGCCATCTGCAGGCCATTTGGTGGAATTACAGATCATTATGTAGCGAGGCAAGCCAGTTTCCCACAAGACAAGTCTCAGGTTTTTTCTGAGGTGGCCAGTTGCGGGAGGAAAAAGGCGTATAGAAAGGGAAATAGACAGTGCGGACAATAATTGCAGTGTGTCATATGTAAAAATGCCCATTATTTTACACAGTTAATATGCATTCATGAAAATGTTTTGAGACCAGAATTTCATCTTTTCCCGGTCCTAAAGGCTAGAACCTGAAACCCCGACATCAGCAGGACCTAAGGTGCTAGGAGAGATTCCCTCTTTGCCTCTTCCTCTATCCGCTGGCTCCAATTCCATTGACTTATAGCTGGCTGTCTTCGCACCGCCTGCTCCTCCTCTGCTTCCCCATGTCTTTCCAAGGGTGGCTTCCAGAAGGGACTGAGAGACCACTGAGGTACTTTGTGATGGTCGTATTCTAAGACACACTTACCTCACTTACGTCTGTAAAGCTCCTCAGATGGCAATACAGACACAGCTTTTGAGGGCCACCATCTAGAGCTTAGTTTCTTATCATCTCAAACCAGATCTGTAGCCTTTGGGCATGTCACAGACTAAGACATGTGGCCATGGCTGTCTCCTAAATCACAATAAACCTTAGCTGACCTCGCTCCCCATCACAGAATGTCCAGAAGAGGACCTCGGGTTTGAACGGACACCTGCAATGACTACTCAGTTATGCATCAGCGAGAGGAATGTTGGCATGTCTAGTGATCACCCACCCATCACCCCGCAGCCTCTCGGACCAGGACCCGGCCATGTACCCCGTGGTCCAGAGCTTACAGAAGGGCCGAGTGTCCCCTAGGCCCCCTCCCGAGGCTCTCAATAATATGGAGACTCTTAACTCCTCTCTCTCGCCATCCCAGAAACCCGACAGTAATTACAGCTGCCACACTAGAGCGTTTGAGGGTTATTGAGTTAATGACTATGAAGGCTGTGGAACTCTTCAGAGTAAAGAAGCCATAAAAATCAGATAAATAAAACAGTCAATCAGCACGTGTTTATTGTGTCCACAGGGTGCCAGGCACTGTACTTGGAAATAAAGATTAAAGGGGAGGAAAACGAAGAGGAAGAAGAAAAGTGAGTTCAATCAAAGTCTTTGCAGGCTGGGATGCAAGGCCAGCAATAATGTAAAGAGCGAGGGCCCTCGGAGGCATTGAGAGATGAAGGAGCTGTCTGACCATGTCGAGGGAGAGGATGAAGAAAGGGCTTGGGGAAAGGCAAGGCCAAGGCTTCGGAACAATAAATAAAACTATTCAATAAGAGGGGGAAAAAAGCCACCTGACTGCCCCCTCGATGAATCCAAATAGTGAGAAATGCTGATTTCAGTTATCACAAAGAAAATTTTAATTTCTGGATTCCTGATTGATGTATTATGTGTGAAATGTGTGAAGAAACAGGCTCCCACCATCCAGGTTAGGGAACAGAGTCAAATGGGACAACCTTGTAGGACAGCAATTAAATGAAGGCCAGCACAATTAGAGGTATGTATATAGCACGTCTTTAAAAAAAAAAAAAAAAAAAACAGAGCAAACTTTTCTGAGCCCGAATGTGAACTCCCTCACCTTGGTTAATACGGCTGTGATAGCCAAGGGGAAACAGGAGAAGAGGAGAAGAGCCTTTTACAGATGCAACAGGCCACTGCAGCACATAAAGTCATCTCGGGGAGCATAATTGCGCCTCCAATTGCTTTTCATTATATTGCATTTTCTTACCTGCAGTTGGCAAGCAGGGAGACTGTTACATCCACAGCACCAGACCACAAAGCCGATCGGTTCCCCCGTTTCTATAGCAAACTCATGAAAGAGAGAAGCCTGCTGGTGCAAACTGCTTTGATGGGAGGAAGCATCGAAAATGCATTTTAATTTCAATTTGTGTGAAGCTTTTGTATCAAATTACGAATCTGGGCAGGATGTGGCTCGGTGAAGAATCCCATTTTCCATCGGTTAGGGTGTATTCATTGTGCCGCCGAGGGGTGGAATAATTAAAGCTGCACACCCTCCTCCGTTGGTGACTGCTGGTGTCCCACTTCCCAGGCTGATCAGATCAGGGGACAAACAAGAGATTGGTATTCAAAGACCACAGGTACCTACTTGGAGGCCCCAAAGCAGTGCAAAGTCCCCAGGCGGAAAGCCCCTTGCTCCAATGTGATCATGGCAGTGGTCTGAGGTTCACCGCGAGATCACTAATGAACAGTCAGCCAAGGTTGCCTGAACAATCCAAAAAAATAAATACTGAAAGAACTCAAGAAAGCAGCAGAATTTTGAAATACCAGTAAGTCATTGGTTATCAGGCAGCTGAATTCATCTAGTTGTATTGATACAAGTGAGACAGGGCTTGCACCGAAGGGCCAGAGAAGCCACCACTGCTTAAATACTTTATGTATCTATCTGGCTTGGCATATCAAGACGGTCTCCTTCGGGCTGTGCCTGACCCAGGATGCTAGAATAGATCTGAGTGATTGGCTTCCTCACCCTTGCTCCCCAGATGCTGGAAGTGTTGGTGGCTAACAGGTCACGGGTGTTTTTAAGCACTATATTTGGTGGGTCACCTAGGAGGATGCATCCTACTCCTTGACCTCCCTCTATCAACGCAGGCACAGTCAACGACTTCTTAAAGCTGGGCTCAAAGGCCGGCCCTCCGCCCACCGCTGCCCCCAAGTCTCAAGACATGGTAACTGAAGTACGACTTTAGAACTCAACCACATTCTCTGGTCCTCAGGCCCATATTCTCCAGACCTCTGTTCCCACCATTATGTAAGTCTCTCCATTTCAGACCCTCACAAAATGGGGAAAGCGATTATTTTAAACCCCACCCAGTAATGCAGGATGACCTCCCCAACAAGATCCAACATCACATACCACCATACCACCGTCTATTTTATCAACCCTTTACCGGGAAAGGCAACTTATTCCTCATTCCAGAAATCAGATGTGGAGGATAAGCTCGGGGGCCATTATTCTGCCTGCCACACCAACCTAAAAACTAGGCTCCCGTGAGGGATGGGGTATCTATCATCAATGCCAGCATCATGGTGCACCATGATCGGTTATGTTTCTACCAATGGGGACCTGGGATTGGCCACGAGTGCACTGATTTGTGCAATGTCTCTGGAGCCAGAAAGAAGTGGCAGTCACTATGGGGACCGTGAACTAGAGAGGCTGTAGCTAAACACCAGCAATGCTTTGAAGAAAGAAATAAAAAGACATTTGCAGGGCACTTGCTCAACAATTTAGAGCAAATTGTGTTGAGAGAGCCTCCTGGGCAGTATCTGAAAGAACTCTGATCTGCAGCATGAAAGGGGAACTGACTTACTGTCAGAGTGGCAGAACCTTTCCAGCCAGGCTCATCTCTTCCACCAGGGCCAGATGTGGAACTCTGAGATCCATGTGGTGCGTCACCGAAATACGCTCTTTAACCCAGCAACCCTAAGAGCTTCCTGAGCTCTCTGGTCCCAAGATGTGCTAGCCTCAACCACTGCTTGAAGAACAATCCAAGTCTCTAATGAAGTTGGTGCCTAACCAAACAATATCCAATCTTCATACTGGTCCCAGAACTGTACCAAAGCCAAATGACCTGGCCGAGAAAGTATTGGACCTGCTGGAAAAGTCAGGACACAGGATCCTGGCTAACAAGAATGGGTAAGAATCAGGAGCAGATCCAAGGGCGATTGGTCAGAGTAGGGGTGGGGGAGCAAAATATAAAGACAGTTTGTTTAGTGGGAAACCCTCCTGTGAGCTAGATTTCAACACCTGGAAAAGCCCCTAGTGGCAAGTCTTTTCTGTAGCAGGAATGGCTCTTAGGAAGTGGAATGTGAGTGCGGAAGGGGAGAGCACAGGCAGCCACTCCCTTGAAGAGCTGTTAGCAGCACTCTGGACAGTTGGAAACCAATGCTAGGCTTTCTGGTGAAAGAAAGCCAAGCTACAGTGCCACGGAGCCTCAGTGCTTCATGGGGCTCAAGGGGCAGGAAAACGCCCTTGATAGGGAACCACGCAACTGCTTCCCTCGGCAACAGATAAACTGTGTAACTCTGAGTGTGATGATGAACGAAGGGCAGACCTGAGGAGTTAGAAATGACAGCTTGCCTCAGCCACAGAGCAGAGAAGTGGCCACTCGCAAGGTCAGCCCTTGGTTGGGACCGGCAATGAATATGGAGCAAGTTCCCACTGTCCCCAGAACTGAGAGAGATCACCGTGTCTACAACCATGTTTGTACAAATAAAAGTTTACGTCAAACACTTGCTTTCCCTATGGAAGTCGGGAGT
The DNA here is from genome assembly GCF_000317375.1 of Microtus ochrogaster. Lineage (NCBI taxonomy): Eukaryota > Metazoa > Chordata > Mammalia > Rodentia > Cricetidae > Microtus > Microtus ochrogaster. The sequence goes on along the minus strand of NC_022011.1, from coordinate 25,928,671 downwards.
TGCCATGTCAGGCAAAAATCCGAGACTCTCGGGGTCTGGTGCACAACCTGTTGGACAATGTTTTACAATAGTATAACAACTCACTACTGGAGGAGCTAGGAGTGTCCTGTATAACTTTGCATGAAGATCTTGATGTTCTTCACGTTTCTTAGCTTGCCCCAGACCTTAAGCCCAGAAAAGTTTTGGTTTGGCTGGTTTTTCTATAATCCTTCTATTATAATACATCATGACTATGGAGATAACTCTCTTTGAATCCATGGATCCTTCTAGTAAGCCTCTAAAGTTTGGAGTGCACTCAGGGACCAACAACACACCCATGAAAAACAGACACAGGTATACTGATATATAGTATCTAGTAGTTCCTAAGTCAGCTTAGGGGGCCACAGAGAAAATGTCCTGTTACTCTAAGAGTCAAAACATACGCTGTCCCTGTTCTGTCCTCGGGGACCTCCTTGTGCACATATTATTGGAGTGTCTTACCTTATGTGACGTACAAGGTTTTGTTGTTCCCTAATAAATAAAGATCTTTAGAATTCCTTACAGGGTGGCTTCTTTTCCCGTTACCAAAGTAGAAGTTCTGACTTGTTTAAAGATCTCAGTACCTCAAGGGATCTCTGAAATGATGAGAATTTTAGTGGTCACTCCACCAAGCACATTTTTATGTCAAATCCTTTGTTTGGATGCACAGATAAGTAGGACCAAAAATTCTCCTGATCAGGTTTCATATTCCGGCGTTAGGAGAGTGAAGGACAATTATTAGGGTGAAGCCTTGGGAACCCACAAGCCCTTTCATCAGAATGGGTATGGTTTCCTGGGCTGCTCTGCGTATCTGAAGAAAAAGGAGAGAGACTAAGAATTATCATGGTGGGAGAAATTGGAAAGGGAACTATTTAGCCATAACCACAGAAGCAGGGAACTGGTAAGGTCCCTTCAAGACCCTACAAAGGAGCTCAGATCCTGAAGGAAAAGTGTGCAGATAGACTAGTCAGATGCACCTGGAAGATGCCTCCCCTCAAGATACAGGGGCAAGGGGACAGGTGATTCTAATATCTAAGGACATCTGAGAAAGTGAATTCTCTATGCACCAATGAGAGGCTCTGCTCATCTCAGAAGGTACCCTTCAAGTCGCTATGGATGAACGAGTCTCTGGTGGCTCTCTCTCTCTCTCTCTCTCTCTCTCTCTCTCTCTCTCTCTCTCTCTCTCCTTGGTGTACCAGTTCATCAGCCACTGCCTTTCCACTTTCCCCTATGGCCCTATTTCCACCTCGGCCTTCGGGTTCCCTGGTCTCTGGTCCAATCAAGGGCAGCATGGTGGTACCACACTTCCTGTTTAACTGCTCTGTGTTCAGTTTAGACCTAAATTCCTTCCCCATCCCATGATCTTACAGCCATGGCTGTGCTAGTCAGGATCATAGCCGAAAACAATATCATGAAGGAATTGAAAGCATATAAGAACTCTTATGGTTCGGATGTAAACTGTCCCCTGGATACGCCTTCCATCGGCTCCTCTGTTTGAAGACTTGGTTCCCAGTCAATGACACTGCTTGAGAGGTTGTGAAGCTTTTAGAACTGTGACCAGCTGACAGAAGTGTGTCGCTGGTGGGAGACCTTGAGATGATAAATTTACTTCTGGTTCTGGCCCAATATATCTCCTTCCTAGTCTATCAAAGTGGGAACAAGCCATGCCACAAACTCTCCTCGAGCCAGGAGCCAAAACCAATATTCTCTCTTAAGGCCATCTGTCAAGTATTATACCACAATGATGGGCAAGTTTGAGGGGGGACAGACCAAGGCTTAACTAAGAGGGAAGTATCTGTGATTCTATGATGGTCGGGAAGGGACACACCAGGGAGAATAACTAGAACTCAGCCAGATTTGCAGCACTGGTAAGACTCTTGTAGAGACCGAACATACCAGAAAGGAAGTCAGCAACACCCAGCTGTGCCCCATGATGAAGTAAGCCAAGAATTTAAGGACACTCAACCCCATCTCTCCCTTTCCTCTGGGCTCCGGCTAGTGTTTACCTCTGACCAGAACAAGTGAGGAACCAAGGCGAGGGATCCAGCAGATGGTCCAAAGGGGCGTGCATGAGCCTGCCAGCTTAACACTGCATGCAGATCAAGATATCTGAATAGGAGAGAAAAATCAAGGGACATGCTAGGAGCTTTTATTTCTTAGACGGCAGCTATCAGGGGAATTGAAAAACTTATTTGGAGGTGCACTCTTTCATTGCAAAAGCAAACAGACTTCGTCTGCTATTAATATACTCAGATGTCTGGAGAGGCCTCTCCCCTCTAGTGCACTGAAAACAGAAGCCTCTTGGAGGATGACAGGAGCACCTGAGTAGAGCCAGGCTCTTCAGTGTCTCTCCGTGGCAGCACACACAACAGAGTGATAGCACCCCCAGCAATCACCGTCATACGACAGCTTCACTTTTCTGCCTTGCCAGGTTATGATGAGCCCAAATACACCTTGCTCCTTGCTCCTCAGCCACCTGCGGTCATCTGTGATCAATTCCACATCTCCCCGGGCGACGGGTACCCACCCTAATGAACACCACCTGTAATGGGTCCTCCAGGAGAAGGGGGAGGAAATTCCTGCTTGAAATGAAAACCCAGATGTCTGCACAGCTTCCTGCTTCGATGGGCTGCTTAAAAGGTCAGCCACCACGGAACCCACCAGCATCCCAGGTCAAAGGGCTCAGAGGCGGTGAAAAACTGAAGGAGTCGTCCCAGGAGAAGGAAAGAGGCTGCAGAGTGAGACTAGGTCTTAGGGCTTCCATTGCTGTGAAGGGTCTAACCACTGCACTACTCCATCCATTTACAGAGCCCCTGGCGGGGTGACCTCCTGGTATAGTGAGGAACATGTTATTTAAGTCCCTTGTTGAAAGGGCTACTCATAGAAAGAGAAGTTACCTTGCTGTAAGAACACTACCTGGGGGCAAGGTTAGGAAGCCACCTATTGTCCATCAATGGGGGTTCTTTCATGCAAAAGGAAGAGGGCACCATTTCTGGAAGTCCTTGTCTTTTCACCTTTCCATAGGCATCTCTGCCAACTAGAAAGAGCAAGTATACTGTGGGGGCCTTGAAAGAAAATAGCCCCCAAAGGAAGTGGCACTATTAGGAGGTGTGGCTTTGCCGGGGAGAAGTGTATCACTGTGGAGGTGGGGTTTGAGGTCTCATATATGCTCAAACCACGCCCACTGAGAAAGATCACTTCCCGTTGCCCTTGGATCAAGATATAGGACTTTCAGTTCCTTCCCTAGCACCAAATCTGCCTGCACGCCACCATGTCACACCATGATGACAGTGAACTAAACCTCTGAAAATGTAAGCCACCTCAATTAAATGTTTTTCCTTTATGAGAGTTGCTGCCGTCGGGTTGGAGTCTGGGTTTCAAACTCAGCTCGATGTCTTACGAGTTCCATGACCTTCTGAGACCCATTTAACTTTGGGGGACCTTGCTTTTCTTACTTGAAACTCTTTTATCTTTAACAGGCGGTTAGAGCTGTTCTGTACTGAATTGGTGAGTAAAAGGAGACACAGATAAAGTAACTTTAGCCTTAAAATATTAAATATGTGGGATTGGACTGTGGCTTTGGTGTAGTAGTTCTTTCTGGGCATGGTGTTGTATGCCTGTAATTCCAGCACTCAGGAGGCAGAAGCAAAAGAATCGGATGTTCAAGGTCATCCTCAACTGTAAAGTGAGTTGGAAGCAAGCCTGGGGTACATAAGACCTTACAGAAAAATATTAAACACATATTACCACATGAACCAGTAATTTCACTCCTAGTCACACACCCAGAGAATTAAAAACAAATAATTCCATACTTGAATAGGAAAGCTCACAGCTGTATAATTCACAGTCACCCAAATATATATGTCTATGTATGTATGTATATGTATACATATGTAACATGTCCCCTAAGTGATTAGTAGATAATAAATTATCATCTGTTCATACAGTAAAAGATGGACCAGTGATTATAAATGGATAACAAACACATGTTTCATATGAATGAAACTTGAAAACATAGGAAGAAGTAAGAAAGGAAAACTCAAAAGGCCACATTATTACATGATTCTATTCATATGATGCACCCAGAATTGATAAATCAATAGAACAGAAAACAGGCTAGTCGGGCTAAAGGATGCAGACAACAGGAAGTGACTGCTTAGTAGGTATCAGATTTCCTTCCCGGTGGTACACACATCTTGGAACTCGATAAACACAGTGGCTGCCCAGCATTGTGATGTATTAAATAACATTGAATTGTGTGGTTTAAAATGTTTAACCTTAGATTGTGTGACATTCATCTCAATTTTTAAAATTTCATTTTCTGTGTATGAGTGTTCTGCCTATATGTATGGATATGCATTGTGTGCGTGTCTAGTACCTGCAGAAGTCAGAGGAGGACATTGGGTCCCCCAGCGCTGGAGTGACAGATGGTAGTGAGCCATCATGTGGGTGATGGGAACTGAACATGGGGCCTCCGCAAGAGCAGTGAGTGCTCGTAATGACTGAGCCATCTCTCTTGCACCTGATCTCAACTTTTAAATAAGTATAGTATGAGACACATGACACAAATACAATAAAGGGTAGGTGTTCTTACCTCCTGGATGTGTCTTGAATCACCCCGGAAGCAGCATGCAGAACTCACTGTCACCTACAGGGTCAAGAATCGTTCCTTTGGAAGCTAAGATCAGCTGGAGCTGATGTGATGTCCAAGCCACACATCTGACACTGTCCCCCCAATATCTCCCTTTATACCAGTAGTTCTTACCATTCGGGGGGGATGGGAGATTGAGTCTTCTTGGAGTGCTGAGCCTATCTCTAGAGGAAAGGGAGACCACAAACAAAGATTGCCACCCCCATTCTTCAAGAACATTCAAGAGAAGTGGGTTTGCTCTGCATCTTTGTGAACTGGGGTCGAGGGAAAGCACAGCCTTTCTACAAGTCCCTCAGTGTGTATCACCTGAACCCCCACCAACACACTACCGCTGTCCCCCTCTATGCACCCTACCACCTCGCTAGCACTGCTTGCTGTCCTTGAAAGCCCACATAGCTTATAAAATAGTTGCCATAGCAACCCTAGCCTTCCCTTCCTTGAAATCCTAGTAGATACCACCATGGCATTGCCTGCTCGGCATACTACGGCACACTGTGTTCTTTTGGGCTGCCTTGACTTCTTAGAAGATTTGCTGTTTATCTCCAGTTTGCAGTTGTCAGCCAAAAGGCACAAATTCAGATGTCACTAGGAACCAAGTAGTCAGATGACCTAGAAACCGCAGCATCTTCTAACGAGGTGTCAGTCACTAGGTCTACCATTTGTCAAGGGATGTCAGAAAAGGCAACAGACATCTTCCATTTTCAATGTTTGTTAGTAACTACCTCTAAACAACAACAACAACAACACATAGAAGGACAGAGGTTTTATTGAATGCAATGGTTGGTCTTGGGCTGACAAAAGGCAGGGATGGAATAGCCACTCTGCAGGACCATCTTAGCCGTTCTCTTCTGGAACACTGCTTGGTGAGGATGCTTCTAGAACAACTTCTTGTTAGCATAATGACTAGTGTCTGATCTTGATATGAAGGAATTAAAGTTGTGAGTCAAGGCTCACTTCTGGGAAGCTTTCATACTATGTCCTGATGAAATTTTGAAGCCAGAATAATGCACAGTCATCAGGTTAGAGGTGATGGTGGATCAGATCATGCGGAGAATGCTTACACACAGTGTCTTAATTAGGATTTCTAACTAAGAGACTCCATGTGTGAAGAGACACCGTGACCACAGGAACTCTTATGAAGGAAAACATTTAATTGGGGGCTGGCTTGCAGTTCAGAGGCTTAGTTCATTATCATCATGGCAGGAAGCATAGTGGCACACAGGCAAACATGGCACTGGAGACATGGTGTGGAAAGTTCTACAGATGGACTATCAGGCACCAGGAAGAGAGATACTGGGCCTGGCTTGAGCTTCTGAAACATCAAAGCCTACCCCCAGTGACACACTTCCTCCAACAAGGTCACACTTACTCCAACAAGACCATACCTCTTACTGCTGCCACCTCCTATAAACCCAATGAGGCCATTTCTATTCAAACTATCACACCTGGGTATTTCACAACTACCCTGTGATGGATACAAGAGATACAGTTGGGGTAAAACAGACCTTCCCTAGTCTCAGGAAGTCCAGAAATGAAAAATAAGAAGATGATGAGTTAGGCAGAATTAGGAGGAAACTACAGAATGCCGAGCTGTGCACACAAAGTGCTCAACATCACCAGTGGTCAGGGACAAGCCAGGGACAAGCACCTGGCCTGCTCATTTGACATGTGCTTATGTTGGCATGGTGAAATGGCTACTCTCAAAGCTACGCGTGAGAGTATAATTTACTAAGGCACTTTTGAGGGCGATTTGTCCATACCATTAAAGCTTAAACATCCATTCCTATGAGTAAGCAGTTCTTCACAGACACCCCTGACACAGGCTCAGAGGACATGGATTCACATGTTCATGGGACCACTGTTTGCACAAGCAAGGGACACATTATATGTCTATAAATTATGTGCCATGGTCACATAATAAAGCATTGTATGGTCCATGAACCCGCGAAATAGATCAGGATATCCTCACATACAAAGACTTTGACACATGGTGATGAAGGAAACATACTGAAGAAGACCACACACTTTCTATTATATGAACTTAGAGGGTTAAACAGATTTATTTTTCAGTTTAAAAGAATCTACACCAAACTCAAGAGTAGGGGCTCCTTAAAAGGAGGAACTCCCCAGAGACTGCCTGAGAATATTTGCAAGGTTTAATCTTTGGAAATCCATTGCCTGTGTGGCTGAAAAGAAAAAAAAAGGGGGGGGGGGAGGAGATGGCTCAGGTGGATCTGTTTTCACAAGAGGTCCCATTATGTTCCACTCTCTCAAAAACCCCAAACCCATAGTTCTCATGGCCACATTACTTTACTGGACAATTTCCACCCCTCTTGGGTAATTACATCAAGGTGAGAACCCCACTCAGTCAATACAATAGAACCTTAAACTTTCCTTACATTTCAAAACCAGAGTTTGAAACCAATTTGTTCCCTCTGATAAAGACATGTTCCTTTAAAAACAAAAGCTGCTCAGATATATGTTTTTTGGCAGCCTGAGCCCTGCTGAGATGAACAGAACCCCAGATCAGCAAATTCACTTGGGAAGATGTGAGGATGAATACAGGAATTCTTCAGAAACCTACCAAGTCTGGATGGTGGTGGCACACGCCTTTAATCCCAGCACTCAGAAGGCAGAGGCAGGCGGATCTCTGTGAGTTTGAGGCCAGCGTGGTCTACAGAGCTAGTTTTAGGACCGGCTATAAAGTTACACAGAAAAACCCCATCTCGAAAAACAAAAAACAAAGAAAGAAAAAGAGAGGAACCTACCAAGTCTTACTACCAAATGGACCCAACATCAAAACCAATTCCACCTGCATGACATACTCAGGACATCTGTCATTTGTGTTGATAGAGTCCTTTCTATCAACACACAGTCTCCTATGTGTAAGTGCCTGGAAGGGTTCCAGACTCCTCCTCAGGAGACCTTCCCACATGTGGAAGGGAGCACTGTCAGCCAAGGCCTCGGAGCCGCAGCCCTTCCCACCTTCTCCAGAGGGCCGAGAAACCGCTCTTCTGTCTGGCTTGCTATAGCAAGGCTCTCTCGAGGGTTCAGACATTCGGGAGAATAAATGGGGTTTCTGCTGCCATTATTCTCAGCTGTGCCGCCCCAGACCTGTGTCTCCTGTGTTCCTGGCCATCTCTGCAGTCCTGTGAACTGCACAGTACTTGAAAAAATGAACTTCTGCTCAAAGCAATCAGAGTCGGTCCCCATGCTACACATCTGAATCCTGCCCAACCTGGGAGTTTTAGGAGAATTTGTTTGTTTTGTTTCTGCATGTATAAGGATAAGGATATTAATACCTATCTTGTGAAGTTATGTATGGGGTAAGGTATTAAAAATATGTATTGCATTTATGAAATATAAGTCTGGTGTATATAGAGAGTCATATATCCAATGGATATGCTTGTACACTCATGTGAATCTGTGACTTTGGTATATCTATGATAAGAACTCTATAAAGGGAAGGATATTAAGGTGTCTGGCCCTCTACTTTCTCCCCAGAGCTGAGAAAAAGGAACTTAATGGGTTCTCAGGGTTTATTTTTTTATTTTTTTTTTTTTTTGGTTTTTCGAGACAGGGTTTCTCTGTGGTTTTGGAGCCTGTCCTGGCACTAGCTCTGTAGAGCAGGCTGGTCTCGAACTCACAGAGATCCGCCTGCCTCTGCCTCCCGAGTGCTGGGATTAAAGGCATGCGCCACCATCGCCCAGCGGTTCTCAGGGTTTATAAGAGACCGTGGTTGATTCTACTCTTAACATTCACAAGTAGAAAGGAAAGTGATATATAGGTTTTCAAAGAAGAAAAAATTGACATAAAAAGATGGCATTTGCAGACCTAAGTTTGAGCAGGAATAGTCAATGCACACCTCCGCTGGCCCACTTACTTTGTGTCTAATCTGAAGTGACCTTTTCACTGAAGGCCAATTTTCTGATACCAAATAACTTCCGACCAGAGGCTGCCTAGCTTGCCGGCCTTCACAGAACTCACCCATTCTAATATCAGTCACCGGAAATATCATTAGGATTGGAAATTTTCTGCAAAACAACTTTCAGCCCTAGAGTGAAGTCCACGGCCACGCAGGTGACATGAAGATTAATGACTTAGTTGGGCACGTGCACCAGCATTCCCTCATCAGCCCAGGTAATCAAGAGGCGGAGATGTGACGGCCTGGAAGAGCCTCCAGGATCCAGGCGGACAAAACAGTCTGTGCCTGCGACTCTCTAGGGCCAGAAATCCATCTTCCCCTCTGTTAACAGGGAGCATATGAACCATGTGACAGAGATAGGTTGCCGGTTCCCATTTCCCTGCACCGAGGGCACCTTCACGATGAACCTGGGGACCACAGACCGTGGAAATTAGTTTGTCACTTCCTAGTCTCCTATAGCCCATCTGCAGAGCAGACTCAAGGCTTCATTCCGGGCTATAGGAATTCTGCACTAAACCTTTTGCCCTTTTGAAGATTTGAGGTTCCCCAGGATATTTTTCCATGCACTGAGGTTAACACAGAGAAAGATACAGACAACACCCAGCCTCAAGAGGGAGACAAGGCCGGAGCAAATCTCGGCCTAAAACCAAGGCACTCCTGTTTCCAAACATCTTGATAGAATCACCAGTGACAGGCCAGTGAGAGGCTCAGGTAGAGGTGTTTGCCGAGCCTGACAACCTGAGTCTGAGCCCTCGGGAACCACATGTGGAAGGAAAGGATCGGCCCCTGTTAGGTATCCTCTATCTCATGCGTGACATGGCACATATGCACCCATACACACATGCAAAACAAATCAATACATGCTCAAAACTAAAAAAAAAAAAAAAAAAAAAAAACAACCGAAAGGAATTGTACGCAGTCTTCTCACAGAGTGGTTAATGAAAAGAGACCCTTCCCCTTTGTACGTCATTCCTCCCACGGTCCCGCCATTTCTTCAGGAAACGTAGATTAATAAATATCATTTGTATTCCTAGTAGTTTCCCTCACATGTCTCATTACAAAATTCTCTTCTTTCCTATGGGAAATTCATTCCAAGGGGGCTAAACTTGTTCTCCATAGATAACTCCTCCCAATACACCGACACACACACACACTTGCACAAGAAACATGCACACACATGTATGTACACAGACACACACACAAACATACAAACACTCCACACACACACACACAAACATGCGCACAGAGCAGTGGGCATCATTACCCACAAGTAGCCTGGTCATGGGTAACCAAATGACTTGAGCCAAGCCAACCGCTTTCATCTGATCCATGAACAACAGCAGAGGGATGCTAAGACGTCACACACAGAGAAAGATGGGAGAAGCTGCGCACCGGGAGAACATGACCCCAGCACCCAGCTGAGAAAAGAGATAGACAAATAGGAGCAGGCCTACCCATGACCAAAAAAAAAAAAAAAAAAAAAAAAGCTGAAGGCTGATTAGGGGGGCACACGCCTTTAATCTCAGAAGTCAAAGGGTAAAGATAGGCAGATTTTTATGGGTTTGAGGCCAGCCTGGTCTACACAGTGAGATGCTCTCGCTAAATAAATAAATTTACTTTAATTTCATTTCAAAAGTCTGCTGAAGAAGGAAAGCAAGACAAATCCACCCACTCCCCTTTACAAAGAGGCTTGGGGCTAGATATCAGCCACAGCTATAAATTAGGGTGTGAGCCACCTTGAGATTCCAGCATTTATCAAGCACTGGGTGTGCGATCCTTCTGTGTAGCCAGGATAGAGAACTCCTTGTAGCTTACACTAATTTATCTAACACAGAAAGTGCCTGGCTCTAACTCTGGTACTAGGGTGGTACTCAGTAAATGTTTTGGTGACTTGCTGAGATCTGATAAAGTCAGAAGACTGGGGGATGAGCATCTCCCTGGACCTTAGCACCAGGTTTCTGTCAACTCAGCTTAGGCATCTAGCTTTAAAAGCCAACATGTCATAGAATTGGCTGTGCAGCGGGGGCCATGTAATCCCTTTACTTCTGTAAACGGCTTTTCAATGTCCAGCCTGGGCTGCAAATTTATTCCTGTTCAACTCCGTCCTTCCGATTCAGCCCAGCATTTTGATCTGTCCGCCTCGTATGGAATCTCTGCTTGAACATCCAGCACGAAGGTTCCTTCGACCTGGCTTCCACATGCATGAAGCTGTAACAGGTTTGCCTAATGTGGCCGCATGCTAGTCACTGATACATACTAATAAGATAAAGGAGGAAACCATGTCCCAGTGCATTCTGGCAAAGAGAGCTCCCTTCCTCTCCCCTAAAGCTGACATTCTAGAAGAATTTCACTTATAATTAAGTGCCTGGTTAGAAATCCACCTGTTGACTATAAACTATCTTGTCAGGCATCTTGCTGGGAGCCAAGAGCAAAGTGCCTCCAGGCTGTTACAACGGTGCAGTAATCCAGTCGCAGAAGAATTAAAAGCTTGTTTAACAGGACCCGTTCCTGGTGAACACGCTCTGTCTCCTCGTCCTTTTCCACTTCACGAGCCACCTGTCTGATAATTCAGCCTGGGATTGCACCATACATGAATGGCAGAGCCTCTCTCTGGAAGTTTCTAAAGCCTTCCCGCTCTCTCAGAAACTTCAGAATCTATACAGCCGGTCTCCAGCTACCCATTCCCTTCTCGTCGGCAAGTGTTTACAGCATTCCCGTCACGTGGCTCTGAGGAAGAAGTCTGGCACAGAGAGAGAAAGCAGATGGGGTTGCTATTCTTATGGAGTTCGAATGAAGATTGCTGACAATTGTATTTCAATCAAACAACCATAACACGAGAGAGTCGGTGCTGTGATTCTGCAGGTCTGTCTTTGGGGGAAATATGAGAGCAGACTGAGTGACTTGGGTGCATCGCCCCAGCTCGCTCTTACCGCCTCTGCTCCACTCACATGCGCCAAAGAATCCCTCTCTTCCCTCACAGTCTAAGAAAAATGAGACAATGAGCAGCAACTACTAAGCTGTAAGTTTGCCAGCACAAATCTCAGAGGAGTTTTGTGCTCTACTTCAGAGAACTATTTGCGACTGTCAGCCAAAGAGACATAAAGGAACCTCGTCTGCTATAAAGGTCCTGTCCAGTGTCTATCAGGAACACCCCAGAGGGCTAGTGAGGTGGCTGAGTAGGCTAGAGCTCTTGCCAAGCAAGTGGGAGGAATATGAGTTCAAATCTCCAGAACCCGCCATAAAGCCAGGCATAAGAGAGCGTCTGTAATTCCGGTGTTCCTGCTGCCAGATGAAAGCAGAGACAGAGAAAACCCTGAAAGCCCACAGGCTGCTATCCCAGTAAATACAGAAGTGAACAAGAGAGACCATGACTCAAACAAGGAGAAAGAGGACGGAAACCAAGATAGTCCTGGGACCTCTCTATGAAGGCCGTGGCCTTAGTAAAGAGACACACATACACCCCGGGGAATAATCTTTTTGTCCACTGTGAAGATGAAGAAGATGTGTCCTTGCCAAGGCCCTTTCTGATTGGCTGAGTAAAGAGCTAAATGACCAATAGCTAGTCTGGTTTCGATAATGCCCTCACTGAGTAAGAAAACTCCCAAGTATAAAGACAGGACTGTCTACCCTCATAATCCCAAAGGCCAGACAGAGCAGGAAGGAGGGTTCAAAAGAAAGGTACCCATGTCCTGTGGCGTCACCTTCAGCAATCAAGCACACTGTTCTTGTTGAAGACTCAGAACATACCTCCCAGCCACTTGGTTCTGGGCTGAATTGTGACTTGCTTTGGCCCAAAACATGCAAACAGAAGTGCAGTGCCCTGGTTCCAAGCCCAGACCCAACCAGCCTCCCATTTCTGCTGAGATCCTGTACCTCTGCCATCACCTTGGACCAGGCCTATGCCAGTGTGCTGAGATCAGACCCCTGTGACAAGCCCTGTCTTTCCCGTGTCTCCTGATTAAACAAGACAACACTAGTCAATGGCCATGTCACCCTACATGTTAGGAAGCTTAGCCACAGTCGTCAGAGCCAACCCAATCTTCCTGACTTAAGACATGGGGTGATAGATGTTTATTTGAGCATGCTAGGCATGCCACACGATCTTTGCTGTATGTTGTTCTTTTGGTGGTTGTAGTCAGAGAACAAAGATTTTAAAAGGAAGTATTTCAATGTGAAGTTTATTAAGAAATGATGTTTATGTTCTGTGTCCAGAATCCTTTGGCACTAAAGGTGTCTTATTGAACATAGGAAAGGGAAGCTCTGCCTATCAGAATGTCACAGCCATCTTAAGGAGGAGCCAACAACAGACAGAGGGGGAGAACCCGAAGGTAGCATCTCTGCAGCCCACAGAGCAGCCAGCAGCAGAGATCTTATGCTTCAAAGTTCTAACATATTTGCAGGATGCATTTCCTGTCAGCCCGGAGACCGGAGCTCATGGCTGTGAACTGCGCTGGCGCCTGCCATCACACCTACACTGAACACTGGCTTCCTTCCCTGTGTTCTACTCTGTCCCATAGCAAGATCACTCTCCCTGGCAGACAAGTCAGAATTCAAACTGCCACGGAGTCATTCTGATCCCTCTCGTATCTTGGAAAATCTCCTCAAGCTGTCCTTCCCGGGTTTGTCCAGTTATTCCCCACAACAGAGGTGTCTTCCTTGTGTCTCACGGAGTGCTGGCTCTCTGGGGCTTTGGATGGTGAGACAGCTGCTGGTCCAAGCAAGCCCCAGAGTCAGACAGCCATAGATCTGTGTCCCAGAGACACTGCACAGAAGCCATGTGACCTTAGGAAGGTCCCACAACCTCTCAAAACTCCTTCTGTAAATGGGAAAATCATCAAATCAATGCCAGCGGGTTGATGTGAAGATTAAATGAGAACGTAGAAGCATATCACTAAGCAGCTCCTGTCATGTAGCCCAGCACCCAGCCAGCACGGCCCTTTAGTGCTGTGAACAAGCAGATTCCATTTTGTCTTATTTGGTTTCAATGCTTGTTGTTGTTGTTGTTGTTGCTGCTGCTGCTGCTGCTGCTGCTGTTTTGTGTGTTTGTATTTTTTTCTGCTGCTGATATGCCCTGTTTGCTATCTGGGTTTCGTGGAAAGCTCTGCACACAAACACAAGGCCACCTGTCAGCCTTCATCCAATAATCTTTATTAGGAATCACTCTGTGCCCAGCTCTAGGGTAAACCATTGATCAAGATCAGATTCTGCATCCATGATCAGGAAGCTGCACCAACAACATCACCTCAGAATCGTGACAGGTAGAAGTCTGAGACCACATCTGACAATGCCTGCCTGCGTCCTAGCCCTGATTCTTCCCATCCTCCAAGCCCAGGTTTCAAAGACACCACTTCAGCCAGCTCCCGTCAAGAATACCCCCATTGACTCTAAGATGGGTCTCTCAGCAGCTAGAAGAGCAGACCAAGCACCCACATCCCCAGAACCTGTTCTGCCGCCCAAGCTAGCTGATGCGCTTCCTTTTTGAGTCCTGCCAACTCAGGAAGCCCCTCTTCTGGGGCACCAGGGTCCTCTCAGGCTCTGGCCCAGTTCCTCTGTTCACACAGCTGCTTTTTCCACGGTCTACCTTCTCTCAGAGCACCAGCCTCTAGCTGTGATGTGGACCTCACTGCTGGGTCACCCCTCATGATGGCTCAATGTATCCACACGGCCAGGCTGCAGGGCCCAGTTACTCACTTAAGCAAGTCTAGACGTTGCATAGAGGAATTCCGTAGATGTGGTTGGTGTCACACCATCAGCTGACTTTCAGTAGGAGAGATTATTCTCAATACTCTACGCTCAATCATTTGCTGGCCCTTAAGGGATTTTTTTTTCTTTTGGAGGAAGAAGAAATCCACCTCCAGCCTCTGTCCTGAGCATACAGCCTGATACACTCCAGGGGGCTCAGGCTGCACATCTTACCCACCTACATGAGTCCAGCCCCCACCAGTTTACTGTTAGCCTCCAACTTACCCATGCCTTCCTCCTGACCACCCATGCCGATGCCTGACCATGCGGACCAAACCCATGCCTGCCCAAATCACGTGTGATTGTTCCCCAATTCACAGGAAAAAAAAAGATCAGGCCCTAGTCATGAGGTAAGTTTACAAGACTCACTATTCTCTTAAAACTATGAAGAAAAAGTTGGCTTTATTTGTTGGGTTGACTCTGGTCTAGGGCAAACACCAAACCCTCTTTAGCAGAAAGTCACTAAATGCTTCTGAAATGTTGTAGGATAGGAATAGTTATCATTGCTGTGTTTCCAAAGAAGGAATCAAGGCTGAGCAAAATGGAGCCTGTCTAGGGTGGCCTATCAATCACCTGCCTAGGGTAGTCTGTCAATCAGGAGGAAGAGATGCAAACCATACCTACCCCAACACATCTTAACACCCCAGAGTCCACGGTCTCTTGATTAATCTGTCACCTTGCTCTTACCCCAACTCCACTTTCCACAGAGTAGTTGTAATGAGCCAAATGGTGACCCCAAACACATGTATCTGTCGCTTGTAGACATGACCCTTTTCGGTGAAGGTATCTTTGTGAACATAACTAAGGATCCTGAAATGCTAGCCAAGGCATAAATTAAATGACTTACTCTTAAAGGAGAGCAGTGGAGACACACAGAGAAGAGGTCACAAGATGAAGGATACAGAGACAGAGGGCTCAGCCACAGCTGGGGGAGACCAAGCAATTCTAGCCACTGTGAGAAATGGCGAGAGAAACACCAGTTTTTCCTTTGGAGCCAAAGGGCCAACCCAGCCGATATTTTGATGTGAACACCTGACCACCAAAACTGAGAAAATTAATTTCTATTTCTTTTTTTTTTTTTTTCGAGACAGGGTTTCTCTGTGGCTTTGGAGCCTGTCCTGGAACTCGCTCTGTAGACCAGGCTGGTCTCGAACTCACAGAGATCCGCCTGCCTCTGCCTCCCGAGTGCTGGGATTAAAGGCGTGCGCCACCATCGCCCAGCTAATTTCTATTTCTTAAGCCCCCTGAGTCAACATGTGGGGCTTAGCTTTTTATTTTCATAACAATCATAGGACGCTAACGCTGACATTAGTTGGACACTTCCTCATGGTTTGGGAAAGTGTCTGTTTTCATTTCTTGAGACAGGGATTCATTATGTTATCCAGGCTAGCCTCAAACTCCAAATGGCCCAGTCTCCATCTCCCTGTTATGGGTGTGTGTCACCTCAAGGAGGTCCCCTAACACGTAGTAAGATCACATCACCCTCCAGAGGAACACCTTCCAGGGCCATCAGATTACACCCCAATGCAAGTCCTCGGTCCCCCTAGGCTCTGTAGTCTGCTCATCTTCCACCACACTCAGGGCGGCCCCGCCTCCTAGGGTGGCTCATCTCTGCCACATCTCTTCTGTTTCCGCAAACATTCCAATCCTATGTCTACCTGAGGACTTCTGAGCACGTTCCCTCAAACGCATCCAGGACCTGGTCCTTCCCACCTTCAGGATCTCAACTCCACCATCTTTGAGATGCCTTCTCCAGCCATGTGTCCTAAATAGCCTGGCTGGCCTCAGCCCATTCCAGCCCACTCTTCTCTGTCCAACATTTCTTCTCATCTCTTTTGCTGATGCCACTCGAAGACCAGTGCGAGGCACATGGTGGGGATCCGAACTTTATTTCACAAGTCAAGTTATTTTGTTAAATGAATCCAACGCTAGAGACAAGCTACCAGATCAAAGGGGAGAAAGGATTCGTGTATCCTATCTTTGCCCTAGCTCTAAAATTGTTCATGTAGTACCAACTCTAAGCCCCAAACCTCATAGTCCCCAAAACAAAGCAGAAGCCGGGACCACCCGTCAGCATCCACGCCCACTGTCGCAGAGCTCACAAGGATCTGCCGACACCCACCCTAGAGAAAGCTTTGCCTCTCACACGGCACAAGCCTTTACCACATTTGCCCTGTCCCTCGAATGCTGTCAGTTCTCCCTCAGCCCCTCCCCTGCTGGCCCACACATCATCCTGAGGACTGTGACTGTCACTGAATCCAAAAGGCATTTCTGGTACCAGCAGGCATTCGCCACTTCACTTCCTGCTAGAGCCACTCAGAGGCTCTCCACCTGCCTTATGGACAGGACCCTGGGACTGCCAACAATGCCCTCCCCAGCTTGGGGCTGCCAAGAGAGCCCTGCGGCCCTGACAACTCCAGCATCTCAGCACCGGTAGTCCGACGGACTCCAGACTCCCCTGCAAGGCCCGAGCCAGCCCAGGCTGCTTAATGGGACCCATTAAGGGGCCTAATCACAGGCTGCAGGAAGTCGCTGAGAGGAGCTAAAGGTAAAGGCCTTCCCGAAACACGCTGGCACATAAGAGCTTGCTGGGTCCTTGGGCCAAGCCGCAGCCACGGTGCTCTTCTCCAAGGAGCGGGGCTGGCAATGGCTCTGCAGCTGCATCCCGGTCACAGAAGATGAAGTGACACAGCCTTGCCAGTCTGGCTTTGAGCAAAACTCCTTAGCTCCAGGTCCAGCTTCCTGAAGCTGTTTTCCTAATCCCTGTACCCAGAATTATGCACCTGCCTTCTTGGAACCTCCTCGGTCAGGTATCCAAGACAACCTTCATTCCCCTGACACCAGAAGCCAGCTGGACATCTGGGTTCACAGGGCTCCCGCTGGACATCTGGGCTCACGGGGCCCCTACAGCCTCAGAGCGTTCGTTCTTCATGCATCTCCATAGTGATTCTGAGTAAGTGACCCCATCAGAGAGATACAATTTTAAACTCTTTTTATAAAGCTTAGGTTGGGTTTTGTTGAAGTCACCAGCTTAGCCTTTATTTCAGGCTTCATGTTACAACCAACTCATCTGCTACCCAGAAACATCCTGTCCCCTATACAACCACAGGGACCCTTTTTTACCATGGAAGGTCCTGCTGTCTGAAGATGAAGCAAGGCTTAGGAATGCCATTATGGGAGGTAATGGGAACCTCAGGGGATGAGGAGGAAGGGCTAGAAAATTAGGACTCACTATAGTGTTTCTTATACCTGGCCCCTCCCTGTGAGCTCTCCAGCTTCCTCGCTGAAATGAACATCTCTACTCCCCTGCACCTCTCTACTCTGCTGCTTCATTTCACCACAAGCCCACAGAAATGGAGTAATCTGGCCATAGCTTAATTAGTAATCCAAGGTCACTCTCTCTCCCTTTCAGCTGCTGTTTCTTAGGCCCTTGTCAGAATAACACAAAGTCACATAGAAGGGGAAACTGAGAAGCTGGGAGCGAAGACACACATACCTCTAGATCAGGTCTGACTCAAAAAGCTCCCTTGCCCCCTCTTCATAGGAACACAGTGTAAGCGAGAGTCTCCTCCCTTGTCACCAAGGACATCAGAGCAGCCATCATCCTTGACTTATCTGGCTCCACTAGAGGCTAAACAACTCTTCTGGCTTTGGGAGGCTTTGGATCAGCTCACTCTCCAAGTTTGTCAAAGCCAGGATTGGAGTGGTCCCAGCTGGCTATGTGTGATCTAGGACACAGTAGATCCCACCTAGAGTCCAGGAGGGTTCCTGGACCAAAGAAGCTCAAATCAGATCCTCTGCAGAGATGATTTCCACTAACATCCCCCCCCCCCAACAGTATGGCCTATGGAGGACCTGAGGCTGGTACAGGGTCAGGGATAGTCTCGAAGTTTCTAAGCAAAGGTCCCCATGCCGCCTGACCGTAAGGATCTCCCAGGGAACTGCAAAGATTCAAGCTCATCAGTGATCCATTTGCTGTGTCCAGGATACGGTTGGGGGACATGGTCTCGATGCGCATAGCCAAGAAGGATTAGCACCCTGGCACTCGCCTTGCTCTCCTAGGCTCACCTTCTCAAACTTGCTGCGTGGTGGTGAGTCTGCACGGTCAGCTTCAGCGAGTTTGGATGCCCCATGGAAACCCCACTAGGAGGGCTTTCCCAGAAGAGTTTAACTGTGGAGGCAAGACCCACTCTGAATGCGGTGGCACCATGGCATGGGCTCAGATCTCAGACTGAGCTTTAAAATGGTCAGCTGAGCTGCGGGGCTCACCTCTCTCTCCTTCCTGACCACAGATGCAGCTAGACAAGTGGCCTCCTGCTCCTGCTTCCCCCAACATGACGGACTATACCCTTGGAGCACAAGCCAAATAGACCCCACCTGCCTTAGACTCTGTCCGGCATTTTGTCACAAGAATAAAGTCGTTAATGCACTGCCGGCATCACTTGACTCTCCCAGCATCCTCCCTTTCCTCCGCTCTCAGAGAGGCTGAGCTTCCGTCTTCAGTGGCTTTGAGCAGTCTGCTCCTGAAGTGTTCTTTCTCAGGTTAATCCTACCTCATGTCAGGAGCTCAACTTAACTGTCACTTCTGTGACCACTCTCCCTCCCCCAAAACCAGCTCAGGCCTCATTATCCTTCCTCATTGGTCCCTTGGTGACATTCATCAAATGTGTAGTGAACTCATTATCGGCATAATTACGGGCTCGTTATCTGTCTCCGCCAACAGGCCAGGAATCCCGCAAGGACAGTGGCTATACATGCCTTGCTCACAGTGTATCCCCACGGAATACACTTTTGACCCATGGCACATAGGTATCTGGCATGTTCTGGGTGAATGAAGGAGGAAAAAAAAGTTGGCTGGGAAAAAGTCAGAATCACACCCTATTCCGTTTCCCACCTTGAATACGTTTAGGAAGTTCTGAATATCTAAACCTCTAGACTGATCCAAGCACATTTCTTGGTCTACCTTTGAACAGCCTAAGTTCAAAAGGGCAATGTTTGCTGAATGTATGTAATTTTTCCATGACAAAGGGATTCTTCACTTAACAACAACAACAAAAAAAAGCCCCTGGAAGAAGTTCTTAAATGGTGCTTTCATCCCCTCTAGTGCCCATAAGCCGTATTAAGAGCTCATTAATTATCTGCCAGGGGGCTAGAACTAAGAGGGAAGTGGTCCGGACGCTTGCCAGGGGAAGAAATGATGATAAATCAGCCCTTCGGGAGGGTGTAAATCATGGGAAACAGGACTCAACTTCTAGAAGCGTGCTACACGGCTTACCAGGAAGTCATCCTCACTGATGAGCTTGCTAGGGGTGGGAACATCCTTGACCTGGAACCTAATTTGCATCTCAGAAAAGCATCCCATCTCCCTTCTTGATCAATGCATAGCTTCTGAGGGTATCTCTGAGCTGTTGGCTTGGGACTGGAGCATGGCCGTACCCGGCTCGTCTAGTTCACTTGGTACCCCTCAACTCTCCACAGCACGCAGGCCTGCAGAGGATCTTCCCTGGTCTAGGTGTCTTATAATCTATGAGCATCCAGACCATCTCTAGCCAGGGTGTCTGCTGACCTGGACTGGAGGAAGGCCCTCCTCAGTGAGGTTGCTGGACTGCTCGGGGAACTCCCTGAGGACAGGATGACACTGACGGAGTTGCTAGCGGGTGTCAATGCAATCCACAGGCTTTGGTGTATCCTTCATCAAAATCTGTGGCAAAACAGGAAGCACTCCTGAGTGAGAAGAGGCTGTCTGCAGAACTTGCCATGGCAAGGGAATCAGACTCTATTCCCTGCACTTGGCAGAAAAGAAAGAGCCGGCAGGAGAGAAGGCACGATTCCACTGAGCCCAGTGGGGGTCAAGGGCATGAGGGAGGCTATATGGACTAAACAGAAGACATCTTTTGAGATTCATTAGGTGAGCAGATTTTACATTCTCTTGTTGGTCTCAAGTGGGGAAACCGAGAAACATTTAGGGACCCTAGCAGGCAGTGATCGATCCTGGGAGAGAGGGGATACTCGTTATAATATGGTCAGGGTTCTATTTTGCAGGCAGTCCTGCCATCGCGACTGTCTGCTGTGTATTCAGTCTCTCGCTAGAATGGCTATGCATCTGCTTTCCGAGAGGTGGTGGCGTTGGTCCTTTCATGAGTAACAACCAGACCTGTGACCCATCCTAGGAACATTTCCAGCACCGTGAGGAGTTAGCTGGTTCTGCCTCTTCCTCACAATCGCTCCTCCCTCCCACAGGCTGGGGTCTCTGTACTTGTCAGGATTGTTGTATATGAGCAAATGTCCCTCATACTTTTCCACCCTGCCCCACCCCCTTGTTGCCATGGCCCCCTCGGCCTTTCCCCGTGGTGGACAAGTCTTCAGCCTTTGGGATGGATATATTCATTCGCCTCTCAGTCCTGACCCCTTCAGAGACAGAGTCAGGTCGGCGCTATCTTCATGCCTCAGAGCTCAGCACAGTACCTGGCTTTCTGTACAAAGCGTGTGGTAAATGTCACATGAATAATTGAGTGATTGCTTTGCTTCATTTCACAAAAATGAAAATCAAGACAACAGCAAGCACAAGGCGATGGCAAAATCTCATGGGGGCTTACGCGTCATCTGCAGGACTGTTCCTGGCCTTAAGTCAAGTATCCATGGAGCCCAAGTTGGCTTCCGTCTCCTGGTCACTTCTCTGCCCACTTCTTGTTTAGAAATGGTTCTAGACTTCCCTTCTCTCGTCCGTATTTTCCCAGCATCTGCGGTATAGTTCATACAGCGAGATCTCAACAGGCATCAGTCACCCGACCTCAAAGCAGGGGTAGTGGACAAACATGGTACCTTAATGAACCCAGAGCTAATTACAGGTAAGATCAAAGGAGAGACCCCACCACAGCCGCTCAGGTCTGAGGAAATGACCTGTTGCTCATCTGGAATGAAAATGACAGCTAAAATGCCAACTCACTGTGAGAACAGACAGTAGTGGGGACTGGGGTACAGCTACCCCAAGCTTTTCTTTGGGACACTGACAAGAAAAGTTTCTTTATCTATGTGCCAGGGACCCTGTCTTTATGGTGAGATGATCTAATTAAGTCAGGTAAGAGTCCCCATCTTGGTCTGTCTCCGCCAGATAATTAAAGGAAAATCAAAGCTTTGAGCCTGAAAATTTGTCAACACTCCAGTGTTTAGCCATTTGTAAATACAGCAGCAGCCAGCACCTCTCCAGTGATGGGAGGAGAGACAAAGCCATTTTCCCCACTCGCTAAGCCGAGCAAGCCTGCTATCTGCAGTTCTGCATATGTTGGCTGTGCAGTGCTAATCGTGACCCCGAGGCCTTACAAGATCGGGGAAAGCCTTCCAAAGCATCAAACAGAGATTAAATTGTCTTGCCTGTAGTTGCAGCATTAATTTAAATTACCATTCTTTGGAAACTGATATTGGATTACCAGCTCTCAAAAAGACATGAAATTTTATCTAAGGGCGAGTCTTTATGAACCAGAATGTCTGATGGGTGTGAGCAGCTTTCTTTGTGGGAATGGATCTTTCTAGATTCATGAGAGTCTTAGGAAGAAAGAAAGAAAGAAAGAAAGAAAGAAAGAAAGAAAGAAAGAAAGAAAGAAAGAAAGGAAGAGAGAAAAAGAGACTTGATTGAATATAAAAGCTACCACTTACTTAAAATGAATAACACCGTTTACAAGAATTTCAGTGTATTTTCTCATCCTTAACAGGAACTCCTCAGCGTGGCAGATGATACAGAATGGCAGGAATAAAGGCAGTATCCTAACTCCCTTTTTCTTCTTACACCCAGGTCTTGATGTGCTTCCATTCCAAAATTGTGGTTCCTCCCCCCAGCTTTTATAGGCCACTTTCTTTAACTGTGTGAAAAGTTGGAAGTGCCCAGAAATTTGCATTGTCTCAGCCTACCCAGAGTTCTAAGGATGACTGACACGCTGGGCTGCAAAGGACCCGTCCCCACCATCTCAGACAAAGACAACTGAACTCATTCTCCAGAACGCCCCTGTGGTATCCAAATGGAGGAAGCAAGCCCTAGGCCTGCACTTGTCATCACAACCCAGCTGGGTTCCACCTCTTCCTGCTCCTGCTTGGCCCTGGCAGCAGCTCCCTAAGGAACCTCTCAGACCTGCAGCTCTGTGTCCAGACTTCCTCTGGAGGATCCCATGTAAGATGCAAGGTGAATCTTCACCCTCTGACAAACAGAAAAATGGTCTCAGAGAGTGGGATTTGCCCACAGCCACAAATGCTGTATCTAGAACCCACGGTTTTCCACTTATCAGTCATGCAATCAGTATGTATCAGCATCTGAACTCTGACCAGCTCCTAACTCCACTCAAAGGCATAAGCTGCTAGAGAAAGCAAGGCCTAGTATTGTGTTGGAGCATGCAATACTCCCAGGGAAAGGCTCCCAGAGTAAAAGTGTCTTCCCTATAGCTTTCCAGGGTGATTTGTTGCAACTCCGTCTGAAGGCAGTCAAAAAGAATGAGAGCTTTCGCTGGGCTCTGAGCAGCATTCAAAGCGTCTGCAGTCTGGCCACAGACGTGCCTGTTCATCAGAGTCCTCCACCCGAGAAAGCTCAGGGGCTAGGAACAAAGAGGAGGAAGGAAATTGGAAACATAACTGGGTCCATGGTGCAGGATGACGGAGAAAGGGATGGCCAGGCTTTGAAAGTGTCTCATACTGAGAAGACGGTCCTTCTGCCCTTGACCGCCATCACTTCCAGTTGTCTCCAGTCCCTCATCTATCAGCGGCCCTCCTCACGTCACCTTCAACAAAGCTCCACAGAGACTTCAGGACATCACCAGGACCTGGAGGCTTGACAAGCCGCGCCTCTGCATTCCTGAATCTGGCTCATGCTAGCTGAGGCTCGAAGGAACGAAGTTACCTATCCAACCCAGGAAGACGCAGAGCCGAGAGCTGAACCCAGAAGCACCAGACTCTAAGACCCATTCTTGCAGAATAAGGAGGAAAGGGAAGCACGAGCTGCTTTCTCCTGGACACTCAATCTCCCAGCAGACTGCGGTAAGCGGCTTAGTCAGGCTGAGCAGATCGCCGAACGGTAAGGGGAATGAAAGTCTCACTCAAGAGCCAAAGAACCAAATTAAGTCTCACATCACAAAGAAATAGCCCGAAAGGAGCAGGAAAGCCTAAATGTGAGATGGAGTGTAAAAATAACAGAAACGTTCCAACTCTACAGATACACAGATCTGTCTGCTGGGGGAGAGGGCTAATGAGAGAAGACGCTGGAAGCCATTAATTGGCTCTTTCTTACCTTTAAGTCGGTGGCAACGTAAGTACAATCCAATCTCTTTGTATCGCTCTGCAAGAAAAAAAAAAACAACCATCAAGTAAGCATGGAAAAGTGTTAAGCGATTGGTTTGGGTCAGGCCCTATTCCTAAACTCAAGCTGCAAGGGAAGACAGAGTCTGCTTTTCCCCCCACTAGTTGTCAGCTGTGATGGTTTGAGTAAGAATGGGGCCCATAGGCTCATATATTTGAATGTTCGGTCATCAGGGAGCGGCACTGATTGAGAAGGATCAGGTATGGCCCTGCTCATGCCACTGGGGGTCTGCTTGTTTCAAAAGACCATACCACCAGGCCCAATCTCTCTTCTCTTCTCTTCTCTTCTCTTCTCTTCTCTTCTCTTCTCTTCTCTTCTCTTCTCTTCTCTTCTCTTCTCTTCTCTC
>NC_022011.1:25886071-25904552 GCF_000317375.1 Microtus ochrogaster | reverse complement strand
CTCTCTCTCTCTCTCTCTCTCTCTCTCTCTCTCTCCTACTTCCCCAGCACCACACCTGCCTACCACTATGATTCCCACCATGATGATAATGGATTAACCCTCTGAAACTGCAGGCAAGCCCCAATGAAATGCTTTCTTTCATGATAGTGGGCTCTGTCATGGTGTCTCTTCCCAGCAATAGAACAGTGACTAAAACACCAGCATATAAACCGAAGATAAAAGAGGACTTTAAAAATGGCAACATATCCAATTTGACCTCATGTAGCAGGGGAAACCTTTGTTTAGTTTAACTTGACTTCGAATCCATTAAGAAAACATTAGAAAGATAAGCAGGAATCCCAAACACACCTGGAAAAGGACATCAGGAAGGGACGGCTGAGGCTTAGGAATACTGCTTTCTCTGAAGCTCACCACTCTTGAGCACAGATGTGTCCCCTCCCCTGAGAGGCACCATGTGGGAATCGGAGCCACTTCTTCTGCTCTCCCCACCAGAAGTCACCATGCTCAGGGTCAGGGAGACGAATCTGAAATTCCTGATTTCTCTCTAGGGACTCTATGGCCCATTTAAAACGCAGAGAGCCAGGGAGAGAAGTAAAGCCCCATTAACTTGAAGTAGGGCCCCTGGAATCTTCCTGCACATATGTCTCCTCCAATATCTCCTCTAATGTGACCTTTGGCCTGTTAAAAATAGGATGCTAATCAAACTCTTATTTTAGGGGTTGTCAAGTGAACCCCAAGAACATGCAGAAGTGCCGGGCACACAGTAGATGCTCATAGCACTAAGTTATCTCCTGTAACAGAATATGGGAGAGATAAGCTAAAGGGAGTAGGGCAGATAGGGACGGGAGTTGTCCTGGTTAAAACAGAGCCACCAGGAATCATCTTAAGTGAACCGCTCCTGAAGGCTCGGTGTCAGTCCTCGGACAATGGGGAGCATTTAAGACAATGGTCATTCTCAATGAACCCAACACAGACATTACAAGACGAGAGATGCATGTGCTTCTTAAGACTGTAACACATCCTGGCCCAAGTTCCTATGAGTAAGTCTATTTATCAGTCACCCAGGGAGTGTGGATATCTAGGGTCCAGCTCCAAAAGGAAGCTGTGCATTGACTGTACCCCTCAGAGACCAGAGCCTGGAGAGACTCGAAGCATAAAGTCCTATGTGCCTGCTACCAGTAGATCTTGTATCTCAGTTAGATCAATATTCTCTGTGGGGCTTATTAAATCACATACTGTGAAGCCCCAAGCCACTTTTTCTTAGTAGGCCTGAGGCAGAGACTGTGAACCCCCCTGTCTAACATGTTTCAGGTGGTGCTGAAGTCACTGGTATGGTTCCTGAATGAGAACGGCCACCATGGGCTCATGTGCTACCGCTTGGTCTCCAGTTGGTGGAAGGGTTTGGGAAGGATTAGGAGGGAGGTGTGGCCTTGCTGAAGTAGACGTGCCACTAAGGGCACATTTTCAGGTTTCAAAAGCTCATGCCATGACCAGTTACCTCTCTCTGCCATGTGACTATTGTCTCCAAATGCAGTCTCTCAGCTACTGCTCCAGCGCCATGCCTGAAAGCTGCCATGTTTCCTACTATGATAACCATGGACGCACTCTCTGGAACTGTAAACAAGGCCCCATAAACTCTTTCTTGTCTTGGTCATGATGTCTTTATGACAAAAAGATAACTAAGACCATCCTATACCTTTGTTTATAAGCCCGAGTCGCTGCCTGTGGCCAACAGTGCCTCTCCTTCCTCTTGGCGCTCCTGCACTTGAGTTAACTGTGCGTCACGGGCCTGGAAAGCCTTGCAGCTTTGCTGTTCTACAACTCACCATGTGTCTAAGCAGTATGGTGCACTCTTTGACCAGCTGTGTGGTGGCTGTGCAAAGGCAGGGAGACTCTCCGCAAGGTATGAAGACTGGGGATTGTATTTTTTTTCCTATGGCCCTAATTTTCTTCCTTAGTCTAAAGTGCACTCTTGCTTCAATTAAGCTTTGCCCTGGGAGCCGGAGCTCGGCACCTATCAAAAATAAAAAAATGGGCTGTTTGGCCAGGTAAAGTTTTCCTAAATGACCTGCCCTAATAGGAGTCACAGTTCCTACGGCTGTGCTTCTGTGACTCAACACTGCCATCTGGTGACCACCATGATGCCCCCCTCCAAGTTATACAGGTGTATTTCTGAAGACCATAGTGCACAATGGGAGTACCTATACTGCCACAGCTAAGCTCATGTCTTCATCACAGAGTAGCACAGTGTATCCATGCTACTCTAAGGAACGTATTCCTTCAGTTGGCTGTTACAAACATTAATGCCTTTGACTTTGATTTCCAGTCGGAATTCACTGACCTATTTGAGAGGACGTGGTCCTGAGGAGGCTGAAAATCCCACTAGGTGGATGCATCTCAAGCAATACTCATTTTTAAACCGGTGAAAGGAGTACATCAAAGCATTTGGCAAGAGGGGGAAAAAAAACTCTGCTCTCAACGATTTGATCTGAGCAAATAAATAAGTCATTTTCATTTCCAGTTTAACACAACAAGAATATTTTTACATGATAATTTGCTCTTAAGGATTCTAGCTGTGAAGTTTAATAGCAGCACACGAAGCTGCCTGTCATCTCGGATCTGCGTCCCCAACCCCATCCTGACAGTTTCCGTGGACTCCAGACTGCTCAGCTAGAGGGATTCCAGGCCATGCTTCTTAACAGCAGGTAGAAAACTCAGCCCCAGAGCCAGGGAAGAATGAAGGGCTATTAGAGCACCTGGTCACCTTCTATAAGGCAACCTTCAAATACAGAGAAATGGTAGAGCAAGCTCTCCCTGCCCGTCTCCTAGAATCAGCCCAGGGGATGGATGGAACTACAAATTATTATAGGAAGAGACTTAATCTAGGCTCGGAAGGACGACAGACCACATTTTTCTCTCATACACAGATGCTAAATTTTAATTTTTATATATGTGTGTATGTGTCTATGTGGGTGTGGCCTAGGCCATAAAGCCTAAAAAGAGATTGTAAGGCAGATGCCAAATGGTAACACAATACATGTGCACAAGAGTGAAATGTGGATGACCTCCAGGGTGACCCTTTCCCCCAAGGGAAACGAAGAAGGGGAGCAGGGGACAGAAACAACAAAAACAAAGTCTGCATGAAAATGTGACCATGAAGCTCGTTCCCGGGACCGGAGAGAGAGCTCAGCAGTTAGAGCACTTGCTATCCATGCAGAGGACCCGGGTTCGGTTCCCAGCACCCACATGGCATCTCTCAACTATCCATCACTCCATTTCCAGAGCATCACACACCCTCTTCTGGCCCCCACTGACTCAAACCTGTGAAAAACAAAAATAAATAAATCTTTTTAAAGAAAGACCAACTCATTACTGCTTATGCTAATTTAAAACAACATCAAATGGTACAGCCAAAGGAGCCTTAGCAAACTAACAGCATCCGTCGAGAAATCCCCTTTTCAAGAACTGACTGATGACATCTACCTCGGGTTCTCACTGAAGGCTTACTCTGTGTAGGGCACGCAGCAGCCTCAATCTCCACGTAACACCACTGAAGGCAGTGATCCCAACATACAGATGAGCAAACTGAGGTCTGGTTGGTGAAGCCTCTCACAAGGTTTCCTGGTTAGTCCTAGGACAACCCAGGCATCTGATTCTAGGTCAGCCTGTGTCCTGGCGGGGTGAGTCAGGAGGAGGGTGAACTGTACCACCTAGGCAAACCCTCAACATTCTCTCATCTGCCCTGTTCTTACTGCCACTGCCATGTCTGCCAGCCCAGTCCTGTCCTGCCTATCCCAAAACAGCAAAGGCTCTTATCAGTGACATTCCATCCCCTTAGACAACAGTTCCCCCAAAAGGCTACTCTCGCTTTGAGGGGTCAACTGAGCATACGCATTGTCAAGGCAAGACTGGAATTGGATCTGTTCTTCGCCATTTTAATCACAAGCTGGCAGAGGGCATTCTGAGCAGGCAGAGGGCAGGATATATCTGCATAATGAAGAGGAGACTAAACAGATATTGAAAAATACATCTTTATGTTGGCAAGGATCCTAGGGACAAGGAAGGGTTATGCCTGGGTGGAAGATAAAGGACTATGAGGGTAGGGTTGCCCCGAGAAGTGAGGGAAGACCCTTGGAAGAGAAGAGGCTTATGCCCCAGGATATCACTAAGAGACCAAGTATTTCTAATACTGAAACAGACCACCTTAAGCCAGATTCAGGCACTGTAGCAGGAAACAGAGAAGCCTGTTGTAAAGTTCTGCTCCCATGGTAAGTCGTGGTATGTGGGAGATATGGAGCACCCTCTTTTCTTCTGGTCCAGAATGGCCTGCTCAGCATCCCCTCTTAGCATCACCTGCCTGCTGCTCCTGTCAAGGCCGTGATCTCTCTGAAGATCTCCACTCTGTTTAGGTCTCCACTAAAGCCCAGGCACCCCTGACACCAGAGGAGCTACCCGGCAGAGGGAAGGTGGATGCTCATATCAGAGGCAGTGCCACAGGCAGCCTTCCCAAGTCTTCCGCTGGAAGGGTGATGTATGTGTTTTCATATTTTCTCGATGCTAATTGCTGACAACATGATTCGGTGGCTCAACAAATCAGAACTGACACTATCAACCTGTTCAATCCATTTAGCATCTTTCATCATCAATGCAAAGGGACTTTGTCAACTGAGCAGGGCTGGCTTCCCTGGTGAGGCTAGTATCTTGTTTCCTATTAGTGATAAGCGTTCCAAGTAAATAGATTGGCTTAGCATGCTAAATTGCGGCCAACAGCCCAGCAAAAACCTCAAACTAATGGAGGACAGTAAAAATCTGTGAGGGAGAGGGCAGGCCCGAGTCAGTGCACATTGACTGAGCACGGATTTTGCTAGCCAGTTTCTCTACCACTCAGCTTTGCTGTGCTCCACCCCCCCACAGCATGCAAAGTGGTCTTCCGAAAATGCTAACCGGCCATCACCTCCCTGTTTAATATGCTTTAATATCTCTTTTTTTCTCTCTCTCCCTTATGTTTCCCATCATCCTAGATCCTCTGGGCATCTGAGCCTTGCCTGGTTCCCTGATTCTCTAGCCCGGCATCCCCTGCCTTCTCGTCCCTCCACGGCATGCCGCCCACACCTAGCACACCACATCTCACAGTACACACAGAAGACTGTAGTACTGCCAGCAGGGCCTGTACACCTGCTGACCTCTTTGGGGGACAATTTTCTCTGAGTCACTCAAGTTTTAGTTCAACTGCCTTACTGTTTGTTCTTAAGGAGCATTCCTTAATGTAACAAGTTAAACAGTAGCCACTCACCCCCGAAAAGCTACACCCTAGCCTCACAGAACTTATACATGTAGCCATATTTGGACAAGGATCCTTTAGATGTAACTAAGTTAAAAACCCAAGATAAGAGCATCCCAGACTGTAGGAAGGGAAGCTAAATCCAGCAGGAAGAAGGACAAAGGAGGCCATGAGATCAGAGAAAGGCAACCCTGTGCCAATGAATGATAAGAGCTGTCACACGTTGGGAAAGGAAAGGAATGACCCTACTTAGGCACTGTGGAAGGAGAAATGCCATGTTGGCACCCTGATGCCAGACTGTAAGCTCTGGAGCCGTGGGAAGGGAAGTTTCTGTTTAAAGCCGCATGATTTGCTAATCTGCTACAGCAGCCCTGGAAGATGACCATGTGACCTTCCTTCAAGAGCCTTGTTCTGTGCTTCCCCAAGCCCTCCCACACTCCGCCTTTGTCTTTCTTTATGTGAATCTACAATGGTGGTTGACTTTGCTATCTTCCCGAGCAAACCCTAGTGGCTATCAGCAGCTCTAAGTTAAAAATAAAAGATTTGGAATTGGGAAAATGAATTCGTGGATAAAAACACTTGCCATACCAGAACGGGGAGCAGAATCCAGATCCCTGACATCCCTGTAAGCACCAGGTGGGCTTGGCAACCCCCCTGTAATCCCAGCACTAGATGGGAGGAGTCCCTGGGACAAACAGGCTAGCTAGATTAACCAAACTGGTGGGCTCCAAATTCAGCAACAAAGCCCTCAGTGGGGGAAAGTTGTAGTGGAGCTGAAGATGACACCTGATGCCAACTTCTGGCCGCCACGCACATGTACATACACTTACACACAGGTACGCACACACCACATCTATATACGTATGCAAGTGCATACATTCATACATACATACTCGAACGAAAGAGTCCATATTGCTCTTTGAACTCCACACTTCTCCCCCAAAGTCTGAGGACAAACCTACTAGTTCCTTAGCCCCTCATGCTCAGTGCTTCACTTAGTCCTTAATTCCTTCCCCTTCTTCAGTTGCTCCACTTCTACCCCCTTGGCTGACCATCTGAACCATGCATCTCTCTCCGTTATCAAAGGGTGACGATCCCTTAAAATGATTCAGAAGTAATTGCCATGAGTTTTAAGGCCGAATTCAGTGCTTCAGGCTTGGGCGCATCTTTTGCCCACGGACCCATCTTCACTGAGTTGGAGGGTGGAGCCATGGTGGCTGTTTCATGTATTTCCCTTTTGGTAACTGCTCTTTGTGGGACACAGTACTATGTGGGCATGCACCATGACTACCTGAAGTGTTACATGAACGAAAAGTTTATCCCAATCTCATGCTAAGTTCCATGAAAAGATCTTTGGCTTAATCTCATTGACAAGAAGGGTGTATAGTCTGTATGAGCCTCATAAGAATTAGCTACCTTTTGCTGTTCCTCACCAAATCTATTTTAGGGTCTGCTATTGTGTGTTCGTTCATTTGTAGTGGTGGCAGGTTCTGTTTTGTTTAGGACAAAAACACACACAGCCCACTCAAACTCACGAGCAGTGCAGGATGAATTTAAACTTATGCCTTTTCCTCCCACGGGCAGAGATTAGCGATGTGCGCACCCATGTCCAGTTTCTGATTATTTCTGATAAATGACAATTATCTCACTATATTACCTGATTGTCCAGAGGAAATTTCCAAAGCTCTCACTTTGGTTTTAGCTTTACACACACAAACACACACACACACACACACACACACACACACACACACACGGTCAGAAGGTCTGTTTACATAATTACATGGACGCTCACCGGGAGACGTCATGACAAATGACAGAAACCTCAGGTTATGGCTGGTGGGAAAGTAACAAGGTGCAGACACTGAGGACAACCGTCTGTGGTTCCTGTACATTTCAACACGAACTACCATATGACCCAGCAAGGCCGCTCCCAGGTATACAACCAAAGGGATTTGAAACAGGTGTTCAAATACTTGAACATGAATATTCATAGCAACATTGCTCTCGGCAGGCAGAGGTCATCAGCTGATGAATGGGTAAGCAGAGTATGATCCGGGCATGCGACAGAATAGATGGGGACCACAGCTAGGGAGTGAAACACTAAATGCACTGAGAAAGCAAACACGATACCACATGAAACAATAACTAGCCCCAGACTCACCGACTGCTTGATTCTATTTGCGTGAAATATCTAGAGCGGTGGGGGGGGGGGTCCTTTTATCAGAATATACACTGGCAGATACGATGGGCAAATCTGTCGTCTCAGCACTTGGGGAACTCAGGCAGCTCAAAGTCATCCTTTACTGCTACACAGGGAGTTCAAGGCCTCGGCTACATGAGATCCTGTCTCAAAAATAAGAGGAAAAAAGCTCGGTGATTTCCAAGGAGCAATAGGTTTCTCAGGTTGTTATAGCAAAAATACCATAGGCTGAGAGATATGATTAGTAAACACTTATGACTTCGAGTTCGGGGCACTGGTATATGACATCAGGGAGCTAGTACTAGTGGAGCACACTAAAATGTCCTGATACGGGTTTTCAATGTGTGCCACAGGGCATTAGTTCTGCCCCATGCCAAGAGAAGCCTGAGGGAGAAGGGAGGTGTGTAGGTTTTTTGCTAGTACTTAGTGAAACAAGGTGATGATTTCTTGACTGAGACTTCTCAGCACCTCGGTTAACAGGCAGCAAGAATCTTTGATTGAAAGATTGAAACACTGATCCAAGCTTGGGGGACCAGGGATCAGTCTCACAGAGTGCATTGTAGCCTTACGACACTTGCCCAGCACCCCCTCCTTGTTGCCCAGATGACGCTCGTATGTTTCCTTGCAGACATTCTTCCAGAGCTCTCTGAGAAGACTTACGATCTCTTCTTTATTATGCTCCCTTAAACACCCTCTGTCCCTCTATCCTGGCACCCACAATGCCTTGTAATGCTTCCTTTCCCTTTTTGCTTCCCTTACTAACCAGCAGCAGCTTTGGTCACAAAGAGATCACATCTGTGTCACTTAGCATGGTAACAGAGGGGTCTACACTCTGCCTCACTCATCGGAACTCACCCAGTTAGCGGTTCCATTCAGGAATGAACCGCAGGCTGCTTTCAACCTCCTTTGCCCACTAGAGATCCACAAGAAGTCTGCACTTACTATCAATGCCAAGCATTGTTCACCCTGCCCACAGATGGCCCCATCCACACCCCTTCTCAAGAGTTCTGTTTGCCTGCTGCCACGCTACCTTTAGTGCCAGGTTCATATAGCAGAGCCGTGACCTATCCCTAGTCACTGATGGCCTAGAGAAAATGACCCACAAGTAGTGAGTCACTGACCCCAGAAGTTATACAAAATGATATGGACCAGCTAGAATATCTCCCAGTTTCAGGAATTAGAATAAGACACAAGTTGCCAACTGGTAGGGGGATAGTACACAAAAAAAATTTGTTCAAAATATTCATTGAAATCTACGTCTATGCTGTTCAATATAGTAACCATTGGCTATTTAAATATAAACATAAATTATTTAAACTCTAAAGTTTCAAGTCATCTTTTAGGCATGCTCCACAGGCACGTGTTGCTAATAGCCTTCATCTCTGATGGGAATGGCTCGCTCACTGCATAGAGGAAATTCTGGCAGACAATGCTATGCTAGGACTTTATACCCAAGCCCACTTCCCTTGAACAATAAAGTGCAGCATCCGGGTCTGTTTCTTGTGACCAAAGGAATTCCCACAAAACACAATGTGTGCTTCAGTCTTCATTCACTGAACGTCAAACTTGTACCAATGCAAACAGTATGTTCTGCAATTGAGGGATGAAAGACAGAACTTTCCACTGCTCAAGGCACCCCGACAGCAAGGAGCAGTTCACACAGTGACAGACGTGCCCATTGTCCTTCTTGATCAAACCCTGGTGACTCCGCACCCTGCTTCTAAGGCTCTCACATCCTTTGAGGACACTGTCCCTACCCTGCCTTCACTCTACTTCTGCTGCTTCTGTGCTGGCCTGGCTCATGCTTTGCTCCTTCTCACCTCCAACTCCTGCTCCTGCAGTCCCCTGGCCTCCCAGTGCGGTCCCCTGGCCTCCTGGTATGGTCCCCTGGCCTCCCAGTGCGGTCCCCTGGCCTCCCAGTGCGGTCCCCTGGCCTCCCAGTGCGGTCCCCTGGCCTTCCAGTGCGGTCCCCTGGCCTCCCAGCACAGACCTTGCTCCAGTCTCAATCTCCTGCACAACCCCCCACCCCTGCACTGTAAACAGAGATGACCTCCCTCCCTGCCTCCCTCACTAGCTGATGCTCTAGCTTTTCCTCAGCGGGCAGTTTCTCCAGATTCTTCTCCCCCACAACCAAAGCACATTTCTCTAGAGTTTTAGGCAAAAGATAAGTCAACATGATTCTAATTGATAGAGGAATCAATAAAACATCTGGTCCTATATGGGCATTTGATCTTTTCCAGTGGTCACTGCCTTCCCGTAAGGACGTTCCATGTTCTAGTGGGGACCAGCACAGAGGGATCAAATAGCTGCCCTGGAGAGCACAGTTCAGAAGGAGCTAAGTAAGGATTCAAATCAAGACATTTTAGTCTAAAGCCAAAGTTCCCATGATGCGCAACTCCAATCCAGTCTTGGGACTTCTGCGCATCAGAGCTCCAGGACCATGGGAAACTCCCCACCCTTAAGGCGTCACCTTGCCCATGTCTGCTTCCTTGTTTACTCGGCAGGTTCCCACTTTGTCCCCGCGCTGCTCTCAAACACATAATGGCCCTGCCTCCACTTCCAGAATACCTAAATCTCAGGCCTGCAGCACCAAGCCAGGCTCTAATGCCTGCTTTCTACCAAAGCTCACAGTCACACAACTCTGCCTTTTACGAGGCTGTTTCAATAACAGACAACAGCTTAAAGGCTGATTCCCCTTGGAACAATTAGTATTACCATGTGAGCCAGCGCTACGAGTAAATAAACTATGGTTTGGTGGTTAAATCTGGCCTGCCACCTGTTATCCTATGACCCACAAGCTAAGAATGTGCTTTACATTTTTTAATGGTGGGAGAAAAAAAATCAAAGGAAGAATAATATTTTATGATGTGTGAAAATTATATGAAATTCAAATTTCAATGTCCATAAATAAAGTTTCCATGGAAAACAGCCGTGCCCATTCATTTCTGTGTCTACAGCTGCTTCTGTGCAACCAGGCAGAGTTGGGGAATTGCAAGGGAGCTCGGACGGCCCGCAATGCTGGAAATATTCACTGTCCCGACTTAATAGGGAATATCTGCAGACTCCGCATTAAACCAAAGGTGCAGGGGTCTGATGGCGTTTCAGGCATTCTTCAAGATGAAAACAGGGGGGAAAACTAAGTCCACACAAGTGAATTGGGGGTTGGCAGAGGTGATGGCATAACTCCCCAAAGCTGGGTTGTATGCACGGTGAACAAGAACCCAGAAATTTCTAGCAAAACTGATGGGTGGAGGGAATGAGGATCGTCTCAGAACCTTGACCATACAAAATGCCTCATTGGATCTCTTCAGAAACAACTTCCAACGTAAGCAATACCGCACAGGATGCATGCTGGGAGGGGAGTGCCTGCACAGGATGCATGCTGGGAGGGGAGTGCCTGCACAGGATGCATGCTGGGAGGGGAATGCCTGCACAGGATGCATGCTGGGAGGGGAATACCTGGAATAAGTGCTGCCGTGAGGGTCCCAGCTAATTAGCCAACAAACCTGCATCAGCTGAGGTCTTCTCCAGCACAGCAGACTCTGTCATGAATACATCATTTTGGTCCCCCTCACATTCGGGCAGTATCTTTGGTCTTCTAAGTGTCCTGAGCACTGCCAGGGGGACAGTTATACTTTCTTTTGTTCTATATCTTAACTTGTTTCCAACGGAAAGAAAGCAGAAAAGCGAGCATCCCTCTGCAGCCCGTCTCCTGCTTTTCCTCCATTCTCATCAGCACACACTGAGAGAAGCGATCAGATCTTCACGCCGACTCATTACTCACGCATGGAGACAGCTGTCCAGTTCCTTCTGCTCCCATGAAGGACAGAAAGAGGTGACAGAGACACTTCTTCTTTGCCCGTGTTTGGCTTGGGGATAAAGTTAATGTCTCGATACTACACCTATCCTTTGTTTGAAATGTGGATATCACAGTCTCCCTGCCTCCAAAACACTATCCCGGTATTCACTGACATGCACCTTAAATAATGTTTGGAAGAAAGAATAACATAAAGAGTAGAAATATTACATATATAAAGATAACATAAACACATATGTAATTGTCTATAATAAAGAACACGAGGTTTGCTGAGTTAAAAACCACTATTGTGCACTTGCCTGAGCCAGGCCTGAGGTGCTTCCTGTCCTCTATCTCAATTGACTGCTTTGTAATCCTCTTCCTCACCACCAGGAACCTGCTTCGTTAGAAAGCCTAACTGCAAGTCTGGATCAGAATTTCTGAACTCACGTCAGGACTTTGAGCGGAAGTCAACTGCACATTCAGTAAGATGCGCTAAGTCCAACAGGGCTTGTCAGCTCGCCAGATGCATAGCAGAGATGCATAGCTCAGAGATGGGCGACAGCCAGGTAGCAAGCTGGAGGTGCCATGTGGCCGAGAAACATAAATAAAGACAATCGCCCCTGTACTTGGCAAGGGTGTACTGAGCAGTCTTCAACTCGAGGACTCAGGGTCATGTAGAGAAGAGCACTGCCCTCTACCTCAGGGAGCAGAATGGGGGATGGTATGGTACACTACCACAGAAATTCAAAGCTGCCTCATCTTTGGTGGGGAATCAGACATTCAACAGTGACTGATTCAGGGCTTTATGATTGACCCTCTGCTTGCCAGTGGGGTGTTAAAGTAAGGTGTTCACACCAGGATTCTGTCTAACCATGACTCTAACAATGAATCCATAAGCACAAGATACTTCCTGGAGCATCATCAGTGATCCGTGGAGGAGACAAGATGGCGGAAGGAGTAAAGACAACTGTGGTCTGATGACCTGAGTTCTATCCCTAGAATCCATACGCTGGAAGGGAAAAAAATTGACTCCCAAAAGTTGTCTTCTGCCTGTTTCTGTGTCAGTGGTACCCATGCACACAC
Source organism: Microtus ochrogaster (assembly GCF_000317375.1). Classification (NCBI taxonomy): domain Eukaryota; kingdom Metazoa; phylum Chordata; class Mammalia; order Rodentia; family Cricetidae; genus Microtus; species Microtus ochrogaster. Next base: position 25,892,186 of record NC_022011.1, on the reverse strand, counting down.
AAACACAATAAATAAGGAAGTTAATAAGTAAATAAATAAATGGTTGGAGGATGGCTCAGTTTAAGTTTAAGTTGTTGTGGTTCTTTGGAAGGACCCGAGTTTGATGACCAGCTCCCATGCTGGACAGTATACAAATGCCTATAACTCTAGCTTCTGGAGATCTAACACCCTCTTCTGGCCTCTGCAGACATCCAAACACTTACTGCATACACACACGGAGAGACACACATATACACATTAAGGAAAACTGAAAAGAAATCATAAATAAATAAATACAAGTCAATTGTTTTTGAGTGAGCCGTGAGATGAACAAGTCCAGTGGTGGAGTGCCTGCTTGTTCTGACCCCAGCCCTGAAGGCACCGCTGCGATTCTGCTTGTATGAGGAACCTTTACAGTCAAATGCTTAAGATGGAAAGGAGAATGGCCGTTTCCTGGGCCAAGGGTAAGAGGGACACAGTCAGTTCACGGCATCTAGAACTTCAGGCTCCCAAGGGGAAAGGAGCTCTGGGAGCCACGGGCATGGATGGTGGCACACGATGTCAGTGCCTTTAACACTGGTGGGCGACACACTCAAAATGGTGAGGAAGCTCAGTCTTGTGATGCACATTTTCCCAGACATGTTTAAATTTTTAAATAGCGCCTTGGTGATTGGGTCATAGTCCATCTTTATTGTTTTCCTTGTGTTGTCATTGCTGAGGCTGTAACAAAACACTGATGGAAAGCAACTTGGGAAGGAAAGGTTTTGTTGAGCTCGCAGGTCACAGCTCATCATTGGCAGAAGTCAGGGCAGGAGCTTAAGGAGGAACCCAGGGACAGGAATCTTAGAGGAAGCACATTTTAAAATATTTCACAATAGAGAACAAATTCCTTCCAGTAAGGAAGGACGGTGATGGTGTGATGGGGAGAAAACATTGGTAGAAAAGGCTCACAGTCCTTGAATAACTATGCCTTTAGATCTACAATTCTTTGAGAGGACAATGTGCCGAGATGGGCGCAGGTAGCTATGGACAGTCAAGCCATGGCCATGGTCCTCCTCGGTAGCTCCTAGACAATGATGCTACAGTAGGATCATGTGCAGGTGTCTGACCATCTCTATCCTAAGACACGGCTATCCGTGGGCATGGCACAGTCTTTCCCAGGTTTACCCTGCAGACTTGGGCTTTTCTTTTCCAGGCCTTTCTTCCTCATCTCCTCTCCACAGGTGCCAAATCTCCACTGTGCCCTAAAGGTCCCTAAGTGTTATCTCTGAACCCTGGAGACAGTAAGTGCCACCTAATGTTCCTCAACAAATCCACACTAAAGCAAAAGATAGGGTGCCGTCATCTCAAAGCCTCCAGGCCTGTGTTCTACTCACAGCCCAAAAGACCTAAGGCTTCATGCTCGCACAACCAACATAGTCAAACAAATTCCTGGAACCTCCATGCTGCCTCATTGGGTACTCGGATAGCCAATTCCATGCCTTCACATCTTTCTCATCCTGTGAAGCCAAGGGGACACTTGCCTCCCTTCAGCTCCTGGAGACTTGGCAAAGAGGAATAATACATTCCTTGTACCGAGCGGGGAAACGTCGTAAATAATACAGAACTGTGCGCCCGACTCTCACTTATCAGGGCAAATGATGGGCTTCGTAGAGCAGCTCCAAAGCCTGGGGCTTCTGTGTCTGCCAGAGCCACATCAAGATGTACGGTGGAAAGACGGGAGAGCTGGGAGGGAGATTGGACAAGCCCTGGGAGCAGGCAAATGGGGCCCGGCCCTCTTGATGCATGCTCTTCCAAACAAAAACAGAGCATAAGCAAGCGGGCCACAAATCCACGACTTCACAGCCTGTGAGAGATAGATGCTCCAGCGCGCTCAAAACCGCAGACACCCAAAACTCAACTAAGAATAAGACAGCATTATAAATTCAAATTAGCTGCGGTCGCTATGCAGCAGCGAGGGTGTGTAGGAACGCTCTCTCAGTGCAAATGTAAACTGTTGACATTTCTCCAGAGGACAGTTGGGCAATTTCTACTAAAATGTAACGTATACATGTGTTTTCGCCCAGCCCTCCCACTTCTAAGACTCCTGCTACAGGTCTGTTTGCACAGGATGGTCACAGCAGCCAAACTGGAAATAGCCAGTCTCAGCAAATAAACTGAATTTCCTTCAATAAAAGAATGATTACATGAAGTATGGTTAATGTGCATGATAACTTGCAACACAATGTACTAAGATGGAATGAGATATATACATACATACACACTTACACACACACATTGACATGGAGAAAACCTTGCTTTGAAGGTGATCATTAAGGGAGGGTTAAAAGAGGGGCTGAATTAAAAGCCGTGGTGTCCAGAATTATACCACCACGACCCATAGCATACCATTGGTTCTCTGAGACTAGAATATTTAAATAAGTCCGGATGCTCTGAATTGCCACTTCCAGCGAAGAAGGCCATCTGATGATAACCCAAGTAACTTCTTATGTCAGATTTCTCCTAGCTGACATAGGGAATCACTGTCAAAAACATCAACATGTTATAGCATCCGTCCTTCACCTGGGGTAGAAGTGATGTTCACGCCTAACAAATGAAGCCACTGAGGAATAGAGAACCAGACTTTCTGCTCCAGCACCTAGTTGCTGACAAGCATGTCCTCCTCGGACCAGTCCTTAGCCAGGCTCTTCGGAGCTCCCTTCTCCACTTAGCCTCCCCTTGCCTCTGACGCTACTTTGGTGAGAGTATTTTCCAAGCCAGTTTGCGGAGAATCCACGTCCCTTGACATCTAATCAATTTCCTCTTCCTTAACCCCCTAAACTTCACCAAGATTTGCTTAATCATTTTCAACTCTCCTTCCCCGTGCCTGCTAGCTATAAATCCCCAGGTGCCCTGCTGTATCTGAGATAAAGTTTAAGCTTGCCTACCTGGTGCGACAGTCTTCAGTAAAGTGACCCCTGCAACTTTTAACAAGCTCGCCTCCCTCTTGGCACTACTTACCGTGTGGGGCGTGTCCCAGCCACAGCAGACGCACTAGGGAATTTCTTAGAAGTGAATGGTCCTGGGCGCCGCCTCAGCCCTGGGGAGCCAGATCTCTACTCTGACAGCATTTCCAGGTAATCTGCTCTATGTTTAAGCTTAATAAGTGCTGATCTGTCAACATGACCACCACCACCACCACCCCAGTTGTTCAATACGCATGGGCCCCAGATTCTAAACTTCCAAGGCGTCTCTCCTTAGGACCAACCGCTTCCAACGTGACACACTACCCATTATGATCTCCTAATTGGGGCAGGTATCTTAGTAGGAAGGTTTATGTTTTTAGCAGTCCTCCCATTTCTTAAGTGGATAGAACTTCTTATGCAAACGGGAAAGGAAATACAAGTCTGGATACAGACAGGAAATTAGCAGACCTAGGAAAAGAAGTTTTCGTTGCCCACGCTCTTTGAAACCATACCCCTCTAGGTCCATCTTGAGCTGCTTCTTTCCTGGCTTAGAAGCTAGGAAGCAATCATTGTTCTGAGATCTGGTAAAATGGAATCTTTCCTGATAGACTGTATGTTTCTCTTTATGTTCCAAGGAGTTCACCAAGATGCCCCATGGCAAAGTCCTGCCCCCCTCCCCCGTTCTACCCTCCATCCCCCACCACATCTGGCACTCGCCCTTACAATGTCTCTTCTTCCAGCCAAGGTGTCGCCCTCACTCTGCCTCCCAGCTCTGGTCCTGTCTGCTGTTCTGTTCGCCCTGGGTGGTTTACAGGTTTTAGATTGTGAGCTCCCAGAGAGCAGGATGCTCAGAGCCCCAGCCCTGCCCCAGGTCCTGCCGGCAGAATCCCCTCCACAAATGACGGCGTGTAGCTTTGCCTGAGCATGAAAAAAGAGACCCTCGCTGGACTCCGACTGACTCTGCGGGACTGTGATTGGAACGGAAAATGAAGGGCCAACAGCTTGCTCCTGAATCCCCACCAAAGCCTGCTGCTACAAAACCCGCCGACAACACTCATTACAGAACACTCTCCAAAGATGGGCTTTGCCCTCAGAATGTACTGGTCCTTTTGAAATAGATGCAAGCCCTACCATGCCTGCTGAGTTCCATTTTATAATCCACTGCAACCACTGATAGGAAAAAAAAGGGACTCACCTATGCTGCTACTTCAGCCACTTTTTCACTCAAACAGGAAGAGCTCCCATGAGGCGGGACCTCCAACCTCCCAGGCAGGAGAGGAATCAAAACCTTTTCATGCTCCCTTGTCAGACTCGTGGAACCAGGGCTGGGAGCGCTACCAGTCACAGCCAGTTGTGAGATTCTACTGAGAACCAAATGAGAAGCCTCATGAATGAGGCTTCAGGGCACGACAGTCACGTCCTATGAAAACAGTGCACACGTCCTTGCTCGCGTCTCAGGTCCAGCTGAGAGCTCAGGGCTCAGTGAGTGTCCAAATATCTTTGAAAGTATTCCAGTGTATCCAGATCTCACGGCCACCCAGCACACAGTTGACTCTGCCTACACGGGTTGAGTTGCTTTCTCAGGTCTCACTCTGTAACTCATGGCAATCCTCCTGCCTCAGTCTCCAGAATGCTAGGATTATGTGATCCACCTCACCTTATCCTTCCGCAAATGTCACCCAGACTAAGGAGTCCCAAGGAGAAAATTCTTCAGCCCACTGAGGCCACTAACATCACTCCTTATTCTTAGTATCCACCCAGAACTTCCTTACTCCTTATTCTACCATGAAGGGACAGTGGCATCTTTACAGACGTGGACATTGACTGTCTTGTCACCCGTAGATCCACTCCTGTCAGTCTGAGGCTGTCATATCACCTAATCTTGGTTCCTCAGTAGAACAAGGATCTAAATCCAAGTCAACAGCAATTTTCAATTCCCAAACAATGGTGGCTTGTCCAAGGAGAGAAGCGGTGGCTCTAGGTGGGCTTTCCCGGCTCTCTCCAAAGGAGAGCTCTCAGGAGATGCTGAGCTAGGAGGGTAAGATGCTAAGACTGGAAGCTTGGCTTGCCTTGTTGGCAGGAAAAGCTGACCAGGGCGAAGATCTTGCTCCTTCCCTCATTTGGGGAGCTCCAAAATTCTAGTTTGCAATGAAAGGAGCCACAAGTGATCTATGTTATGACTCTCTCAACCTAGGACTAACCCTTAGAAAACCAGCCCTCTTGTGACAGGAACAGGGAGGAGTCAAAGCAGACAAAGACTTGGAAAACTGCAGGTGTGTGTAATGTCACAAGATAACCATGGTGGCTCTTTGAGTGGAGCCATCCTGATCAGGAATGCCATAACTTGAATAACAATGACACCCCCTACCCAGGTCAAAACTCAACTGAAGAGAGGTGGACAAAGTTTTGGTGAAACTGAGGCAAACATGAAGCCAGAGCTGATCTGGAACCACAGACGAAGGTGAGCGGCAGCCTGCCGTTCCGGGATGTTTCAGTACATCAAAGGAAAGCGGGCAAGCTGTCCCTCTCCGCAAAAGCAAGTACCTCTAATAAAAAAAAAGACTGAAAACAGCTCCCAATGCCCTCTTCCAAGCACCTAGCTACACCACCCCCTTTTATGTTCTGTAATTGGACACAGATAATGTTCATACGTACCTGCTTAACAACCCTCTCTTTTCTTTTAACTTGAAACACTAGATTTGTTATCTAGTCTGGAATAGCAGAAAAACACTATTTTTAACTAGCACCTGAGAGGCTTTTTTAATCCTGTCATTTTTTTTTAAATCTATCTATAGCAAGAAACATATTTTGCTAGACTGCTTTCTGTGAAAAAAAGGGGGGGGGAGACCTCCAACCTGCCTCATAAGAAGAACAAGAAATAAGACAGAGGTAGACATTGCTGCAGAAGAACCGAGCTAGAATATTTCAGGCATAAAAGAGGGTGTTAAGAGAGGAGAAGAGACAACATGGCAGGGAGTTGGTGTCTGCACATTGGGGTGCCTGTAAAAAGTGCCTGCAGGGCAATGGCCAAGAACATTTTACAAACAGCATGTCAAATACACGGTCTTAAGCTATTCTGTTATTTAAAATTCATAAACAAGCATCTTCCATTTTTAAAATCTTTAATAGTCTGAGGACTAGCAAGCAAGAAAGAAAAGGATAGGAAGGAAGGAAAGAAAGAAGGAGGGAGA
>NC_022011.1:25860184-25885971 GCF_000317375.1 Microtus ochrogaster | reverse complement strand
GGAGGGAGGGAAGAAAGGATCAAGCAAGCAAGGGAAGCAAGCCAGCAAGCAAGCATTGTGTTGGGGATGATGAAGATCCGAAGATCCGAGCTAAGAGACCCCTCAGAGGAGACACGCAAATTCACCAGCCTTGTCCTGGAAATAAGAAGTGACCCCTCCCCCATCAGAGTTTTCACAGGAATTTTAGGGAGAACGCTGAGCAATCCGCATGCTATGAACTAGACAACTTCAAAGACCTCATCCGAAACCATCAGTTTCCAAAGCCCTTTGCCCATTTGTGACAGGGCTGAATCCTAAATCCAGTTCCACGTGCTCTTGAACTCACATGACTGAGCCCTCTGAGGACAGGGTCATGCCTTCCCCGTCTCAGTGCCTGGCACAATGTCCGAATGCATATTTGAACTGGAAACAAGATTCATTTTTTTAAAGTAACCTTAGATTTACAGGGCAGTTGCAGAGACAGGGCAGCTAGGCCTCACAAAGCTTACAATGATGGTTAATGGACCCATTTCCCACTCACTGTGAGCAACTAAGCCGACACTTACTCAGCATAGCTTAGTTTCGCCTAAGTCCCTCTCACCGTGCCAGAATCCCATCCAGGCTAGCACCGCATTTATACACGATGTCTCTTCAGGCTCCTCTTGGTGGGGACAGCTTGCTAGCACTTCCTTAAAATGGTTTTGACAATTTTGAAGCACTGGCCAGGAGTGTTATAAAATGCCCCACTGTTAGAATTTGTCTGTTATTTTCTCCTCAGGAGTAGAGCAGGCTTTGGAAAGCAGGGCCATGGAGATGAACAACCGCTCTCGCCACAACATGTCAAAGGTATGTGGCGGTGAGGCTCACCAAGACCTTAATCACATGACTGATGTCATGTTTGCCGGGTTTCGCACTGTAGAATAACTACACCCAGCCGGGCGGTGGTGGCACATGCCTTTAATCCCAGCACTCGGGAGGCAGAGGCAGGCGGATCTCTGTGAGTTCGAGACCAGCCTAGTCTACAAGAGCTAGTTCCAGGACAGGCTCCAAAACCACAGAGAAACCCTGTCTCGAAAAAAAAAAACAAAAAAAACAAAAAAAAAAAAAAAGAATATCTACACCCATTAGTTGCCTTGTTTCTTCTGTCAACTCCACACAGGTCAAGGTCATCCAAGAAGAGGGGGCCTCAAACGAGAAAAGACCTCACCTCCCTCAGACTGATACACCCGGAAGTCAGTGGGTTGTTTGTTTTTTGAAGATTTTTGGTTTTTTATTTGTTTGCTTATTTGTTTTTTTTTATTCTACTTAGCCCAGGCTGTCCTTGAACTCTCTGTGTAGACCAGACTGGCCCCGAATTCAGAAATCCACCTGCCCCTGCCTCCCAAGTTCAGGGATTAAAGGCGTGTGCCACTAATACTAACCTTGTAGGGTATTTTCTTAACTGGTGGTTGAAACGGGAGGGCCCAGCCCACTGTGGGTGAAACCACTCCTGGCAGGTGTCCCTAGATAGTTTAAGAAAGCAAGCAGAAAAACCTATGGGGAGCGACCCAGCAAGTATCACTCCTCCATCGTCTGTCTCAGTTCCTGCCAGGTTCCGGCCCCAAGCTTCCCTGATGGCAGACTGTAAGCTACCAGGGTTATTAAACCCTTCCCTTCCCAAGTTGCTTTTAGCAATGGTCTTTATTGTAGAAGCAGTTTTGCTTCTTTATCGCAGAAGCAAACTAGACAGCTCCCATCTCACCCTGTGTCTATGCTGGTCTCTGGGATAGGCTCCTAGAATACAGGGTATCCACACCAAGTATTTGTATTTCTCCTGCACAGAAAAGCATTATTTTGTCCCTCAGTTACTTAGTACCATCCAATCATTTATGTACAACGGTATGAACGCATGGATATTGACTTCCATATCTTAGCCTATAACCCAATACTATTTCAATTTATGGGTCAGCTTTTTTCACATCTGGCCATGGGAAGCTTCCAGCTGGATCAGGTGTCCCTTAAACGGCTCCCATTACTGTGGCTTTTTTTTTTGAAGTTTCTAGAATGTAAGATGCCTTGTGTGTTTCCTGTCCCAAGTCTTAGACTCCAAGAAGACCACACTTCTTGTGTCAAGAAGTGGTATTAAAACCATCATGTGAATAGCAAGTACACTGGAAGTTAGTGGTGTGTTGTCATCAGACTCGCCCAGCTACCCAAGCAAGGCAGTGTAATGGTGTACTAATGAGACATACAGGTATCTGTAAGGATGTATTTATATTTGGCCATCTATATCAAAAATTGTTCAAAATCTGGGTTTCTGCCACTATACTTAAAATTCCCAGCTTGTAAAGAGAAAGGGTTATTGGGGCTAATGGTTTTAGAGGTGCAGTTGGTCCTGTTGCTTTTGTGCAAGACTGGAGCAAGGGCAGAGCAAAACCCTAGATTCATGGCAGAAACAAAAAGAAGGAAAAAGAAGAGATGGGGCCTCATTCTCCCCTTCAAGGGCATGCCCCAATCTGAAATCTTCCACTAGTCCCACTTTTTAACAGCTACAGAGGCTGGGGACCAAGCCTCTAACACGTGGGCCCTTGAGAAACATCTATCCACTCTACAGCACTGTATGACCACAAACATAAATTTGTACTGATACCCCAATTCTAAGAGGTTATTATTAAAAGAATCACATTCGCTCTTTCTTACCTCTCAGTAAGTTTACACTGTTTCAGAGAGAAGCCTAGGTCCCACACTGACTTAAATGTTCAATTCCAAAATATCAATGTTTGCAGCCATCAAAATTGCTCATACCCGTCCCTCCGTGAGATGCAGCTCCGTCGAGCAGAGACACTCAGGAACAGCTTCTCCTGCCTTAAGGCTCACATATTCCATTCGCATCCAAAGTTACTTAGGTCATCCTCTTTCTCTGACAACCTCCCGCCCAGGGACGCAGCTCAGATATTTATAATAAAGTTGGATTGCTTTGTCACAGTCTTTACTTCACCTTGAGATTTCTAAATGACTTTTTAATTTGCATATATTAAGGTTCATTCTTTGTTGTAGTAAAGTTCAATGGGTTTTGACAAAGGCGGAATATCATCTGTCACAATTACAGTCACGGGGCTGGTGAGATGGCTCAGGGGCTAAAGGTGCATGCCGCCAAGTCTGACATCCTGAGTTCGATCCCCAGGGCCCAGACTCACATGCTAGAACAAAAGAAGTGACTCTAGTAACTTGTCCTCTGATGCTCACATGCATGCTGTAGCGTGTGCACATGCATGCACACACAAAATAAATAAATGCAATGAAAATAAAATTATTAAACTAATATTCAGAATATATGTATTATTCAAAAATTTTCCTGACCCTTCACCTATTCCACACCCCCAATCCCTTCCAATCCCTGGCAAACCACTTACTTATTTGTCTATATATTTTACCTTTCCCAAATGTTATATAATTTAAATCAAGTAATATGCAGCCTTTGTAGACGGGCTTCCTTCACTTATGACTCTGTGTCTCTGCTGCAGCTTGGTGGTTCCTTAGTTTCTCACTTACTGACGCTCCACTGAGGAAATGGACAACAGTTCAATCTACTCACCTTTGGAGGATACCTTAGATGCTTCCAGTCGGCCTGATTATGAATAACACCAATATACACATTTACATGTGGGCTTTTATGTGTACACACATTCGAAATCACAGGGATGGAAAGATGGTTCATGGGTTAAGACCATTCGCTGCATTTCCAGAGAACCTGAAATCAGTTCTGAGCTCATAACTGCCTGCAGGGGATCTGCTGCCCTCTTCTGGCCTCCCTAGACAACTGCATATATGTGCTTATGTCTACAAACAGAGGCATGTGTGCGCACGCACAAACACACACACACACACACTAAAACTAAAAATAAATACTTTTTTAAAAACGTTGAATGTGGTTGGTAAGACTGTCTTAGGGATAGACTATTTCTCCCTATCCAGTATGATACTGGCTGCAGGCTTTTGACAATTTTCTTTATTGAGCTTAAGAAGTTCCCCTCTAGGGCTGGAGAGATGGCTCAGGGGTTAAGAGCATTGCCTGTTCTTCCAAAGGTCCTGAGTTCAATTCCCAGCAACCACACGGTGGCTCACAACCATCTGTAATGGCGTCTGGTGCCCTCCTCTGGCCTGTGGGCATACACACAGAATATTGTATACATAATAAATAAATAAATATTTTTAAAAAAAAAGAAGTTCCCCTGATGGAGGAAGGTCATTGGTTAATTAAATAAAGAAGCTGCTTGCCCTGATAGGTTAAAACATAGGTGGGAGGAGTAAACAGAACAGACCTCTGGGAGGAAGAGGAAGTGAACTCAGAGACTCGACAGCTCTGCTCTTGGGGGCAGATGCCTCAGAGAGACACGATGCTCCACTCTTGCGGGCAGAGGCGAGAGCTCTGCTCTCTGAGGCACACGCGATGAAGCTCTGACCCAGGATGGATGTAGGCTAGAATCTCCCTGGTAAGCCACCTTGTGGGCTACAGCAGATTATTAGAGATGGGCTAGTCCAGGTGCAAGAGTTAGCCTAAAAGAGGCTAGATAGAAATGGGCCAAGCAGTGATTAAAAGAATACAGTGTCCATGTAATTATTTTGGGTAAAGCTAGCCTTGTGGGCAGCGGGGTGCTGGGGAGGCAGTCCCGCCACACCTATTACTACATTCCCCTTTATTCCTATTTTGTCATGATTATTTTAAAGATTTCTATTTTTCAATTAAGTGAGTGCACTTACCGCAGAGGCTATAAAGGACCAGATGCCCTGGATCTGTAGTTCCGTGCAGGAGTTAGCTACCTAGAGAAGGTGCTGGGAACCGGACGCTGGTCCTCTGCAGGATTGGTACATTCTCTTAACTACTGAGCCATCACTCCAGCCTCTACTGAGAATTTTTATCATATAAAGATTATCTATCAGATCTTCAAGGAATGACAATACTCCAGCAAGCAACTCCAACAGATGAATCAGCAGCCCCCTCCCCACCCCCACCCAAGGCACTTTCTTCTTCAGACAGCTCATTTTCTGTGAGTGACAGAGGGTGGTACACAGGTCTGTAAGTGTCTGCCTGATCGGGATCGAACAGAAGGAAGGAATAGCCAGGGTATCCACAGAGTGTGGCCAGGCCCACTTCACAGCTCAGCTTTTCACTCTGCATGCTCCTGCTTCTTTCTTCTCCTTTGGCAAGCACAAAATCGTATTAAACATCCTACAGACAACTGCTTGGCCATCTACGTTCAAGAGCTCAGCTTTCACAAAGCAAACTCAGTTTCTGTGCCACTTCATAAACTATGGGGTGGATTTTATTAGTGCTCAATTTTGATGCTGGATGCAAGGTCTAGATTTGTTTGCCAGTATCTGTCAGTAGAGAGTTGTCCAAGATGCCGTATCCACATCCCAGAATAATACAGTCATATTCACTGGCATGCCTAGACTCTGAAATGGCCTGGCCTTTATCCCCAGACAAGGGAAGAAGAACTCAGGGCAGATGTTGCAACCGGTGATCCTCTTCTAGCAACTACCAAACATGAAGCCCAAAGGCTAAATGAGTTAAAGATGAAGTTCACATTGAAATCTGCCTCAGAATTTGCCTCTAAATGCTCTAGCTCCAGGTCAGGGAGTAGTACCACCTAGAACATTATCCCGTATGTGCAAGCAGATGCTCAAGGGGCCAGGAAGATGACAGCAGTTCTCAACCTCCAGGTCAAGACCCCTTTGGTGGTCAATAACAGATACCTACCATATCATTCATAATAGTAGCAAAATTACAGTTATGAAGGAGCAATGAAATAATTTAATGGTTGGGGGTCACCAAAGCATGAGAAGCCGTATTAAAGGGTGGCAGCATCAGGAAGGTTGAGAACCACTGGCTTATTGGGTAAAAGCACTTGCTATGCAAGCTTGAAGACCTGAGTTCAGTCCCCAGGACCCACATAAAAATGCCTGATGCTTCCAGCATGCCTAAGGATAAGAAGCAGGAATAGGAGAATCAGGCAAAAGTTTGCTAATGCGCAGAGTGCAAAGGCAGACATCACAAGAAAGATCCTACCTCAAGGAGATAAAAGGGAGACCTGTCTCCCAAATGTCCTCTGACCTCCAAACACACGCTGTGGCCCAAACAGATCCACATATGTCCTCCCACACCTACACAATAGACTTAGATACCTGCTGCATCTCTGGAGAATTCACAACGGCTCCCAGCTCACAGCTGCCTGTAACTCCAGCTCTAGGAAATCTGTCACCCTCTTCTGACCTCCATGGACATCTGGATACGCGTGCACATACCCACACACAGATATAGTGTAGATGTTCAATTATTCCTTGCTGAATGAACCAGTGAACACTAATTTGAGGTCAGGAGCCCTTGACCTTGGTATCTGTCTCTGAACACACATAGATGACTCAGGGCCACCTACACCAGTATGACATGGCCTTTCTCCACGCTTCCTAAGCCATCCACATGTTGATACTCAAGAGCCTGAATTCCATGGCACTGGTTCACTGCTATAGATGACTAGCTACTTCACAGGATCGCTGTTGGCCAACCAGCGATTCAGTTCTAACAGCACCCCATCCTTAAGGAATAATACTTGTGCAAATGAGTGCTATTCTGTTCCTACGAGGTGCAAAACTGAGTGGTGGTGGAAGAATAAAAATACCAAATATGCTGATGCCCATAAGAAGTATAGATCTCATTAGCTCAATACAATTGAGACAAAGACAGACATCGTTAAGCTTGTAGAAAGTGATGTCATTAGCCTCAATCAGATACTCATTGACTTCAAGCTGGTCAGCCCTGTGTTCTGCTATTAAGGGAAAGAATGAAATGAAAGAACATGGATGAAATGTATAAATCAGAGCTGACGACGCTGAGCGGCAGGGTGTAATTAGGGAAGCAGGAATGTGCGCTATCGCTCTGGTAACAGAACCCACGCAGACTCTTGTTCAAATGTATAGGCGTTGACTTTTGCACACATTTTGTGTATAAGATCTGGAGGCTGTTTCAATTCATGCACAACCTTACACTCCTTACAGAGATGCTGAGCAATTCCTATTAGACAACATCCCACTGGGTTTTGATCATATTTAGAGAAGCCTTAATTTTGGCAATGTTCTGGATTACAGCCAGAGATTAAAATAGATGATCTAGAAGATGAGGGGCACCCAGACTTCAGTGTGAGCACCTTCTGGGTGGAAAAGTATCTGAGGAAAACAGGTAGATGGCCTTCTGTGTTGTGAAAAGGACACTGATCATGTCACCTTCCAGTGTTCCCCTGAATATGGGAGACCTCCACTGTCATTGCACTCGCTGGGGACAGGGAAGTCTTTTGAAGAATGCATAGCAGTCTTTCCCCCAGATTTCTGATGACCTGTGAGTGATGCTAGGGGGACCGACCTTCCTGACACACTAATTGGCCTTCCCTCCACTGGGAGCTGGCCGGTGGGTTAGTCAGTCTAGTAGCAGACGAACCAGTCAATGGTATCTTGACCTAAGTTTGCCTCTCGCTGCAGTACCTGATGGTGACTCTGACTCTGAGAGCTTCTGTTTGAGTGGTGTGTGAACGTGTGCATCCATATGTGTGTGAGTGTGCACACGTACGAGTTTGTGTGTGTGTGCACGTATGTGTATGTGTATTGTTACAATATGGTTTGGTTTTGAGATGGGATCTTGCTAGCTAGCCTCAGGCTGATTTCGAATTGTAGCAAGGGTTGCTTGTTCATTCTGGCTGCCCAGAACCGAAATAATCATGCAGAAACTGTATTATTTAAATCACTGCTTGGCCCATTAGCTCTAGCTTCTTACTGGCTAACTCTTACATCTTAATTTAACCCCTTTTTATTAATCTGTGTATTGCCATGTGGCTGTGGCTTACCGGCTAAAGTTCTGGTGTCTGTCTCCAGCAGGACTACATGGCTTGTCTCTGACTCCACCTCCTTTCTCCCAGCATTCAGTTTAGTTTTCCCCACCTAGCTCTGTTCGCCTATTCTGCTATGGGCCCAAAGCAGTTTCTTTATTACCCAATGGTATTCACAGCATACAGAGGGAAATCCCACATCACCAAATTTGCTAAACCTAGTTTATCTCAAACTCTCAACCTCTGCCTCCCAAGTACTTATATTATAGCGTGCACCACTATGCCATGCAGGATATCCTCGGAGGTTTCAAAATACTAATAACCACCATGGAGCTCCGTACTGTTAGAAGTTAGAATTACAGTAGGTTAAAAAATGCAGATAGCTGCAACTGGTAAGATCCTTCCCAGTGATCAGAGTCAGGGGCCGGAGTGGTCAAAACAAGCCAAACTTGGTCTAGTCTGCATTTTTCCAGGGCATTGCACATAGCAACATAGGAACCTAAGCTTCCTTTGTTTGTATCAGCCGAACATTTGAATAGTATTTAAAGCATATCCTCCACTAGGGTTGAATAATGCTATGACTGGCTGTCTGAAGCAAACAGTATTCATTAACCTGTCAATGTCTGTCCCACCCCTTCCTTGCTAATGACTACTCTGGACTGTCCACAGCAGCAGCAGAATCCACGCCTCATTTTCTGTGTGTGTTTCCCTATTTGGAGGGATTGCCCTATAAACCCAGTTCTGACCAGAGAGGAAGCCATCGGGAGAACATCTGACTATCGTACCTGCTCTCTTCCATTGAACATGGCTATGACACAGAACACTTAGACAGCCTTCCTGTAACCATGAGACAACCATCAATTGACAAAGGTTGCATCTAGACTTTAGAGGAGGGGAGGTAGCCCAAGGGGGAAAAGCAATAAGCAACAGGTGAAGAAGTGAAGTGACGGTGGGTTCTGATATCTGACTCACTGCCTCCAAATGCATTCTATATGATAAAAATAAAGGCCAAGTTTTTATAAGCCATTATTAAATATGCATATCTGTTTCCTGTGCCTGAACAGATACATTATTCACACACACACACACACACACACACACGTTTTGAATGCATGATTCCTATCAAGTCTCCAGTTCCACGTTCCACGACAGTAGACATCTAAGAGACTGGGTATAAGTCCCACCCCTGGACTATTGCTTCCTTACCCTGCCAGTGGAGCACAGAACTTGCATTAGAGTCCCGGTCTTTCATTTCCACCACATTTACTTCCATGAAGTTCAAACTTCAGAAGAAATAATTGAACTGTGGTGTCCCATGTCATCTCTTTATGCCCCAGCTTTAATGTCATGGAGTCACCAATGAACTGTTTCAGAAGGGCCCAGAACATAGCTCAATAGCAGAGAGCCAGCTCAGCATCATGGTTTCCATGTGAGATGTCCCCACACACACACACACAGACTCACGTGTTTCAACAGTTTCAACACTTGGCCAGCTGGCAGTGCTGATACTAGAGGTTATGGGGACTTTAGGAGGTGGGGTTCAGGAGGAGGAAGCTGGACACTGCAGGGAAGGCCCCAGGAGTATGACCTCAGTCCTTTTTCTACCCAGGATTTTCTCAGCTTCCTGTTCTATCAGGTGAAGAGCTAGCAAGGCACTCCTGGCACATGCTCTCACCCACATGATGAACTGTATTCCCTAAAATCATGATCCAAAATAACTCTCCTTCTTTTAAGTTGCCTTCTTTAGGTATTCCACCATGGCACTACATCTAGCAAGACCAAAGCCTCAGGTTCAATCCCCAGCTTTTTAGAGACCACATGCAACATGGTTCTCGTTTAAAAAGAGAGGAACAAACACACAGAGAGAAGCCAATTTTATCCCAAGTGCTCTAAGAAAAAATGGGATGGGGGCAGCCAAGAAAGAGGAAGCAAGGGCAGGCTGCATAACACCACCAGGCTGTCAGGAGCGAAGAGTAACCTGGGACCCGAGGCATGGAAGAGAGAAGCGAAGGAGAAGACATGGGGCCCCTCCAGCATGCTTGCCACAGGTCCGCACAGGCAGTGGAATGCTCAATTCCTTTCCTTGGGGCTCCAGTGGCAGAGAAGGCATAACAATCATGCTTCCATCCAAAGGGTAATAAAACTCTGCTCAATTACACTAATACTCTTTGGAAGTTCCTACTGTGGGACAGATTGCGTGAGGAGAGCAGGGACATCCAGGGGGATGAGGCAAAGGCTGAAGCCACAAGGAAATCGTAAGCTATGACAAGACATATGCTCCTTTGATGGAAAAGCAGAGCATTCGCCATCTTAATTTTTTTCTTTTTTTAAATCCAGGTAGGGATGTGATGACTTCATCCTCCCTGGAGTTGCCGAGTTTCCCTGTGTGTGTTACTAAGCCAGATGCTGTTGACTGTACTTCATGCTGGGGTTTGGTGGGGGGGGGGGTAGAGGGGCTCGTTAACTTTCCATTCATCCTCAGCCTGTGCCATTCTGCAGGCAGGATGCCCAGCCTGGATGTCAACTTTTTACAAATAACAATTGAAGCTGTCAGTTATCTTGATGAGCAGAGCGCAGCTGAAAGAACAGCATAATTGGGGGGTGAAGTGTTACTGAGCTAATTCCCTGCAGCAACAAGAACAAGAGCGAAATCTCTTTCTGGATACAATGTACTACTCGCTGTTATTATTTGGTAGGTAGCACATAAAATTCAAATAATCCTAGAGTGAAAATACAAAGTTCCTCTGCTTTATAGAGGCCAAATGTTTCCTGGAGAAAGAGAGGGGGAAGGAGAGGGAGGAGCGGAAAAGGGAAAGAGGAGAGAAAACATCGTTCTTTTTCTTGGCTCAAATTTAAGCAGAGAAATTGTGATGCTTGTTTTTCTTGGGTATTTGTGTACTTAGCTACGAGGCGAACTGACTATAAAAAAAAAAAAGCGCCAATGTGTCTAAGCCTGAAGGCAGAGATGGCGTGAATTTAAAAGTCCTGTCACACACTGGATCACTCATTATTAAGTCAACCAAAATGTAATTTCTGGTATTCCCTCCATCCCTCCTAGTCTACAGATCCATGACTCCAGCCACCTGTCCACTCCTAGCTGTCCTTCTAGAACCTCTTTGAAACGGCCCTTCACTCCCACCAGGAATGCAAGCATCCATCTTTCTCTGTCTCTCCGCTGACCCTTCCGAAGGACTCCAACCATCACTTGCCTATTGTTCCCCCTAGACGGAGAGGTACCGGAGATGGAGGGAAACTCGGTTTATTTGACCTGGTGCAGATAGTGCACCCACAACAAGAGTTTAATTGATGGGGAAAGAAAAGAAGGAATGAAGGGGGCAACTTAGAGGGCACTTGCTACTCAAGGGAACCGCTATACAGAAAGCCAGACTCCTGGGGTCAGTCAAGGGCAGCAGTGAGTTAAGGAGCAGAAACTCAACAGAATTACCAACTCACTTGAAGGTTTTCCCCATAACACGATTGTGAAGAGCCTTGTAGTAGGGTAAAAAAAAGCAAGCCCAGCGACACTAGCAATCAGGGCACATGCTTGTCTTACGCCATGGGATGCATAGTTAGGACATCAAACGTGGAAAAATGCATGAGGACTACCAAGAAACAATAGAAACACCCCTTAAATTCAAATAATTGGGATGGGTTCTGGTCTGTAGAACGGGTCTGAGGTATGAGGTCTCGGCCCCAGCATGGAAGGTCCCTCAGCTGATCTCATGGCCTTGCTACCCAAGAGGGAGAGAACAGATGGACATCAAACCCTGACACCCACACTGTCTGGGACACTAGCAGGAACCAGTGCTCGGAAGAGACCCAAGGATTAGATATCACCAGCCAGGTATTAAACAAGAAAAGAAACCAGAGCAAAAGATAGCAAGAAGGACCTTCTGGGGGTCAGCAAAACAGCTCAGCAGGCAAAAGCAATTGCTATCAAGCCCCATAAAAACCACATGGCGAAAGAGAAAACTGAGTCCCACAAGCTGTTCTCCACATGAGTATCAAGGTTTGTGTGCATACATACACACACACACACACACACACACACATATATACGCCACACTCGGATATGGAAGGAAGGAAGGACATGACTCTCCTTTCAAATCTCAGTCATTGTAACTCAACTATCCCAAAGGTCACCTAATCTCATCAATGTCCCATCATGGAACAAAGTCCTGGTGACATCAAAACTCAATGAAGCAAGGCAGAAAATTCAAAGTAAGTCCAAACCACTCATAATATACTTACAGATCTCAGTACTGATGGTATGTCATAATAGCAATGTACCCTGGATGCTCAAACTAGGGCCCACAGCCAGAGGCAATGTCATTTTCGGGGACTGTTAAAGTGCAGACTCTCATCCCCAAAGACCTACTAGCCTTCAGGGTAACAGAACTTCCGGGTAAGTGTGTGCGCCAAGCCCTACCCACCAGCAGCATCCTCCACCTTGGTAACTATTTTCTAGTCACATCAGCCTTCTTTCTGCTCCTCAGATACTCTGCACATATTCCCAGCTGAGGCACCTCTCCCTAGCTGTCTTCTGTGGTCCGTCTGTCCAGGAACCATCTGTACTCAATCCAGGTAAAAGACCTGAGCATGCTCGTCTACAGGAACCAACTGTGTAACTATGCCATCGCTGCACCGCGGCTCACTGAACAGAGATGACTTCACGATCATCCAGAGAGAGCTCGGAAAGGCACACGTCCCTGTGTCTACCCCAGAACATCTTTGGGGGAGCCCGAGAACTTGCATATCCCACAGTTCCAGGTGATGCAGGTGAAGCCCTTGGCACTAGACCTTGTGTTCTCCGTGACAGTCTTTTCAGTGACTTCATATACACATGAGTGTCTGGTGAGGAAAGACATCTGTGTCTTTCCTTCGCCCTGAGTCTCCAGCGAGCGATTCATAGTAGATGCCCTTTAATGTGTGTCAGATAAAGAATGAATTAGTTAGCAACTGATTCTTTACATTATGGATTTTGTGTCTTTTGTGTTCTGCTTAATCTAGTTTAGCAGCAATTTTGCATTCCATCCTGAGAGTATATGGAATCAGCCATGAGAGATTTATATTTTAACCAAGTGTAATTTGCAGGCATATAAGCCACACACAGAGAAGAGTGTGCTTACTGTTCCTGTGATTGACAGTGTATTTATGCATTCAGCTTCCTTAGCTGGTCTTCCACTTGAGGGCAAAGACTCAGACCAATAGAATTCTAAGAGAAAGTTGCTTCTTTTAACGACACAGCCTCGGTGGCACTCAGAGAGTGCAAGATCCTCACCCCCAAAATAGAAGAGGAAAAAGAACTGTCATATATTTGTATTGTCAGTCTTATTCTGAGAGGTAACATTTCTCATACATCAGAATCAAACCCAGCATCGTAAAGGATAACTTGACTCTTAAGAACACATCTTAAGAAACAAGCAGACGACTGTATTGCTAGTAAGATTCTATGCTTGCTCCCATAGCTCTGGGCTGCTCTTGACCTTTGTCCAAGAAGCTCCTTTTCGCAGTGGGCAGCAGTCAATGAGAAATGTATAGTGGTAAGAATAGTGAGATACTGAGTCCTCAACCCTAAGTAGGACACCTATCTTAACCCTACCACCCCCAAGGCACAAGTAGCATTATGGGAAAGGGTAAAGAATGTAAAAGCCAGACAATGGTGGGATGAGTGCTGTAAACCGCTGTCTTCTGTACATGACATGGCTACAGAGTTCATGAACTCACGGCAGGTGCGGCCACTTGCACAAGACCTACTGAAGACCAAGTCAGCCAAAATTCCAGCAAAAAGGCAGTAGACAATCTCCAGGTACCATCCCCAAACTCAGGGGCTAGTGGGTATTTGCTGGGAGACAGAGTCCTTGGACAGGGGGATGTAGCCACTGGTAAGTTTCCCATGCTCCAGGAGATATATATCTATATCTATATATAGATATATATCAAGACATGAAACTGGGAGGGGTGTTGAGTTGAGCGGGACACAGAGTAATTAGGAAGGGTGAAATAGGGGCATAGATAAGATTATATTTCACTGTGTACATGTATAAAATGCTAAGAAATAAAGAAAAATTAAAATAAGTAAAATATAATAGTGAGAAACAGGGAAAAAAGGTTATATTTCTCCCATGACTCAGTTTGAGCTTCCCTCCATTGAGTCTCATCAAATTCCATGCTCTGTGATGATTGGCCAGGCTCACTGTCCAGCCCTCAGTGCCCCCACCCCCACCTCACCCCTGCAAACGCAGATCCCAAGTCCTCCAGCCAGAAGAGCCACAGGGATGAAGGTCCAGACCCTGTGCCCACCTGCTTCTCCTGGCACGCTTCCTGTCATAACCACTGCCACTCCCTCCCCCTCCCAGCTAGCTGACTTTGACAGCTTTCCTGCCCACACCTGACTGGTTGTCCCCACCAGAACCTGGGTCTCCTCTTCCCTGACTCAGGTCTGCTTTCATCTCTTTAATGTTGAAGCAGAACCCCTGACTGCATAATGAGGAAGCACAATCAAAAGCCAGGGTTGCAACCTATGAATCTAGAAGCAATGGCACTCCATAGCTGGTCACTGGGGGAGGTAGCTGGGGAGTTCAGGGTGGAGAGGGTAGCCTGGCTAATGAAGCCAGATTACAGGAGCCTGGAGTTTAGTGTGAGCTGCTTACGCTAAACAGCAAAGCTGAAGGGCCAGATCCTGGAATGACAACCTTCCTGTCACCATGCTGACAGGCCAGGAAGGCAGTGGCTGGGGAGATTCTGTCCCTGAGTGGCTTGACAGTGTCACAACATAGTGGAACACTAATAACCAGAGCCTGCACTGAAGAAAGCTGGGGGTCCTAAGAGGTGGGCTTTCCCCGGCACCGCTCGTGAGACAAGATTAAAAACACTGACAGGGATGGTAACGTCGGAGAAGAAAGTTTTGTCACCAGCCCAGAGCAAGGACTCGAGCCAAGTGTCCTATTTGAGGTGAAGACTCTGAAATTGCATGTTAATTATGATCTATATTACATTATTTCTAGATATTAGTTAATTATATTAATTACGTAAAAGGATCTGATTCTGGATTGAAGAAAGTTTAATTTAAAATACCCTGCTTCCGTTTCATGACAGAAAAATATTTTGGGGCAGATCCTTTCGGTGAGCACTAGTTCTGGCTTTGACTGTTGGCTCATTCAAGAAAAGCATTTGACTTCTTTTTTTTTTTTTTTTTAATGACAGGTTCTCATGTAGCCCAGTGCGCCTCCAACTAGCTCTGTAGCAGATGACCTGGAATGTCTGGTCCTCCTGCCTCCGCCTCCTGAGTGCTGGGATTAGGGGCAGGCACCACCAGGCTACATTGTTATGTGTTGCTGTGTTCCTAACTCAGGATCCCAGCATGCTAGGCAAGCACTGCTCCCACTGAGCCACACCCTCAGCCCCTTGGCTGACTTCTTAGATCTTTTGAATACTTAGAGCAATCTCAAGAGTAGGAAGAGCAAACCCTGTCAATGATCACTACCCTCTCTTAAGGTTAAAACCCCTCTGATTCAGCCAGACCAAGAGATTTGCCTAAAAGTCCATTGGTGAAGCACTGGAGCCGGGGACCTTTGTATGATGGCATGGGGAATGCTGGGAGTTTGGGGAGAAAATTTTCACAGCAACGGAAGACAAGCATGACCTTGGACTGGCCTCTTCCATGGTTTCTTCTGCCAGCTTCATTCCTGGCCAATGAGCCTGGACCCCTTCCTGCTTCTCCACAAGTCCCTCTGAGTTGCTACAACTCGTTATCTTTATGCTCTGCTGCCAAAATAAAATGATCTTTCTTTGAACCCAGCAGTGCTCGTAACCTTAGCTTGCACTGAAGTTGATTTTTGCACCAAAAAGAGCTTTAGTGGTTAATGGAGGAAAACATAAATTCAGGTCTTAATTGAATTGTCTCAGTGCTCTGTGTGCCTCCATTTGTTAAGGAGTGGTCTTGTGCTTCTCCAGGAGCCGCATCCCAAACTCCATTCTCTTCTTAGTGTATATAACACAAACAAAGCTTGGATAACAAGAGAAGGGGAATTCATTTAAATAACTCACTGCAGGAGAAGAGAGAAAGACTATTAGGAGCACTGAAAACAGCAGCTACGGCATCGTTCACTGTTTAGTAACAGACCATCTCCTCCATATTAATAAATCTAGTAATGCTATAGATACCTACTAACCATCAACCTAGAACAATAGTCTGTCCTTATGAAACTTCCAGACTCTGGGACTCTGAGCATAATGACTATGGTGGTTAATTTTCTCTGCCAGTTTTTCTGGACTAAGGAAATGCCCAGAGAGCTGTTAAAACATATTTGACTCTGAAGCTGTGAGCACAGGAGAATTGCTCCTATTTCTCATCCGCCTTGTGGTGGCATGGGTGGGAGAAAGAAGCCTCTCCCCCACACCTATCAGAGCCTGGAACAGGTGGAAGTGCTGACCCTGTGGTCATAAGAACAGGAGAGCTATCCATGAGCCCCACCATCTGCAACAGTCTGGATAACAGGTCCTGCACCCCGCCAGAGAAGCACAACACAGCCAATAAAAGACTCAAAAACTGAATCCAAGAATACATCCAAAAGATCATCACCATAATCAAGTAGGTTTCATTCCAGAGATGCAGGGATGGTTCAAAATACAAAAATCTGTCAATGTAATCCACCATATAGACAAACTAAAAAAAAAAGGCACACATGATCCTCTCATTAGACGCAGAAAAATCCTTTGACTAAATCCAACATTTCATGATGAAAGTCTTGGAGAGATCAGGGATACAAGGGATATACTTAAACATAATAAAGACAATACACACCAAGCCAATAGCCAACATCAAATTAAATGCAGAGAAACTCAAGGAAATTTCACTAAAATTAGGTACAATACATGGCTGTCCACTCTCTCCAAATCTATTCAGTATAGTACTAGAAGTTCTAGCTAGGGCAATAAAGACAACAAAGGGAGATCGGAGGATACAAATTGGAAAGGAAAAAGTCAAAGTATCACTATTTATAGATGATATATAGTATACATAAGCAACCCCCCCCCAAAATCTACCTGGGATCTCCTGCTGTTGATAAAAACCTGTATGAAGTAAGTGGCTAAATATAAGATTAAAACAAAAAGTACATGGAGACTTATTCTTTATTATGAATGCCCAGCCTTAGCTTGGCTTGTCTCTAGTCAGCTTTTCTTAAATTATCCCATCTACCTTTTGCCTCTGGGCTTTTATCGCTCTCTATTCTGTATACCTTTCTTTACTTCTTACTCTGTGGTTTGCTGTGTAGCTGGGTGGCTGCCGCTGATGTCCTCCTCTCCTCCTTTGCTTGCTCCTCCTTTTTCTCTTTTTCTCCTTCTATATATTCTCTCTGTCTGGCAGCCCCACCTAGCTATTGGCCTTTCAGCTACTTATTAGACCAATCAGGTATTTTAGACAAAGTACCCAGCTTCACAGAGTTAAATGCAACATAAAAGAATGCAACACATTTTTGTATCATTAAATGTTCCACGGCATGAACAAATGTAACACATCTTGAACTAATATTTTACAACATACATGTGGAATACATGCATGTGTGCACCTTTCATGTCTTGGGGAGGTCTTCACTATTAAAGATTACAAAATATGACTTTGTTTTTCTGCTAATGATTCTATAGGGTTTCGTGGTCATGACCCCTTTTGCACTTAGCTTACTAACATCAGGAATTTAGGCTTCTGTGTAGGATATAATACTCAAACAATGACAGATGCCAAGAATTTCATCTTGGCTTTTTCCCAAATGAAGAGGCCCTGGTCATTTATAACATGACCAATATTATTCCACTGGCTAAAACCCTTGCTTTCCCATTAACGGAAGTCCCATATTTAACTGGTCCACTTCTGAATTCTTCCTGAGATATGTCTTCAACTTAGCTACCATAAGTCAATGCCACGACTATGGTATCACAACTCACATATTGTCCCTTTTATACTTTTATACTAGGAGGACTTCGTTCAATTCATTGCTCTTCCTTCAATTCTTTGCTTCTGAGACAAGGTTCCAGGTAGTCCAGGCTGGCTCCCATCTCCTGCACCATCGCACCTGGTTCACGTGATGCTAGCAATCAAACCTGAGGCCTCCTACTTGCTAGGCACACACTCTTCCAACTAAGTGATCTCCACACCTCTCCAAACTTATCCTTAAGGAAAATAAGTAACTTTACAAACTATTATCCTTCCATCTAGGAACAGTTTATCTCTCCCTTTTTAAATGTCTTCCCATAAAAACTTCAATTTCAATTTTCTCCATTTAAGTTTTACTTGAGTCTTACTGTATTTTAATTTCTAAAATACAGATGGATTTAATTTATACTGGGAGTGGAAGAATTTTTTATTGTACTTTCTAGGTCTTTGTTATCCATGTATATGTAGACTACTGATTTTCTCCCCAGGAATTAAAGAAAGGTCCTAGGCTTGGCTGTTCCTCGCCAAAACTGGACTATGTACATGAACTATATTCCTAAATAAATCCCCATGTTTAGGGTTTAAAACAGATGGGTGTCCCAACTTTTCACATTGCAATATGACACTGTCATCTCCACGTTCATGGTCTGCCTGTATAGAGTCATGCCGTCATCATGAATGGATACTTACAAGTTCTATATTCCCACGATCCATTTAGTGTACTTTAAACATTTTTCCATTTAATCTTCATAATTACCGCTCTGGTGGCTGCACCACAGGACATTAAGGTGATCTGGTATTATTTGCCTAATTACTTCCCAGTTTTTCACTATTAGTGGCAAGTGGAAATGGATACTTTCAAACATTTGCCTTCTCTTTTAATGGACTGTGTCCCTTGTATGCAAGGAATAGGGCTGCAGCGAGAAAACGGGGACCATTTAAGGCTGCAGTGCTATTGTGTCAAGTTCCATTTCTAAAGGACTTTGTCTGTGCATTCTTTGTACCATAATTTTATCGGTATTATCATGACGGTTTCATTAACAAGTATAAAGCATTACCTTGATTTAACAATGGTTTGGCTTGAATTCATTTAACAAGTAGACAGACAGGTGAAACACTCACCTCATTATTTGCTTTTCCTGTTAAATATCTCAGAATCAAATAAGGTATGAATTTTTCTCCATATTTGAATGAGTTTTTAATATTGTGTAGATATTCATTAAAATGCGTGAAGAGGCAAATATCTTCCCCAACTTCTGCAGTGTCCCTTTTAATAATAATTCTAACTTTTTCACCATTCAAAATGGTTTATTTTATAGTGTTAAATCTATTTTTCCCTCTGTGGTTTCTTCCTTCTTCAAAACTGAGAAAACCATTTATCCAAATTCTCCTAGTAAATATTTTAGATCTTAAGATAATAATGACTTGATTTTCGATGTCATTTGCTAATAAACAAATGTTCTCTTCTCTTATGGCAGATACTCTGGGAATCCATCCTTTCAAAACAAATGAAATTTAAGCGGTATCATGGGGGTGGGGATTATGTGTTTTCAAAACCAGTCACCACTAGCTACATGTGACTACAAAGATGAAATATAAATAGCACAAATTCAGAGGCACAAAGAAAAGAAAAAGGAAGAAAGAAAGATAAAATTTACACCAGATTTCCAAGAAATGGTATTATAAAAGAACGTAAAATATCTTGTTGATAATCTCAATTTGGGTTAAACACAGTAAAATTAGTCAGTTCATTGCCTCTTTTTTCACTTTGTACATACACTCTAGAATATCTGAAACTGAGTCTGTGGCTTCCTCTGTTTCTTCCGGGCAGTCCTGCCCCCACAGCTACCTTTTCTCTCTCAGTTCTTGATGGGAGCAGCTCTGAGCCAGTGGGATGCTGGTGATTACAGTGCTCTCAACAGGGGGAACACTTACTTTATCGAGTTTAGCGCTATCAAGAGCAGAGATTTCCCTCACTGCCCCATGGGCCCTTCAGGATGCTCTTACTAAAGAGGCTGACCACCCCTTAGTCGACAATATTTTAATGGACTTTGAGTTCACATGCATACTTTTTGGAAAGAGGGCAAGACTTGATCTAGTGTGAAACTCCCCAAGGAACGCCAGATAGTAGACCTAACCAAACTCAATTTGATTCTATAGATACGTGATACTGACTGCTGAAGTTGTCCATGTCAAAACTATGCATGTGCTTATTTTGGAGGAAGATCCCTACGATGGTTGATACTACAAACACGACAGACTCTAGACTCTCATCAGAGATAAGCCTCAGTATGTGTCTAGGAGGGTTTGTCTACACTGGAGTAGCTGAAGAGGCAAGAAACATCCTGAATTTGAGCTGCAGTATTTCCTTGGCATGTACTCTGGACTGAATGAAAAGGAGAAAGTGAAGGAAGGGAGCACCAGCTGCCTCCAGCTCCTCCCGCCATTAACCCCTGCCACGGTGGACTGTACCCTGACATTGGGAGTCAAATCAAATCCTTTCTTCCTTCATTTGATTTTTGTCAAACGTTTTACCAAGGAAAAGAAACCAGTACAATCCCAGTTTGAGTCACTGCTGAAAGCTCCTGGAGGTCTGAGAAGGGCCAGAATACAGCACTCCATTAGTCTATCTTTAAATTTTTTGGTGCTTTCATGGTATGTGTGTGTGTGTATGCACGTATGTGCATACATGTGAGCACACGAATGCTGCAGCACATATGTGGAGGCCAGAGGACAGTCCAAGGGAGTAAGTTTTCTCCCTCCATTCATGTGAAATCTGGGGATTAAACACAAGCAGTGCCTTCGGTGGCAAGTACCAAGCCATCTCACCGGCCCCACTCCTCCTTTAACAGCCATACATTTCTAGCCCTAACCTTGACCAGCTTGCAGAACGTTACAGACCCTGAGTCCACTCCTGCCCCCTCCCCCTGCCCACCTAAGCCCCTGGCGAATGTAACAAGCATTGACACCTATGGTCTTTGCTAACTCTTTCCAGCTGAGATCAGAATCCAGATGTGACATTTCTGGCCCTGTCCCATCTCCAGGATTACTTTTTCTGATAGATATGTCTTTCATATGTAGCCAATCATGTTTGTTTTATTCTTTGGCCTAAATTATCTAAAAATTTAAAGTAAAGTAATCATAACTTCCTATTCTAGCATTCTCTAAAAGTATTTTTTCACTCTGATGATCTCTTTTAAGCCCAAACAGGATCCAAGTTTGACTGGCCAATGTCATACATCCCTGTCTCACAATGGGAAATAGTCTAAAGATGAGGTGAAGGGATCCCATCCCCCTATTCTGCAAAGCCTGCACCAGAAGGAGCATCGGCTTCCTCCCAGAACTATCTGGAACGAATCCCTCCCTTCGTAGCATTTGCGAGACTGCCTCCACTCATCTGCAATTTATGCCATTGGTAACTTCCTGCCACTTTGTATGGGACCCCGTATTTATACGACAGGAAAAGTGATGAAATAACTACATGGACCTTGTAGCAAATGAGTTACTTCATTATGTCTGATTCTCCATAGATTATTCAGGCTGAAGGCTCCTCAGGATCATAAGTAGCCAAGATCATTTTTCATCTCATCATCCCATTATCCATAATGAGAAAATACTTCTAAATGTGAAGATTACTCTTTCCAAACATCCCTGGTGAACACTCCCATCGACATTAGTGCAATTTATTAACTGTCCTTTTTGTAGACACAGAAGGAAAGAGAGGCTAGGAGGCACTCACATAATACTGCAGGCAACTTGCAGGAGTCAGGCTCTTTCCAGACCTTTCTATGGTCCTTCAGGGCACTCTTACTGAGCCTGCGACTAACTGCCTCATCAATCATAATTTTACAACACCCTAAAGGGCTTTGAATCCCTGTACGATGTTTTGGGGGAGAGGGCAAGAGCTGAGCTACTGTGATGTTTCCTGGTGTTGGGAGAGGGCTCAGTGGGCAGAGTGCTTGCCACACAAGCCCAAGGACCTGAGTTTGGAGTCATTGCACCCACAGAAAATGTCAGATGTGCACCTGTAACCTCAGTGATGGAGAAGTAGAACGGGCGCTTGGAGCTCGCTGATCAGCCAGTTGGGCTGGGTTAGCAAGCTTCGGGTTTAGTGAGGAACCTTGTCTCAAAATCTAGATATCAGCCATCAACTTCTGACCTCCATGAGGTCACATATACATACACGCATGCATGCAGTAACACACATACAACAAACATTCAGTAGGAAGGCCAGTGGGTCTAACCAAACTCAGTTTGCTTTCCACGGCCTTAACTACTACTGCCAGTGCTTTACAGTTTGAAGGGGGGGGCGGGGAAGGGGGTTTCCACGTTCATTATCCTGATTTTCTTGCATATATCCTGAATCCAATCTTTGCACTTTTCAGATGGCTGGTGAGAGTCCTGTGCCAAGGTCATAGGTGCAGTTGACCTCAGAGCCCAGGTCTTCTAGATTTAGATACCAGGGTAAGAGAGACTCAAGATACAGTGCAGACGAACATAATTTCAGAATCCACTTGACCACTAATAATCTTCTAACTTTGCGTAAGTCACTTCACCAAAATGGGTTGGACCGGAGACTGATACTCCTCCCTGCCAGAGCACTGCGAAGTCTCCCAGGTTCTCATGATACTTCCCCACCAACAGCTGCTCTTCCCAGGCCTTCTGATGGACCTTTGATGGGGCTTCTGCTCCCTTCTCTCCTAACGGAGGCGGGACCCTGATTCACTGTGGGAAGGAGCAGAGACCCAGATCTTTTTCTCTGCTGAAGAATCCCAGAACCCCGTGGTTAAGAGGTAGATTTCATCTCCCCTTGCTGTGCAAACTGTATTTGAAATAGTTTTAAAATAATTTAAAATCTTTTGTTATTATTTTTGGGTATTACGAGGCATGCATTGGGCACGTGAGTGTGTGATGCAGCTTGCTTTTTGGAGTCAAAAGATGACATCATGGAGCCAGTTCTTTCTCTGTACAGCAAGCACTTCACCTGTAGCCTTAGAGTTAAAATTCGTCCAGTGATAATGTCTATATTCGACATTTCACGAACAGAGCTCTTAAGAAATCTCTCCAGGGCAGGAAGCCCGTGTCCTCTTTTGGAAAATAAGTTTAGGGACGGGGACGTGATTGCCTGCATTGGGTGATACAGGATCGGCACCTGAGTACATCCACTTACGCTGAAAAATGAACACTCTGGTCAAGACAGATGTCTGTCCTTGGTCCGTTTGAACATGACAAATTTATTTTTATAGAGTTAAACATGTCTTTTTCTTGAAATGTCTCCATGAAACTCTAACCCATAATTCATGGGATTGCTTGGCCACAAAGAGAGACACTATTTCACCTTAGATAAAAGTCTCATGAAAAATGTAAGTGGGAGAGAAAAACCAATCCTCTCCCTCTCTCCTCCTTTCCTCCCTCTTCTCTACCTCCCTCCGTATTTCTCTGCTCTAGAGAAATTGCAGTGGCCTTGTTTATTTTGTGTCCTTTCTCCAGAAGAGCTGGAGGGATGAGCCAAAGCCCAAATGTGCTCCAGGTTCTGAGTTGAGCGCAGGTGTCCTCCCATACTGTGAATTGGCAAGAATAATCTTAACTGCACACACAGAAATGAACATGGTTTAGAATTTGAAGGGGGGGGTTAAAATGTCATTTGTTACTGCTCTGGGCTTCCAAGAAAAATGGAATTCATGGACTTCATGTATTCCTAGAAGAGTTAAGTGTGTGATGACTGACCATTGGCTGCTTCTGGAATAGACTACAAGTCAAGCTGCTGGGCAGGCGCGTGAAGGGTTTTCTTCATTAGATTACTTGAAGCTGGAAAACCCACGGAAACGCTTGGCAACACCTGGTGGCAGCCCTCATGAAAGGACATGGAAGAAGGAACCCTTTGCTTTTGCCTGCTTGCCCTCACTCTTGCTGGCAAGTTCGTCTACCCTGTTTCCGTGGCTAGTATTAAATCCAACTTTGATTCCAACATAGGCTGATGATCAGCAGTTCTCCAGGAAGCCTCTGGGATTCCAGCCACATTGGGACAGCCGAGACATCCAGCCTTGTAGTCTGAGCAACTATGAGAACCCATCATCAGACAGCCATTGTTGGACTACCCAGACCACATCCTGTGAGCCAGTCTAATAAATCACTATTTAATACAGATATTCACACTACTTGTTTTGCTCCACTAAAGAACCCCGACTAACACAGTATGCCTCACAGTCATAGAAATGAGGTGCTGGTGTTCTTAGGCTTAATAATGTGGTCTCTGCAGGAGCAGGGTACTGTGGTGGACATGGTGGGCCCACCATTGCAGGGCAGCTTCAGGCCTAAATACAGTAGCATTGATGAGCAACAGCTGTTGTGTCTGGAAAAAAATCATTTTATTTCTATGAGGCTCATCTTCAGCATCCAGAAAAGAAAAAGACAGTGTCATAGTGGAGCTAGACATGGGCTATCACTGGCCAGTAATACATCTAGATTATGATTTATGAAAGAAAAGGGAACCTGACTCTCCCAAGCCTGAAGACCCAACTATCGACTCACGGAAAATACGGGGAACAGAGATCCATGCTAAACCACACCACGGGCACCAAAATAGCAAGCTTGGACTGTGGTAGGCTCTCATATAGACAACCCTCATGTTTTTGACAAGAATAACAGAAAGAAAGAAAAGACAGGCATGGATATAAAAAGACAGAATAGAAACTGAATCAAAGACATAAGGGGTGTGTCGGCCTTCAGTCAAATCTGATTTGGATTCGGACTTAATTGCAAAACAGTTACGGGACCTCCAGTTTCCACTCAGATGTAGCACTGGACAGACCGTGACTCTCACCCGTATGCCAACAGCAAAACAGTAAGGCCAAACACTGCAAGTGTTCAGCTTCTCAAATGCATTAGAGAACTGATGTCTGAAGGTGACTGATTGGTGGGACCAACATCAGGAGGAAGAGCTATCGATATGGAGAGGAGTAGAGGAGAGCGAGGGGAGGGGAAGAGAGAGGAGGGGAAGCCAATAGCCTGGGGTAGACAAAACTGGATAGACACCTGTAAGAGGAGTTTCATTAGATTAATTATGATGTTAGGATAGTATTTTCTCAAGGATAAATAGTTACGGTGCTAGAAAGATGTCTCAGAAGTTAAGGGCACTGACTGTCATTTCCGAGGACCAGGGTCCTATTCCCATGTGGCAGCTCCCACCAGTCAGTAACTTCAGTCCCAGGGACCCCACTCCTTTCTTCAGGCCTCTACAGGCACCAGGCGCTCATGTGGTACACAAACATGTATGTAGGCAAAACATCCATACATACAGAATTTTTTTAAAAAATTAAGGAAAATTCCTCACAACCAAGGGGAATTTGTGTGGGGAATGCTAGCTTAATACTTGAAGATTCACCAACACACGGCACAATTTACAATGTGAACAGGAAAAGAAGGAAGCAGTAGTGTACGGACTGGTTTTCTCCTTAAACGATCTTCTTCCATGACTTTCACTCAGCATTTGGCAATTAATTAAATTTCCACATTGAATAAGTTCTAACCCTTGATATAAAGGAAGAAATACAAATCAAGGCTGACAGATCAAAAAGGAAGAGATAAAAAAAGGTCTCCATTAATAGATAACATGATTGTCAGAATCGAAAATGCCAAAATATTAAAAGAAAAATACTTCTTAGAACTAGCATTTTACTTTGTCAAATTGATAAGATACAAAGTCAACTTGTCTACATGTTAGAAATCAAAAAAATTAGAATCAAATTTTAAAATAACTCATGTATAATAATACCCCAAATTAATTTTTTAGGTGTATAGCTAACAGAATATGTGCAAAACCCAAACAGGGAAAATAACAACAAAGGGATACAAACTGGAAAAGAAGTCAAACTTTTACTATTTGCAGGTGCAATCCCTATCAAAATCCCCACACAATTCTTCATAGACCTTAAAAGAACAATACTCAACTTTATGTGATGTGGGAGTGTCATATAGCAATCTGTTGATTTCATTGGTTAAGTAATAAACAAACTGCT
>NC_022011.1:25828798-25857216 GCF_000317375.1 Microtus ochrogaster | reverse complement strand
TAGCCAGTAAGGGCTAGAGCTAAAGGGCCAAGCAGTGTTTAAATGAATACAGTTTGTGTGTTGTTATTTCGGGCATAAGCTTGCGAGCAGCAGGGTGCTGGGGACACAGCCCTGCCGCTATTATTACAACATTTATGTGTAAAAAAAAAAACAGAATAGCCAAAACAATCCTGTACAATAAAGAAACTTCCAGAGGCATCACCTCTATTATAGAGTTACATTAATGAAAACAGCTTGGTATTAGCCTAAAACCAGACAGATATAGACCAATGGAATTGAATAGAAGACCCTGATATTGATCCACACATCTATGAACACCTGATTTTTAACAAAGAAGCTAGAATTATATAACTGAATAAAGAAAGCATCTTCAACAAATGGTGCTGGCATAACTGGATGTCAACATTAAAAGAATGCAAATAGGTCTATATCATTCACATGCACAAAACTTAAATCCAAATGAATCAAAGACCTTAACATAAATCCAGTCACACATAACCTCATTGAAGAGGAAGTGGGAAGTAGCCTTGAACACATGGACACAGGAAATCATTTCCTAAATATAACACCAGTAGCACAGACACTGAACGCAACAATTAATGAATGGGACCTCCTGAAATTGAGAAGCTCCTGTAAGGCAAATGACAGTCAATAAGACAAAATGGCAGCTTGCTTAATGGAAAAAAATCTTCACTAACCCCACATCAAACAGAGGACTAATCTCCAAAATATATAAAGAATTCAAGAAACTACATATCAAATTGACTCCCCGTGGGAAGCCTTACCCTTTCTAAGGAATGGATGGGGAAATGGGGTGGAGGGAAGGTAGAGGAAATGGGAGGAGGGGAGGAAGTGGGAACAGGGATAGCTATGTAAAATAAGAAAAGATTGTATTAAAAATTCTTAATAAAAAAAAGAAAATAACAAAAGTCCTGTTCATCAAGAGCTGGAGAGAAGGCTCCGTGGTTAAGAGCATGGGCTACTCCTGCACAGTTCAAGAGTCCAGTTTACAGCACCCATGTTGGGCTTTACCTACAGCTCCAAGGAACACAGCACCCTCTTCTAGATTCCGTGGACACGTGTGCCCACATGTCCATAAATCTACACATAGACATGTGATTAAAAATAAGTCTGAAAAATCATGTTACGATATCAACCCTTTCCACGTGAGTCACACATTCCACATACTGACAATCCATAGCAACCTTCTACACTGCTTTTGAAATTCTCCTGTGAGTCTAGCGTTATCTAAAAATAAGACATTTTCTTAAATCATTCATTGAGACAAGTGATACTTGGTTATCTTAAGGAGGTTCTTTGGTTTTCAATACTATGAAGGTATTGGGGTGATGCTTTAAAATCTTTATCTCTTAGAGACATACACTTAAATTTTAAATCAGTATAAAATTACCAAATTGTAGCCATTATCACATTATTTGATTTAGGCAATAATTACAACTATTAAATGAAAGTATCATGGAGAAGCCAGCTTCTTGTCACAAAATATCTCCCCGTCATGTATGTACTAAATACCACGAGAACAATGTAGCATGGCAGGCACAGCTTCACCAAGTATTGCCTGACCACATGCAGAGAGATGGGTATGGTGCCAACACCATGTACTTCTGCCAAAACTACATTACTTGACTATTAATCACACAGAAGCATCACAAAACCAGACTAGGTGACATTCTATTATATAACCCGTGCTCTTCAAAAACTGTGGGACTCAGGAAAAACCAAGTCAGGCTGAATTACTGTTTCAGACTAAAAGGAGACTAATAAACCATAAGGTGTAAATGCAACATGCAGTATTGAACCAAAAGAAAATTCTCTTTCCTGTTAACTGTACCAATGGTCCTTTGAAAATTTACATTTCCTGATTTTGATCACTGTATCCTAGGTAAGTAAGAGAAGGTTTTGTCTTTAGTGACACAAGGGAGTGTTTGAATACAAGGGAATGTCACACCTGTAGTTTCCTCTCAAATAGTTCAGAGAGAATAAATCATCCGCACACATGAATATGCATGTGTGCATATGTGAGTAGAAGGAGACACGATGCTAGAATATTCATTATATCCATATAGCATTTGTGTGTAGCATGGGCTATATTTATAGACTATTTTTATCTGCAGAGAAACTGCTGAAGCAAGTGTGTTAAAATTTTAACCTTAAGGGGGTCTATAGGGTACAAAAATATCCTTTATAAGCTTCATAACTTTTCTAGAATTCTGAAACTATCCCCCCAGAAAAATTTAGTGTGGAAAAGGGGAAACAGTAACATTTGAACCCACATATTCCCACCCAATTTCTGTCTGTCCCAAAGAAAAACTTCTCCACAAGTCCATCACTCATTGGACCATCTTGGCCCCTTTTGGTTCCCAGTTGCCACTGGACCATATTGCCATCAACCTGGTGTGTCAAAACAAGTAAGCTTGTGGTCTTGAGTTCTGATGATCAAGAGTCCAAATGAGGTCTTCTTGGGCTAAAATCGAGGCCTTGACTCTGCTGCAGTGTGCTCTTTACATGCTGGGACCGTGGGCTTTCTCACCTCTGCCAGATTCTTAGGACCCCTCTTCCATCTTCGAAGCCAAAAGCACATCACTCTCCAGCCTCCCTCTGACTTTCTCTTTTGGTTCCCTTTTCCACTTGACAGCATGATTTGATGGAGGAAGGTCATTGGTTAATTATAATAAAGAAACTGCTTGGCTCTCATAGGTTAAAACATAGGTGGGTGGAGTAAACAGAACAGAATGCTGGGAGGAAGAGGAAGTAAGCTCAGACTCAACAGCTCTGCTCTCTGGAGCAGATGCCATGCTCCCCTCTCCTGAGCACATGCGATGAAGCTCCGACCCAGGATGGACGTAGGCTAGAATCTCCCTGGTAAGCCACCTCGTGGGCTACACAGATTATTAGAAATGGGCTAGTCCAGGTGTGAGAGTTAGCCAAGAAGAGGCTAGAAATAATGGGCCAAGCAGTGTTTAAAAGAATACAATTTGTGTGTTGTTATTTCGAGGGCATAAGCTAGCCAGGTGGCCGGGGTGCTGGGGATGCAGCTCCGCCGCTCCTATTACAACAATGATCACAACAATGATTAACATAATCCCAGGTGACCCCCCCATAAGAGCAACTAATAGGCAAACTTAGTTCCATTTTCAGCCTGTATTCTTCCTTGCTGTGTAACAGAAGACACGGCCTCCTGGGACTGGGAAGTCAAGCTCTTTGGGAAACATTATTCTGCCCATCACAGGTAGCCTTTGCCAAGAATGCTGGCAGGTGTGGCCTGTATCATACTCCTTCCAGGTAATCAGGTCCCCAAACTAACTCTTCCAGAACCGTATCTCTTGTTAGTTGCGAATATTGTGATCAACACAGACGCAGCTCCCTTGGTCTTCCCAATAAGTTTTCTGGCTGAATTTATTTTCTGGCTGTGTTTGTTTGTTTGTTTCAGTAACAGCCTTTCTTCCTTTGACTGTTAGTATCGTTGTCTAACCAAGCCTATAAATTGGAAGGCTGTTGTAGACAAATAAATTTTACTGATAAGAAGACTCTTCCTAATGTTTACCTTAAATTGCCTTTGTCGAAATGTTATCATATTTCTTCCTGTCATCAGTGTGACAGTAACAGAAAACAACTAGTCAATATCTACTTTATAAAACCCTTTTAGATTTAGAGGCTGTCGCTCTGTTCCTCCAACAGCTAGATAATATGTCAGCCAACCAGCCAATCCAAGACAAAGACAAGTCAGGCTGGATTTTTAAGTGATGGAATGATAGAGTCGAGCCCTAAGATAAATACGCTCTGTGCAGGCCCCGGGGCCATGGGCTTCCTCCCCTCTGCCAGCTTCGAGCGACCCCTCTTCCATCTTCAAAGCCAGAAACACATCACCTTCAAGCCTCCCTCTGACTCTGACTTTCTCTTCTTCCCTTTATCCACTTTAAAGGATGAGTAGATCGGGTCCTCTGATATAATCTGGAATGGTACCCTCAAATTTGGCCAGCGTGGTCCCTTCAGGTGTCCTCCCTTGGTCAGCACACCTTTTTTTACCCCTCCCCTGTACCTTAAAGTTCTTACTGCCCAGATTACCCATCCTCATGTCTGGCATAAAACACTTCTGAGCTCAACTCAGATCCAAAGCCTAATTTTACTCATTGGTAAAAGCTTTCTCATTTTTTTAAGACCCTAATTGTGTGTGTGTGTGTGTGTGTGTGTGCACATGTGTTGTGTAAGTGCATGTGTGTGTGTGCATGTATGTGTGTGCGTGTGTGTACATGCACGTGTGCGTGTGTGTGCGTGTGTACATGCACGTGTGTGTGTGTGCGTGTGTGTGCACACATGTGTGTGTGTAAGAGAGAGAGAGAATGTGCACTTGTGTGCAGGTCCACACTCACATGTGTGTACATGCATATGAAGGCCAAAGGTCAATTTTAGCTGGTGTTCCTCAGATGCCATGCACTGTGTTTTGTTATTGTTTTATTGAGACAGAGTCTCTTGCTGGCCTGGAACTATCTACCTGGGCTAAGGTCGGCTAACCAGCCAGCCCCAAGAATCTCCTGACCCTGTTTCTCCCACATCTAGTTTATAAGCCAATGACACCATGCCCAGATTTTATTACATAGGTGCTGGGGATGAAACCCAAATCCTTTGCCCCACGACCTGTGTCCTTAACCCTCGCTTGAATCTGGATGATTCTTTTTCTCTTCCCCAGGAATAATTATTCATTGTCTTCTCTATGGCCTTCAGGACATACCAGAAGTTCCCTCTCACAAGCAATTGATTTGTGGTCTTGTAGTTCTCTATGCTGTCATATTTTCTCTCCCTTTTTCCCATGAGGTTTTATTTTCACTTTTATTTAGCTCAAGTCTGGTTACTAGACAGAGCTAGCAAGGCAAGGCTCACTATCCAGCTAGTCTAGCCTATTCTAGAAGCGCCAGGCCAGTGAGAAACAGTCTCATACATGGGGCAGGGTGGGGGACAGCTTCTGAGGAACGACACCTGGGGTTGATCTCAGGACTCGGTCTGTACCAGAAGGAGGGGGTATTTCTGGAGGAATATCATTAACGTTTTCTCAACTGTACTCCGTTTCTTAAAATTGCCATCGTGAGACGAGCAAATGGACAAAGAGGAGAGACACCATCTCTCTCTTCTAAAATGTATAAACAGGAACCAGCCTCCCCCACCAGAAAAAGGATAACTGAGAGAGAGAGAACAAATCAAAATCATCAGCACAGCTAAGAAAACCCCCACTGAGAACTGAGACAGGGATGGTCCTCTCCAAAGCAAACGCACACAGGGTATTGACCACAGGAAGAACAAGATTTATCTATGAAAACAAACTCCCCAGAAACACTCTGAGCCCTCCCTTCCAGCCAGAACCATCAATTATGATTATTAAGTGCCTGCTCAGCTGCGGAATAGTGAAAGAGGCAGGGAGGTTGGGTAACTAAGCAACGGGCTGGAAACTCAAAGGGTAGGGAGTTGATTCTGGCTCCTCCATAAAAGTGATAAGTGGCCTTGGGTGAACTCCCCTTCCTTGTTTTCTTCATCTGGAGGGAGGAAAAGCAGAGAGAACCAAACACTGCACTTGTAGAAGTGTGAGTTTATGGCACCTGGGGAACGAGAGGCTCATGGAGGGGAAGGGGCAGCCTTCCAATCACGAGGCTGTTTATGAATGGTTTGAGGCTGAGTGCTGTGGTGAGGGATAGGCCCTAAGATGCAAATTTTAAAGTGTGCTTTCTAATTCTATGGAGTCCAAGAGGAACCTCAAGTTAAGAAGCCCCTCCCCTAAGTGCCCTGGAGAGTTCTACAGGACCCTTGGCCACCTGCTTTGACCCAGCTCTGAAATCACCTTGACTATATCTCTACTAAGTTCCAAGGTTCTTGTCTTGGGTTTTCTTTGTTTATGCTGCCTTTTTTATGAGCTTTCAAAAAGCCAGAGCTCATTCATGTATGCATCTTACCAATACACAATTTTTCTATAAAGAGCGGGGTCTTCATACACACTTATTGGGAAGTGGGAATGGCTAAAAGAATGAGCTAAGAGATGACCAAGAAGAATGAGCCAACCTCCCCTGCTGTGCATCACAGAAGCTTCCCATTCACTGCAACAATCCTACTTCACTCAATGAAACTGTGCTGAGGGAGACAGGTGACACACACAAGGTGCAGAGTCGCTCGGGGGAGGTAGGGATTCCAGGTACGAGTGACAGAGAAGTAGGAAAGAGAAGCCTAGGCGTGAAAGCTGCTAGAGGGGGTGGAAACTCCAAGAGCTGGGCTAGAGCAAAGAAATGATGACAGTAAAATGGGAAACACATGGTGTGGGAGGTCCTTCTGTCTATGTGTTGCTTTTATGCGTTAATGGATAAAGAAACTGCCTTGGCCTGTTGATAGGGCAAAAGTTAGGTAGGGGGGCGGGTTGTGGGAGGAACTGGACTGAATGCTGGGAGAAGGAAAGTGGACTCAGAGAGATGCCATGGAGCAGCAGCTGGAGATACAAGTGCTGCAACTTTGTTGGTAGGCTACAACCTCGTGGTGATGCACAGATTAATGGAGATGAATTAAATTAAGATGTAAGAGTTAGCCAATAAGAAGCTAGAGCTAATGGGCCAAGCAGTGTTTTAATCAATAGAGTTTCTGTGTGATTATTTCATGTGTAAGCTAGCAGGGAGGCCGGGAACCAACAAGCAACCCTTCCCCCTACAAACACATGACACCCTCAGTGGTGGACGGCAGTGGTCTGGACCTTACATATGTCCTGAGGCAGGACACAAGCAGGTGCTAATGTGTGCTGAGTGAGCCCAGAACCTAGTTAGTCTGCCTCTTCTCCAATCTGCTTCCCCCACACAGGGTGAGAAGCTTTCTTTAGGCTAAACTGAGTGGAGATGAATATCACCAAGCCACGATTCACAAGAGTGAAAAAGGAGAAAGAGTTCAAATATCTATCCACCTACTAGTGAGTGAAAAAATGAAATGTATTCTATTTATGCCATGGATGATTTAACCATGAGAAGGACAGGTTAGAAACATGCTAACACACAGGAAACTCAAGACACCATGCTAAGTGAAAGAATTTGGTCATTGAAGGTTACAGGACAAAAGATTCCACTCATCTGAAATGCCCAGAACATAAATTGGTAGAAAGAAACCAGACAAATGGCTGGCAAAGGCAAGAATGCTTAATAGGTATAGATCCCTTGTGAGTGGAAAGGCATTGGAACTAGAGACAGGGCTCTCAGCATAGCAAATGCCACCGAACTGTACACAGCGAAATGGTATTTTATGTGAATTTCACCTCAATTTAAGGAAATATACAGGAGAATACACAACCATCTTGATGAAACTCACTGTTGGGGTCTTAAGAAGATCAAGACTGCAGTTTAGGCAAAGCAGGGGCCTCTCCAGCTCGAGGCAGGTTCCCATGGACACTTCTCTCCTGAAGCCTCCGTCCCTGAGATTTCTCCGTTCTTCTCCCAAATGCAGATTCCACAGTGTCCCAAGCAGTAGACCAGCTAAGTACCCTCCAGCCCATCCCCCAACTGTGGCTCACGCTCTCTTCAAATCTCTTCAAGACAGAGATGAGGCCCCGCTCTGCATTCACGCCAGTAGCTTCCCATCCCTCTGCTCCCCTGAACCGCAGACTTCACGCAGTCTGTCCGCTCACATCTTGCCCACGACTGTCCCCTCAGATTCAAGCATCCTCCTTTTTGTCAAAGCCCCCCACACTCTCTGGTCACATGACCTTAGCTCGTGTGATTTCCCACCTTCATGGAAAGGTGACACATGACAAACTACCCTCGTCCACTCCCATCTTGCCTCCCTTTTACTTCTTGTGCACCAGCACCTGACATCCCTAGGCCTTCCTGGACTAGGTATAGCCATGTAGCTAGCTGGGTTCTAGCTGAGCAACAAGCCACCTCTTCAAAGACAATGGCATTCTCGTTCCCATTGCCTCCCTATGGAACCCACAGGAGTGGCCTGAGAAGCCAAGTGTTCAGGCCAATAGAGCTTCCCACTGACCTCGAGCCTCTGGACAGTATGGTGGGAAGAGGCCTACTTCAGCAAGGCTGTTGCAATTTAGTATATTTGTTAAAGAAAGTCAGCCTGTATCCGAGGTAGACTATACTCATCTTAACTAAATTCTATCAAAGTCTATCCCTGTCCAATGTGACAAGTTCAAACATGCCAGATTTATGTATTCTCCCATCACTAATACCTTGTATTTTTATTGAATACACACACGCACACACACACACACATGCACACACGCACGGGCACACATACACACATACATATATGGGGATGGGTTAAACTAATTTTAATGCCTGCCTCATCCTCTTCATGAATCCTCTGTCAGCAGAAGTCACACATCTTAACACACCATGCAAATCCCATGAAAATCCCAGCATCCAGCACACAGTTGGTACTCAACAATTTTACCATGTAAATTCATACCAGTATTGTGTTTTAACAAATAAAGCTTGCCTGAAAATCAGAGTAGAGACCTAAGCCACTAGAGGCCAGGAAATGGTGGCACACACTTTTAATCCCAGGACTCAGGAGACAGAGACAGAGAGACCTCTGTTAGTTCAAGGCCACCCTGGGCTACATGAGATTGAATCTGTCTGAAAGGGAAACAGAGCTCACACAAAAATCCCAGCACTTGGGATTTTTTCACAGGCCTTTCATCCCAGCACTCGGGAGGTGGAGGCAGGAGCGATATGGCTGGGAAAAGAGAGGAATCTAAGGCAGGAGGAGACAGCAGCTTACTGCAGTCTAGGCAGTAAGTCTGAAGAGACAGTCTAAAGACAGGACTGTC
Source organism: Microtus ochrogaster (assembly GCF_000317375.1). Classification (NCBI taxonomy): domain Eukaryota; kingdom Metazoa; phylum Chordata; class Mammalia; order Rodentia; family Cricetidae; genus Microtus; species Microtus ochrogaster. The sequence goes on along the minus strand of NC_022011.1, from coordinate 25,848,401 downwards.
CTTTCTGTCATGAGTAGAGGTGAGAGAACGCTCTAGTAGCTGGCTGCTCTGCTTCTATGATCTCTCAGCTCTCGCCCCCTAATATCTGACTCTGAGTTTTTATTATTAAGATCAACTAGAATTCGTGTAACATAAATGTATTATTAATTGTTAACATAATATCACCTTCCTAAGTGAGATAAAGTTGGCATGTGAAGTATAAATGTTAATGTTCCTTAAAGAGAAAGAACAAACAAAATCCTCTATGTGACTTTGGGGCAAGTGGCACAGATCCACGCTCTCTGGTGAAGAGTCCTCACAAGGTCAGAAAAAGCCACGGAATGGGGGCGGTTCTTTGATTGATTCTCTTTCATTATTTTTACTATTATTTAGAATGGTTCCGAATAATACAGTTATAGCCCAGCAGCACTTTCCTCCTTCCAGATATAACTGTCATTCCTGTAGAGTGAGTTTCAGAAATGTTTATATATTATCAAAATTAAGTTTCCAAATGAGCTCCAATATCTGGGAAGGGAGGATAATAATATTTCACAGAAACTAATTGGAAACTTGTTTTGAAATAAAGTAGTTATTATTTCCATCATGGAGAGATGAAAGCGCTGAGATTTCCTTTTATCTCACCCGGCCTCGTATCTTACATTATTTATTCAAACTGAAATTAAAACCTGGCCAAATCCTACCGAGGCGCTGCCTATCAGTTAGAGATTATTCTGCTGGAAATGAACTTTTGTGCACAAATTTCATTATGCAGTTACAAATGACTATTATTAAAATGTAACATAGAAAACTAAACTGCCTCCCCCTCCCCAATCCTGGCTACTGTAAGAAGTTCACTCTCCCTTTTAGAATTATTCTTACATTGTCCCAAGCCTGGTCCCCAAACATCTAGAAGAATCATCAACACTCTTCCCCTGTCCCGCTGACCTCCTGATCACATACTCCCTGCGCTCCCCCACAGAGTCCCAGGGAACCCTTACTGACATTTTTTTGGAGGTTGGATATTTATTTAGTGTGAAGGGAAGGGAGGAGAGAGGAAAGGAGGGAAGGAGGGAGAGAAAGAGAGACCAAAAGGGGAAGGGAAGAAGTGGGAAAAATGGAGCGAGGCAGAAGCTTCCTCTTTCAGGGAGAGAGAAGGAAAAGGAAGCATGACATCTTTTTTTAATTGTCTCAGGCTTCACATGCTTAAAATCAAACATCCAGGAGAGTTCTTCAGCCTGATGACATCACTCTTTCCCTTTTTTTCTTTTTTTTTTTAATTTTTATTCTTGAAACAAGGTCTCACTGTGTAGTTCAGGCTATCTTCAAACTCATGGTCCTTCTGCCTCTTCCTCCCAGATGCAGGAATTATAGACAGATACCAACTCTCCCTCTTTTCACTTCTTCTACAGACTCAGACTTCGGAGTTACTTCTCTGAATGAGCTGACCCTCCTACAGGTCTCTGAATCCCAGCCTGAGTTCTTTCCTGTGCCCCAGCCTCTAGTCTAGACTGTTCTTCCTTGTTCCTTGAATGCCCACCTCTATCTTGCCCCTTCCAAATCCGACCAAGACATAACTGCCCCCACGAGATTTCCCGACCTTCCTTTCAGCTCCTGGGTCAGCTGCAGCTGGGCCGCCCGTCATCTGCTGACACTTACAGCACTGTGGATTTCTCTTTTTCATTTCCTCCACCATCTCCTGGGAGGTCAGGGGCATCTCCAGTAGCAAATACAATGACAGCACTGAGCAACTGACCAATAAATGTCTCATTAGTCTGGGATTGAGATTTCATTATGGCGTCTAGCCTCTGGAAATGCCAGTCTCCCACAGGAATCCTAAAGAATACTCAGGACTCAAGCTCCCTGGCACTAACTTTGCAGCTCAGCAGAACTCTCTTGGTTCCTCATGCTGGGCCCTTCTATTCTTGTCAATTGGTTTGATTTTTAAGTGGTCTTGAAATCTTGTCATATTTGGAGGGAGGGTCTTCACCAGACAGTGGCTCCCAGCACCCACATCTGGCTATTCACAGCCACCTGTAACTCTAGCTCACGACATCCAGGCTCATCTTCTGAACTCCTAAGGTCTCTGCATTCATGTGTACACAGACACACACATATACACATAATTGAATCGAGAGTAAAAATCTTAAAGACAAAACCAAAGCTTTCAGAGCCTCATGCCCCAGTCCCTGAGAGTCACTATCCAGGCGGTTCAGTTCATCGTTTCTCTCTGCCAGGTGCTGCCAATAGATCCTTCTCCATCCCTGGCTTCTAGATGTATGTCCTGCCTAGCTGTTTGCCTTTCTGTTTGTTTAACTGTGATGAAGGGAGAAAGAAGAGCAGATTTTTCCCTGGGAGGAAGGCGACCAGCTCATCTGTCACAGGCTTCCTAAAGAGGCTCTTACCTACAGGTAAAGAAAAGCGCTAACTGCTATTTCTGACCTTGCTGCATAGTGATTGCAATATCTAAGCAGAAGAGCATCAATTAAAAAAAAATACCTTCTTCCCTTCTTAATCTAAGAGCTACTGAGGAAGATGGTTCTGGAGACAAACAGAGATTAAAAATGTCAACTCTGTGATTATAGGCAATAAGGCTGATTAGAGAACTTGGCTGCAGAATCAAGCACAAACCCATTTTTTTCAATAGTCTTTCTCCATTAGGCAGATTGACCCAACAACCTCAGGCATTGTTAGGATAATGTGAGACCCTTTCACCAGGCAATGGTGCTTCTGTGAGTCTCCAGCATGCCAGTATCCTGATGGGAGAGAAAGAGAGAGAGAGAGAGAGAGAGAGAGAGAGAGAGAGAGAGAGAGAGAGAGAGAGAAAGAAAGAGAGAGAGAGAGGATCTGAGTTAGTCCAGTTCTTTCTCCTATCAGAGAAGACCAAGATTGTGAAAAACACCACATCAAAGGAAGCCCACCATGGGTCTCTCCCCACAGCAGCTCAGCCAATTCTTCCAAAGATTTCACCAAGTGCCCTACCATGTCTGAGAGTCTGATAAGCTCAGGGCTCGTTCCGTGATTCCAAGCTTATGCTTCCTTGATATGACAAAATAGCAATATCTACATGACAGAACTGTCTAGCCTCATCTGGGGACCAAGGTAGGTTTCCCACTGACCACTCAGCCTAAGCCGGAAGAAGGGTTAGATTGTAAAGCAGGTACCCTGATCACTCGGATTCCTGGTCCTCTCCCAGCCAGACTGAGCCAAGTCTCTGCAAAACACACTCAGTGCCACCAGGAGCATGTTGTATGCTATTCCATCTTTGAGGGACCCATTTTATTGTCTTTCAAATTAGCTTTTACAATTGTCGCTGGACGTGTGAAGACAGACAATACAAAGAACTGGACCAGCTGTGCCCTAGTGATGAGGCACATGATAGCTGACCAGGAAGCTCTCTGAGGAGCTCAGACTACGAGCACTTGTAAAGATGACTGAGCTACCCTAAAAGTGATGGCGATAGCAGTGATAGTGGGCAGTGTGGCTACGGTGAAGGCCATGCGTGTGCCACATACGTATAATGAACCATTTATACTCTCAAGCCGTAGGACATAAATATTCATAAATATTTACCCCTGCCTTACAGGTAAAGAACTCAGGTTCAGAGATGCTGATGAATTTGTCTACGGTCTTGCTGATATAGGAAGCAGGACAGCCAACATTGATCCTGCATGGCTTCAGAGGCCTCCCTCAAGACGTACAGTGGGTTGAACTGAACATACATGAATGAGAGCTACTTTCCCCCTAATAAACTGATGTAAATGAGCTTAAATGTTCATCTCAAGGCCCAGAAACACATGAATACCCATTATCAGCTACAATCAAAGTGAAAAGATGAGACAAAAATACACAGGCTCATTGCTTGGGGCAGATGATAAAACATTCGCAAACAACCAAGAGAAAGTCATGCATCTCCGCTCCTATTGTATTTCCATCTTCTTTATCAAGGAGAGAAATCTTTGGACTCGGGAGGGTTGAAGAAATGTAGTTTAGAAGAAATTGAAGCATAAGATAGGTAAGGCGATAGCACAAGACCATCTTGCTGTTTCAAATGAGTCCGAGTCTCTAGGCCTAAACAAATTATATCCCAGAGCGCCGGAGACTTCACAGATGTAATCTAGGAGCCGCTGTCAGTAATCTTTGAGGAATCACGGCGCACAGAAAAAGGGCTGAGGAAACAAATCTAGAAAAATAGCATTCTGATTTTTATACGTGAAAAAAATAAGCGCATCTATGATCTACTCCCTACAAGACTGATTTCGAAACGTGATAACATTCTAAAATGAAGATTTCAAATACTTGAGTATCTCAAAAAGGAGGTCATAGTCATTAGGAGTCAGAGTTGATCCTTAGAGGTAGAAAGCTCCTGTGTATCTTTTTGTGGGTACCGGGGCTGGTGAGAGTGAGGCTGTTATGTATATAATGAGGGACACAAGAGAAACCTTGTTGAATCTCTGTTATGTAATAATGCTGGGAAACGGGGCCCCTTCTTTGATATACGCTCCATGAAGTTAAGAACTTCCTCAGGGCCGAGTGGGGTGGCACACACCTTTAATCCCAGCACTCAGGAAGCAGAGGTAGGCGGATCTCTGTGAGTTCTTCTCTCCTTAAACTGTACTAGGAGATACAGAGGACTTGTACTAGGAGGACCTGCTACTATGAAAGTCTGATCATGTGCTCATACACTGTCAGAGAAATATGAGGAATTTAGCACTGTAGACTACAGGTGCCCTAAAACACCATAATAAGAGCTAAACAGGTTCTTTTGTTGGGAGTCTGGAAAGCCAGCTTGCTGATAAAAAAATGAAGATAATAGACATTGGGCTCCTGAAACTTCAGACAGAAAAAAAAAACACTGCTAAAACTTAAATCACACATTAAACCCTACACATTAATAGTGGGAGCCTTCAACATCCCACTCTTACCACTGGACAGGTCTGTCAGACAGAAAGTCCACAGAGAACTAAGGGAACTAATAGATGCTATGACTCAAATGGACTTAACTAACATCTATAGTTCCATCCAATCATACAAGAATATACCTTCTTCTCAGCAGCTCATGGAACCTTCTCAAAAACTGAACACATACTAGGTAATAAAGCAAACCTCAACAGATATAAAAAATTGGAATAACCCCATGTATCTTATCAGATCACCATGAATTAAAACTAGAATTCAACAGCAACACCAATTTCAGAAAGCCCACAAACACACAAAAATTAAACAATGATCACCAGATTCATCAATGAGTCAAGGAAGAAATAAAGGAAAAAATTAAAGACTTCATAAAATTCAATGAAAATGACCATGCAACATACCCAAATTTATGAGACATAATGAAAGCAGTGTTAAGAGGAAAGTTCAAAATAATAGAATAAATAAAAATAGAATAAAGTCCCTAAAAAAAAAAGAGGAAAGTTCATAGTGCTAAATGCCTATATGAAGAAGCTGGGAAAATCCCACATTAGTGAGTTAACAGAATACCTGAAAACTCTAGACCAAAAAGAAGCAAACTCACCCAGAAGGACTAGATGGCAGGAAATAATCAAATTGAGAACTGAAATCAACAAAATAGAAACAAAGAAAACAATACAAAGAATCAATGAGACAAAGACTTGGTTCTTTGAGAACACCAAAAAAAACAGGCAAAACTTTATGCAAATTGACCAGAAGTCAGAGAGAGAATATCCAAATTAACAAAATCCGAAGTGAAAAGGGGGCAAAATAACAGACACAGAGAAAAACCAGAGAATCATCAGGTCATATATCAAAAACCTGTACTCCACAAAATGGGAAAACTTAAAGGAAATGGACAACTTTCTGGATAAATATCACTTACCAAAATTAAATAAAGACCAGATAAGAAAATTAAATAGACCTATAATTGCTAAAGAAATAGAAATAGTCATCAAAAGTCTCCCAACCCAAAAAAGCCCAGGACCAGATGGTTTTAGCACAGAATTCAACAAGATTTTCAAATAAGAAATAATCAATACTCAAATGTTTTCACCCAATAGAAGGAACATTGTCAACCTCTTTTTATGAGGCTACAACTACCCTAATACCCAAACCATACAAAAACATTACTAAGAAAGAAAGTTACAGACCAATCTCACTCATGAACATTGATGTAAAAATATGTAATAAAATACTGGCAAACAGAATTCAAGAACACATCAGAAAAAATCATCCACCATGATCAAGTTAGGTTCATCCTAGAGACACAGGGATGGTTCAACATACAAAAATCTGTCAATGCAATCCACATATAAACAAACTGAAAAATAAAAACCACATGATCATCTCATTAGATGCTGAAAAAGCCTTTAACAAAATACAATGTCTCCTCATGATAAAGGTCTTGGAGAAAGCAGGGATACAAGGAACATACCTAAACATAATGATGCAATATACAGCAAACCAACAGCCAACTTCAAACTAAGTGGAGAGAAACTCAAAGCGATCCCACTGAAATCAGGAACAAGACAAGGTTGTCCACTCTCTCCACATATATCCAACATAGTACTTGAGTTTCTAGCTAGAGCAATAAGACAACAAAAGGAGATTAAGGAAGCCGGGCGGTGGTGGCACACGCCTTTAATCCCAGGACTCGGGAGGCAGAGGCAGGCAGATCTCTGTGAGTTCAAGGCCAGACTGGTCTAGAAGAGCTAGTTCCAGGACAGGAACCAAAAAGCTATGAAGAAACCCTGTCTCGAAAATAAAAAAAAAAAAAGGAGATTAAGAGGATACAAATCTGAAAAGAAGTCAAACACTCACTATTTGCAGATGATATGATAGTTTACATAAGCGACCCCAAAATTCTACCAAGGAACTTCTACAACTCATAAACACCTTCAGTAATGTAACAGAATACAAGATTAACTAAAAAAAAAAATCATTAGCCATCCTTTACACAGTTGATGAATGGACTGAGAAAGAAATCAGAGACTCAACACCCTTCACAATAGCCGCAAATAACATAAAATATCTAGGAGTAACTCTAACCAAACAAGTGGAAGACCTGTATGACAAAAACTTTAAATCTTTGAAGGAAGAAATTGAAGAGGACACAATAAATGGAAAGATCTCCCATGCTCCTGAGTAGGTAGAATTAACAGAGCAAAAATGGCAATATTACCAAAAGCAATCTACAGATTCAACGTAATGCCTATCAAAATCCCTGCAAAATTTTTCACAGGCCTTGAAAAAACAATACACAACTTCATATGGAAAAGCAAAAAATCCAGGATAGCCAAAATAATCTAGTACAATAAAAGAACTTCTGGAGGCAACACAATCCCTGACTTCAAACTCTACTACAGGGCTACAGTACTGAAAACAGTCTGGTATTGGCATAAAAACAGACAGGAGGATCAATGGAATCGAATCGAAGACCTGGATATCAATCCACACACCTACAAACACCTGATTTTTTAAAAAGAAGAAAAAAAGTATCAAATGGAAAAAAAAAGCATATTCAACAAATGGTGCTTGCATAACTGGATATCAACATGTAGAAGAATGAAAATAGACCCATATCTATAACCATGCACAAAACTCAAGTCCAAATGAATCAAAAACCTCAACATAAAACCAACCATACTGAACTTCATAGAAGAGAAAATGGGAAGTACACTTGAACACATTGGCACACGGAACCACTTCCTAAATATAACCCCAGTAGCACAGACACTGAGAGAAACAATAAATGGGATCTCCTGAAACTGAGAAGCTTCTGTAAAGCAAAGAACACAGTCAACAAGACAAAACGACAGCCTACAGATGGAAAAAGATCTTCACTAACCACACGTCAGACAGAGGTCTGATCTCCAACATATACAAAGAAGTCATGAAATTAGTCATCAAAAGAACAAATAAACCAATAAAAAAAAATGTGGTACAGACCTAAACAGAGAACTCTCAACAGAGGAATCTAAAATGGCTGAATGACACTTAAGGAAATGTTCAACATCCTTAGTCATCAGAAAAATGTAAATCAAAACAACTCTGAGATTCCATCTTATGCCTGTAAGAATGGTCAAGATCAAAAACACTGATGACAACTTCTGCTGGAAAGAATGTGGGGTAAAGGAAACACTGCATTGCTGGTGGGAGTGCAAACTGGTACAGCCCCTTTGGATATCAGTATGGTGATTTCTCAGCAAATTAGGAAACAACCTACCTCAAAACCAAGCAATATCACTTTTGGGTATATACTCAAAGGATGTTCAATCATACCACAAGGACATATGCTCAACTATGTTCATAGCAGCATTATTTGTCATAGCCAGAACCTGGAAACAACCTAAATGCCCCTCGACCGAAGAATGGATAAAGAAAATGTGGTACATTTACACAATGGAGTACTACAGAGCAGAAAAAATAATGACATCTTGAAATTTGGAGGCAAATGAATGGATCTAGAAAACATCATATTGAGTGAAGAAACCCAGACCAAGAAAGACAAATATCATATATATTCACTCACAAGTGGCATTTAGACATAAAGCAAAGAAAAGCCAGCTTACAATTCACACTCCCAGAGAGCCTAGACAAAAATGAGGACCCTAAGAGAGACATACATGGATCTAATGTACATGGGAAGTAGAAAAAGACAAGATCTCCTGAGTAAATTGGAGCATGGGGACCTTGGGAGAGGGTAGAAGGGGGGGGGGGGAGAGAAAGGGAGAGGAGTGGAGAAAAACATAGTTCAATAAAAACAACTTTAAAAATTCTCAAAGCATAAAATATTGTCTTGGTTATGGTTTATATTTCTGTGATGAAACTCCATGACCAGAAGTGAGTTGGGGAGGAAAGGGCTCATTTGGCTTTCAGTTCCACGTCATAATCAATCACGGAAGGAAGGTAAGACAGCAACTCAAACAGGACAGGAACCTGGAGGCAGGGCCTGATACAGAGGTCATAGAGGAGTGCTGCTTACTGGCTTGCTCCCCATGGCTTGCTTTACCTGCTTTCTTATAGAGCCCAGGACCACCATCCAAGGGAGGGATGGCATCGCCCACAATGGGCTGGGTCCTCAATCACTAATTAAAAAGATGACCTATAGCTGGATCTTAGATAGGCATTTTCTCTTGAGAGTCCCTCTTTTCAGATAACTACAGCTGTGTCAAGTTGGCATAAACTGGCCAGCACAAATATTATATTAAGGAAAATAGAGCATTTGCTCCCATTGTACTCTTTTACACATTTCTTGCTATTATCTGATCTACATTTTATCTCTTATCACTACCTGAAGTTGGACAATCTACAAAAGTGACACATTATCATATGTGTGTCTACATAGCTATTACACACACGTACACACAGAGGCTGCTGCCCTCTTCTTACAGATGTGACTGGCGTTTTTGTGGCCTCTTTGCCTTTTAGAATATCAGTGCCATGAGGATAAAGAAAGGATAAAGAACTTTCTTTATTTCTTACCACTATCTTCTCGGTCAATGAATCAGTATGGAACACAGGCTCGCTGCATGTTTGTTACTCTGTAATATGTATCTAATTTAATGGCGGTCAACCTGTAGGATGTCCAATAATGGCAATGGCTACATGCTTCTGTCATTCACCCTATATGAAGTATTAACTCGGACCCAGGTAATAAGAAAGAAAATGAGAAAGCTGAGTTCTTGCTCAAGAAAAGTAGTATCACTAATTATTTTCGCTATCCCTAGCATGTGAGAGGCACTGTAGCAGGCTCTTCTATTACTGGGAATCCTTCAACAAACCTAAGGGGTAGAGATTATCATCATTTTCATTTTCACATGAGCAAACTAAGCTCGGGGAATTGAAATAGCTTGTCCAGTATCTGACAGACAGCAGGCACAAAATGAGGCCAGGATTAAAATCCAAGACCTGTCTCACTGCGAAGTACATTCTTTTCTTCACAATACCATGATAACACAGAAACATGGGAGTCCTGTTTAATTCGCAACTGACAAGAAACCCAGAACACAGATGAAAAGTCAAGATTTTGTGAGTCTCTGACAGATTTCAACGGCAGGCCAGAATTTAAAAAAAAAATACATATGCTAGTTTGAAAGGTAATATTCAGTATAGCAATTTTATAAAGCAAATACATGGGTGCACAGTGGATGGGAAACAATCACTTTTTTAAAATAGACTAAGAGGCCTCAACTGGCCACGTGCTCACAGTGAACTAACAATGAAAAATGGCTGTCAAATGAACTAAAACAGTTTTATCTGTGTTGTCAAAGACTGCAAAACGGCAAAGAATTTCCAACTGAGTTCTATAGTAGCGAAGCCAGGAAAACCAAAGCCAAAGGAGAGTATCAGGCTAGTGAATAGTAACTCATTGTGTGTGTGTGTGTGTGTGTCCATATGTGTGTGTATATGTATGTATACATATACATCATATATGTATATATGACTGAAGAGTTTGCTGAACTTTGGTCTAAGCGAGAAGACAAAGGGGAAGAGATCTGCCTTCACTCAGAAGTGCTATAGAAATAAAACCAGAGGATCAAAAGGCTGTAGGAAACAGGAGCTCAAAATACACAGCCCACAGATAACTAGTGCCTTCCAAGTCATACGCCATGGATTTATCTAAGAGACATCCATTCAGAGGCTACCTGACGACCTGGCCCTGACGCATCCATCCTAAGCCCTGGGCAATTAGGTTGACTCAGCAGAATGTTTCGTTCCAACCTCCTTTTATGTATGAAGAACCTATTTTCTGAACTTCAAGTCAATGCCTGTAAACTTTCGTGGGGTTTTGGGGTTTAAAAGACAGCCTAGCAAATAAAGCCACAAAACCTTCAGTTCACAGGAGATATCAATTATTGAGTGGTTGAGGGGAAATATATAAAATTGGGAAGATGTTAAATCATCTGGGTCCCTCTCCTTGTCCCAATCCCACTCTGAAGACGCAGTTTTCAACCCAAAGAATTGCAGAAGATTTCATTCATTTTTCTTAGCTAGTAAGTTTCCTTAAAATTTTCCTCAATATATAATTACTATTTTCAGTTTATTTGGATTTAGAAAACCAACCAGGTAGTGGTGGTAAAAGCCTTTAATTCCAGCACTCAGGAGGCAAAGGCAGGCAGATCTCTGAGTTTGAGGCCAGCCTGGTCTACAGAGTGAGTTCCAGGATAGCCTGGACTACACAGAGAAACAAACAAAAAAACAAAAGGAGGGCCGGGCGGTGGTGGCGCACGCCTTTAATCCCAGCACTTGGGAGGCAGAGACAGGAGGATCTCTGTGAGTTCGAGACCAGCCTGGTCTACAAGAGCTAGTTCCAGGACAGGCTCCAAAACCACAGAGAAACCCTGTCTCGAAAAACCAAAAAAAGAAAAAAAGAAAAAAAAAAGGGAGGGAGGAAGGAAGGAAGGAAGGAAGGAAGGAAGGAAGGAAGGAAGGAAGGAAGGAAGGAAGGAAGGAAGGAAGGAAGGAAGGAAGGAAGGAAGGAAGGAAGGATCAAGAAGCCCCTGGATAAAAACTTCTGGGGCATAATGAAGAGACCAGACCCTCCCTCAGGACCTGTGCCAACTCTCCTTTCTGGCATCCCTTTCACCTCTGGGCATATTGGAGAATGCTTACCAAGATCCCCAAATTAGCCCTGCTTCTCCCGCCTGGGCTGGAGTGTCTCCCTACCACCTTCCCATCCCTGGGTTCCTCAGCAGAGGTAGGTGGGGCCAAGAGTGCCTTGTGGCCAGATCTGTCCTGCGCTCTGTTTCCACGGGAAGCAATCAGAGTGATTAAGATGCTGTAATTCCCGATACCGTGCATCGAGCTGGTATCAGCTGTTCCCTATTAGACACAATGTTCTGTTCAATAGACTACTTTGTCTCACACTGACAGTCATTCTTCACCCTGCATGGCAGAATTTCAAAGCCAAGAATCATGTAATACACAGTAAACAAACAAAATTAGACTCAAAATTGCCTCCTTTGATTTTGATATATTAATCAACTCTTTGGGAACGCTTCTAAACATTTTCAATTACATCAAAAAAACAGGCTGGCAACATTTCCCAACTTCAAAAAAAAAAATCAGGCTTAGTTAACGGTTTGTTTTCTATTCCACAGATATTCCCCATTACATATTTGCGACTGTTTCTCTTTTAGGACAGATTGATTGATAGCATCAGTTCTAAAAATCTCCGCATGTCCACAGGGGGCTGGAAAGAGTATTTCCATCTGGGGTATTCATTAGCCAAGGCAGAACTATCTATTTCTGCGTCTGCTTCTCCCTTTGGCTGCAGCTTTGGGTCTGTGCACATTCCCCAGAGTAAAGGCTCCCTGGCTGCCATTCAGGGTTCTCAAGAGCGGGTATCAGCTCTAGAGACAGAGGCCAAAGAATAGATCCAATGAGCCAGGGAAAGAGAGAGACGGAGACAGAAAGATACACAGGGAGAGAGAGAGAAAGAGAGCGTCAGACAAAGACAGAGAGACAGAGGGCTTGGTACCTCAAAGACCTAATCTCCTATTCAATTTCATGTATTATTGGAATGAGCTGAAAATCTGGGCATTTAAACTGATAACAGAAGTAGGATGGAGAACAAAACAGGAGGTAGCATATGACCCAAAGATATGTAGAAAGGAGAGTGTCCACGGACAATTTAATAAATAAAGTGGCGGTGTGTGAACAGTCTGGCAGACTAGTTGATGGGCATAGCTGTGGTGCTTAAATTGTATCTGTGGTTGGCTTTTATCAAGGAAAAATCATAGGCGGATTTTGGCCAAGCCAACATCCTCCCCTAACCATGCTTCCTCAGAGCTTAACCACCCGTGCTATTAACTGCTCCCTTTCAAGAACTGTCTTATATACTAGTTAAAGCTGGATAGTCATGGCGTCGTATAGAACCCTTGCAGTCTGCAGTGAGTGTCAGCTACAAGAGCACTAAAGAATTCCAATACAGGGGGAGACTGTCTCCAGGTAACACCTCTTCCTGAGAAGCAACTGGCAGCTTCCGCAGGTGACAGTGTGGCCGGCCACTGGTAGGTTTTTCCATGCTCCAGTGGATGTCCCCAGACTCAAACAACTATCGGCAGCACTAATTGAACTTAGTGGGTTACTGGCATATTAGCACATGCCTTTAATCTCAGTGCTCAGGATGCAGAGTGGGGATGGAGGTGGGGGTGAGTTTCTGAGAATTCAAGGCCGGCCTGGTCTACATAGTGAATTCCAGGCCATGCAGGGCCACAGAGTGAAACCCTGTGTCAAGAAAGAAAAGACCTGAAGTTAGAAGGGGAAGGTGCTGAGAGGGATGTGGGGGGGGAGCCAGCAGGGAGAGGGGGTTGATTATGATCCACGTTTCCCTGCATCCAGGTATGAAATTCTCAAAGAGCAAAAAGAGAGTAGACTCTAGATGTGTTTGCTGAGCAGAGCCCTCACGTAACAACGGCAGAACATGTAACGTGTACTCTAATGTCATCCGTTACGTATTAGATGGGGTATCATGTCAGGTGGAATATGGAATTCCCCCTCCCTCGTTAAAACAGAAAACATAAAACTGGAAGATCTTCAACACTTGAAGGAGCTTCTTTGAAAAGACAAAGGGCACTAAGGCTTGAGAATAGATCAGCTGTGGCTCAGGATGAAGTCCTAGTGGGTAGTTCTTGGGGGTTTGGTTCTGACTGTCATGAGGCTAACTGGGAGAATCTTGACCATTTAAGAGGTAGCACCTTAAATGGAAGGCCTTTAGGTCACGGGCAAGCTGTCCTCCAAGGACTCAGGGTCAAGTCACTCACAAGAAATACTGCTCCTCAGCTGTGAGTTCCTGGTTGGCAACATAATTAGTTCCTTCTTTTGTTGCCACCACCATGCCACCATCGACCATGAGGTCCTCACCAAAGTAGATCTGATGTTGGTACCAGGCCCTTATTCAATAGAACTGTGAGCTAACCGATCCTCTTTCCATTACATGCTTAGCCTGGGAAGAGCTCCAGCAGGCCTGAGAAGGCAAACAAGTCACTGGAAGGTTTTCCCTTTTGCCCTTCTCCTCCTTTCCCTCTGCCTTGCTGAACCATTAGATTATGATCAAAGCATTGAAGTCCAGCAACCAAAACCTCCCTTTTGGCTACCCTAATTAACATTACCCAATCAAAACCAATCAACTCATCCTTACTCAGCTTTTCTCCCTTTATAATCTGCCAGTAGTCTATAGGCCATGTCTCCCCTCTCTATCCAAAGGTCTCACCTCTCTATCCAAAGACAGTCCTTTGTCTTCCCCTCCAGGACAAATACCCCTGCCCCCTCTCCTTGTTCCTTTCCCCTTCTCCCTCATCCTCTTTCTCCTGTCTTTGTCTCTTATTTACTGTCCTTTGCCCCTATGAGGAAAATAAATCCTCTCTGTGCTGAGAACTTAGTCTTGGATGTCCTGTGCTGACTTCAAGGTCCTTTTAAGCCTGTGTCTAGTATTTTGTTATAGCAATTAAGTACACAGAAACACACATACACACATTTTTAGAGGCATTTCTTAACACATACAAACGTACAAATACACAAGGCTGCCTTACTGCATCCTGGAAGAAGAAGAAAAAAAACAGTTAAAAGAGACCAAAATAATCACCATATAAACTTCTTGCCTCTCCAGATATTCCCGTTCTTATCCACCAAAGGCGTTAGTGGCTCAAGCCTGACAGGGTGTGGGCATCATGAATGTAGGTAAAGACAGAGTGTTAAGGCCTGTTCTAGAATTCTCAGAAATATCTCTGTTCTCCAGCATTAACTAGATCATGATGAAGAAATTCCTAGATGCCAGAAGATACAGAGCTTCACCGAAGAACTCACATGCGTATCCCCTAGCAAATGCAATGCCAAACGCCATCTCCGCATCCCCCAGACTCTCCCGTGCCTTGCCTAAGGTGGGACTCTTAATGATCCAAGGCTGGCATTGCTCACGCCGGAGTGAAACAGCAAGGAGTGGAGCTTCACCCTCCAGGTGGGTTCCTATGGAGACCGCACTGCAAGAGGCCTTCCCAGGAAACAGACCAAAACTCCAGAGGAAGGCTGTGCCTTTCTGTGGGTGGTACTGAAAACCCATGCTGACAGGCAGTCACCCCCTTTGTCCTGCCTTATAGGGACAGGAAGGAATGAACTGCACCCCAGTCCTTCCTCACAGACACACGGGGAAGAACAGCCAGCAGGCAAGGGGAGCTCGGAGTGAGCAGGCTTTATGAAGACCCAGCTTAAATTTTATGTAGTTATTTCCTGTTTTCTTCCTCAGTATTGGCATACTGTCTACCAGAAAGGGCAGAGATATTTTGTTCTTGGATTAAAAATCATCATCACAATCAAATTAGTGTATTTGTTACATGGGAAAAAGAAATCATTGGGGACCAATGCCAAGGATTGAGGCTCCTCCTGGGGACCCCATTTTGCTCATCTCACCTCCAGTGTGCTTTACCTAGATGACTGATAGAAATCCAGGGGTGCACACTATTGCTCTTCAGTGGGAACTCAGCCCCTACAATCGTGGTTTGGTCCCTAGTGGGTTTATTGATTAATGTCTTAATAAAACCACAATATTCAAGCAAATACAACGTAAAGGAGGATAGTGTTGTTGGGTCTGAGCTTTGCTGCCAGAAGATGAGAGGCTCTTGGAGAGCCAGGAGTTTGAAGACATGCCAAGGAGTTGTAAAGACACAAGACATATTTTGTTCACTCTGGGGGAAGTCCACTACACAGACTGACAGGCAGACTTATGCCAGCAGGCACCCAGTCACATGCTGGCATACAAAGGCCACACGGAGGTAGACACAAAAACCTACAGATAAGACACACAAGCCAGGCGATGGTGGCGCACGCCTTTAATCCCAGCACTCGGGAGGCAGAGGCAGGTGGATCTCTGTGAGTTCAAGACCAGCCTGGTCTACAGAGCTAGTTCCAGGACAGGCTCCAAAGCCACAGAGAAACCCTGTCTCGAAAAAGCAAAGTGAGGTAAGCCAGACCCAAAAAAAGGAACATGGGATGTACTCACTCATATTTGGTTTCTAGCCATAAACAAAGGACATTGAGCCTATAGTTAGTGATCCTAGAGAAGCTAAATAAGGAGAACCCAAAGAAAAACATATAGGCATCCTCCTGATTGTTGACCTTCATCAGGCGATGAAAGGAGATGGAGACCCACGTTGTAGCACCGGACAGTAATCTCAAGGTCCAAGTCAGGAGCAGAAGGAGAGAGAGCACGAGCAAGGAACTCAGGACCGCAAGGGGTGCACCCACACACGGAGACAATGGGGATGTTCTACTGGGAACTTGCCAAGGCCAGCTGGCCTGGGTCTGAAAAGGCCTGGGATGAGGCCAGACTCGCTGAACATAGCGGACAATGGGGACTACTGAGAACTCAAGAACAATGGCAATGGGTCTCTGATCCTACTGCACGTAACGGCTTTGCGGGAGCCTAGGCAGCTTGGATGCTCACCTTACTAGAAATGGATGGAGGTGGGGGTTCCTTGGACTTCCCACAGAGCAGGGAACCCTGATTGCTCTTCGAGCTGAGGAGGGAGGGGGACTTAATTGGGGGAGGGGGAAGGAAATGGGAGGCGGTGGCGGGGAAGAGACGAGATCTTTAATAAATAAATAAATTTTAAAAAAAGAAAAAGAAAAAAAAAGAAGAAAGAAAAGAAAAGAAAAAGAAAGACGCACACATGCAAACTGGTGAAGGCAGTCCCAGGCCCTTGACCTCAAGGCCATATTTATATAAAATCTACACAAAAGCTGAATTCTGTGAAAAGTAGTGCTGTGTGTGTGTGTGTGTGTGTGTGTGTGTGTGTGTGTGTGTGTGGTTTATAAACAGGTTGCATCATTGTTTACATCATTGTTTACTTTTGTGTTCCGGGACATCCCTGTCAGCCATTTTGTGCCAGCACTACCCATCTTGCCCCATGTTGGCTATCCATACCGACACCATGTTGTCTAAATACAAACTAGCCTGCGGAGAGCCTTCTGTCTCCAACAGCTGCTCTCAGGAACTATACCAGTGTGGACCTTCAGAGTGGTGCCAGACACACAACAGTGGCTAACTCAGGAGGGAAGTAACTGGGGAAGACGTTCTAAAGGCACTGAAACCTCCCTCTAGACTTGATAATCAACGGATCACATTTCCTTTAAAAGGCTCTTATAAGCCATAACCCCGGTGATTCGCATGAATCCGCTAACATCTATGTCTCATAATTATCTAGCAGAAAATTGAATATATGTTAAATATATGGCGAATTAATTTGGGTTCCATTTAACACAACAGTGATCTCAATTCACATATGCTCAGTCTTCTTAATCTAGCTGCTATGGCATGATCTGGGCCCAAGACTGTAAAGAAGTAGAAAGTTAATTTTCAGACGTCTAAATTAAGTGTGTCTGTAGGAAGACATCAACTCTAAGGAGATGGCTCTGCTGATATTAATAAAAGATCTGTGCCATTCCTTCCGGTGACTGAAGTAATCCTCCATTCAGATTGAGGCCCTTCAGTGTACTGGGCCCCAAAATGATGATGCCCACAGTGCTTAGGAAGAAAGAGATGCTGCAGCAAGAAGAGAGCCTGTGTGATTAATAGTCCTTTGATAATTTCTGTTCACAAGCTTGAATATAAAACACTAACTCAAGAGGAGGAAAATTACAGTTGGGCGTAATGGTACCTGCCTGTAATCAGCTCCTGAGGCAGGAGGATCATGAGTTTGAGGGCTGTCTGGGATACAGCGAAGGACCTTGTCTTAAAAGAAAGGTGATGAGAAGAAAAGATAGAGGAGCCCAGGAGAGGAGAGCAGGGGAGGAGAGCAGAAAAGGGGATGGGGGATGAAGGCAGGCGAGGGGAGGGGAGAGGAGAGAAGAGAGGAGGGGAGAGGAGAGGAGGAAGCAGAAGAAGAGAGAGGGAGGGAGGGAGGGAGGGAGGGAGAAATGACAGTTACAAACACTGAGATAGTGGCCCTTGGTACCTGGAACCAGGAGAAAACAGGCCTGGTCCTACCGATTCAGCTTATTGGGGAACGAGGATCAATAAATCCAAGGAGAAACTGTGATAAAAATGATTTCATGTCACTTCAGTTAGCCTGTTTTGTTACCACAAGGCCATCCAGGCTGGCTTACATGACTCTTTCTATGTCACAAAGCAGCAAGTCCGCGGTTCTCACTTGGTAATTTCCCAGCGTCAACAAGTATCCAGGCTCTGCCATCTGTCCACTCGGCCAGCGTAGCTTCCCTCTGAGGCTGGCTCCCCCCAAGACTGTAACACAGCCCCCACAATTCTGGGCATCACATGAAGAGGACCCAAGTGACTAATGTTTCCCTTTCAAAGTGCACATTTTACATGGAAACATTACCTTTACTTCTGATCCCCGCCAAGAACCCTCCCTCTCATCTCCTTAGCCAAAGCCCTGTCGCTGGCACTTGTCGAGATCAATACCTGAAAGGGTAGCCATAGGAATCAGAGTGTCTGGCTTAGATCATTCAAGCTTCACCACCAGCTCTTGAAGCTGAAGAAAACCCCAGCTTCCCCCTGAGCATATAACCACAACGCTTGAGAGAAATCAGAGTTCCAGTAAGAACCCAGTTGGGGAGAATGGCAGTGGAGTAGATAGCTTAGGGCTTTTGCCACACAAACGGTAAGACAGGAGCGCAAGCTTGACTCACCGTGCCCCATCTCAGTCCACGGAGCAGATGCTGTTGAACCGTGGGCTGTGCCATATGCCTAGGATCAGCCATCGTGGGTATAACTGTGTCTTAAGAGAGACAAGGAAAGCTGTGAGTCCCTCTTTAAAAGGCAGTAAGTGATTGTAATTGAAGCACAAATCATGGTTAAATCCTATCATCTACATGATCTCAGAATAGACATTTCCTTTTCGATTGAAAAATTAAGGATTTCCTTTACTGGAAATGTGGATTCCATTGAATTTCCAGTAAAAGTTTCACATTCCAGATGTGCATTCTTAATAAGTTTATATTGGTTAATTGGACCAAATTTATCTAACGAGCTACTAAAATGGTCCACTGTTTATGCAAATTAGTAACTGAATCATAGCTTGTATTAAAAGGGACATAATATCTGACATCACCTGAATATATCCAGACATACACTGTCTCATTTTTTCATTTGATTCTCAATTCCTCATTTATTACATTTCCTTCATTAAAAATTGGCTAAAATAATACATTGTAAAGTGTGTTCTAAAATATTTAATCAATTCTAATGAGAAATGGAAGTAATGCAATCATTCACTACGTCAAGAAAGACAAAAGTCGTACAACTGTACAGTGATCAAGGAAGAGACATGAACTCCAAAGCCACGGACTGGGAATTCGGTAACGTAGTGTGTAATGGAGATGGTGTGTTCAGTAACTCAGTGTGTACTGGAGATGGTGTGTTCAGGAACGCAGTGTGTGTGTACTGGAGATGGTGTGTTCAGTAACGCAGTGTGTACTATAGAGTGTGTGTTCAGTAATGCAGTGTGTGCTGTAGAGTGTGTGTTCAGTAACGTAGTGTGTGCTGGAGATGGTGTGTTCAGTAACGCAGTGTGTACTGTAGAGTGTGTGTTCAGTAACGCAGTGTGGGCTGTAGAGTATGTGTTCAGTAACGTAGTGTGTACTGGAGATTGTGTGTTCAGTAACGTAGTGTGTGCTGGAGATGGCGTGTTCAGTAACGCAGTGTGTACTGTAG
>NC_022011.1:25821510-25828373 GCF_000317375.1 Microtus ochrogaster | reverse complement strand
TCCCTGCAATAAGCCTTAATCTGTGCACTACGATTTTTTTTTAGGCACGGAAGCAGAAGTACAGAGAGGTTCTGCAACTTGTTTAGGTCCCCAGTTGATAGTGGCGGGGACAAGTTTCAAGCCAGGCACATTGAGACCCAAACCACATCATAGTATGCAGTAACTGTTTAGCCCTGGGAGCTGCAACTGGTCGCTTAAACTTCCTGGAGCTTCAGTTTCCTGATGAGTTCAATGAGGAGTAGGAGATGAGGTATTTAAGAATATATCTAACCTTAATCCTTAAAATTTCATATAAGTGATAACCCTTATTGTTGGGACAGTTTAGAGTCCTGGCCTCCAGCTGCTTTTCTCCACTAGTGACCTTTTCTTGCCCTTTTGATTTGAGCTTCTGAAAGCTGTGTCAAAGTTGTTTACCAACCCTGCTTCCTGAGCACGCATTGCCCTGGCCTTGACCGAAGGCGATGGGGTCTTCACCTGTTGGCCCACCTGGCTGTGTTAGGTATAAACACTTGTTGGCCCACCTGGCTGGGTTAGGTATAAAACCTCTGTGGTGCTGATCAATAAAGGGCTTCTTCTACCAGCAGCTTGAGAGGTGTATGAGAAACCTTCGCTTGGTTTCGGTCCCAGGTCGTGCAGGCGCAACACCTTATAGAGATTCTTTTCAATCAAATGGTTTATATTACAGTTATGACACAACTAAAGCCTTTATCTAAACTTTCTAGAAACTTCTTCAGGGTGAATCAGAAGATAAAACAGCAACCACCAGAGTAGCATCTAAGTCACAGGAAAAATACATCCTTAGAGGAATAAGGTCATTGTTTATCAGACCTAAATCCACCAGCCCCCAGACAATGGAGGCCTATTCAGGAGGCGGGCTGCAAAACTGGGTTCCCTGCCATCTGGCTCCTGGCCTAGGATCTTCCTGAGAACGTTGCGGGGCTACCCAATATTAGGTTGTGGGAAACGTCCCTCCCAAGTAAATCTCTTCATTCTCCGGCCTCCTAAAGGAGTCAGAACTGCTTTTATTTCTTGAAAAAACTAGTGCGATGAGCATAGTTACAGGAGTTCTCAAAATACCCTCCTCACAGTAGCCAAACACAGAGACACAAAGCAGGCAGATACATACATTTGCGGAAGAACTAATATTAAACACTTTCTCCGAACACTGTGAACTGCCCACCCATAGCATAGCCTGCCACTGCGCTTAGCTGAGGGGAGGAATCTTAAGTCTGAAAGATCGAAGTCTCCAATCCTACTTGAAGACTTGGCTGTACAGCCTCTCCCTGGGATCTGCGGAGCCCTTCATCCTTGCTATGTCTGTACACTGCATGTAAAGAGGGACATCAGGTGGTCTAAGCTCTGGCCATGCCACGCTGTCAGGGGCGTGTTCTCCTGCTGGCCACCAACGCACTAGCCAGAGCAATGGATTGTAAAGGAGAGAAGCACCTTCAGCCCTGACTAGGACGCTTGCTGTAAATCTCTGACGAAGATCCATTTTCTCCAGGCGATGGGCAGTTTACTTGGGGCGCATCTCATGATTGAAGCCATCTCCCCAAGATAAGGAAAATCAGCCATGCAAATGCAAAAATACCTTGTGGGTTACGGTGAGTGCATGTGAGAATGTTGTTTTAGAGATTAATTTGATTTCCTAATCTCATTCTTCTTGTATTAGATCATAGTTAATTTGTTATTCCTGAAGAAAAAAAATGTGACCCCCAAAAGGCCAAAGCAATATGGACGTAGAATCGAACTGTTAAAAGGAAATGGGCCACGCTTGCAAAGGCTAATCCACTTCTTAAAGATAGAGCTACCTGTTTGCATCTCCGATTAGGAAGGAATGACAAAAGAAAGTGCTGCCCCTTCTATTCTATTGTCACAGCTTCTTTGTGCAGTATTCCATGGATAGATAAACTAAGAAGAGCTCTATCGTATGTTCTATGAAGCAAAGGTTAGACAGCTGGAGAACAATGCAGAAAAGCCACCAACGACACACGCCACCTACCTGGCATCTGTTTCCTTAGAAAAGACATGACATTTGTCCCAGTTTGCTGCTCTGTCCCTGCGACAGAACATTCTAGCCAAAAGCCAGGCCGGAGAGGAGAGAATTAATATGTAATTTCCACACGACAGTCCAACATGATGGAAGGCAAGGCAGGAGCTCAGGCAGAAACCTGGAGATGAGAAGCAACGCAGAGGCCACTTAGGAACACTGCTCACTACGTGGCTTGCTCAACTAGCTCTCTTATACAGCCTAGGCTTATCTGCCTAAGGATATCGCCACCCACAGTGGGCTGGGCCCTTCTACAACAATTAGCAATCAAGAAAAAGCCCCCACAGACACGCTCACGCTCAGGCCCATCTAAGGGAGGCAGCTTCTCGGCTGAGGTTCCCTCTTCCCAGAGCACTTTAGTTTTGTCGGGTTAACAAAGACTACACAGCACCAAGTTCCCTTAAAGTTGATTTCCCCTTTATGCCCACTCTGATTTCTAGGAACAGGAAATAAAACAGGGGCTGCCACTCGGTCTTCCCTGAGCTCCAGAGTTCACAGTAAAACACAAACAGTTGACGCTAACATGGAAAGCCAGCAATCAGATGCACAGCCATGATCTTAAGAACTTACGTCCAAATCAGGAGCAGAAGGAGAGAGAGCACGAGCAAGGAACTCAGGACCGCGAGGGGTGCACCTACACACTGAGACAATGGGGATGTTCTATCGGGAACTCATCAAGGCCAGCTGGCCTGGGTCTGGAAAAGCCTGGGATAAAACTGGACTCTCTGAACATAGCGGACAATGAGGACTACTGAGAACTCAAGAACAATGGCAATGGGTTTCTGATCCTACTGCACGCACTGGCTTTGTGGGAGCCTAGGCAGTTTGGATGCTCAACTTGCTAGACCTGGATGGAGGTGGGGTTTACTTGGACTTCCCACAGGACAGGGAACTCTGATTGCTTTTCGGGCTGGGGGTGGGGGGGACTTAATTGGAGGAGGGGAGGGAAATGGGAGGCAGTGGCGGGGAAGAGACAGAAATCTTTAATAAATAAATAAAAAATAATAAAAAAAAAACTTACGCCTGCACCAGCCGGATTTTCAGAGCCGGAAGTGGAATGCTGGGCGAGGTGCTGAGAGCACGGGTGAGGTTCCCTCCAGCTCAGGACCGAGCCAAACTCCGCCTCTCCCAAACCCCTAGTTCCTTTGATCTTTTCTCAGTCGGAAAACTATGAACACTTCCGGCCCGCAAAGGGTTACAGTGAGGGATGAATCATGGGAGGAAAAGTACTTTTCAAAGCCCCTGGCACCCGCAGCGCTCCATGCCAGCTGCTGCCCTCTGACTAACCCAGGAGGGGACTCAGCCAATGGGCGGGCAGCAATTGGTCACGATAGTCTGACCTGAAAAGTTTCCCATTTCACTTTCTAATAGCGGACTTGAATTCTTCCTTTTCTGAATCTTTGAAAATTTAATTTCAACCATGTTTTTTAAGATTAAAAAAAAAACCTTAATGGGTTAAATATGAGAGGCCTAGCCTCACCTCCGATATCAAAGGTACTCATTCTTCTGAAAACCGTGTGGGTGCAAGTATGTGTGTGTATGTCCGTGTGTCTCCGTGTGTGCGCGCGCATGCGCGCGTGCGTGCACGCACGCACGCCCATACCATAACAGTGTGGGTGAGCTGGGCGGTGGTGGCACACACCTTTAATCCTGGTACTCAAGAGGCAGAGGCAGGTGGATTTCTGTGAGTTCAAGGCCAGCCTGGTCTACACGAGCTGACTCCAGGACAGGCCCCAAAGCTACAGAGAAACCCTGTCTCAAAAAAATAAAAAAAAAAAAACAAAAACAAAAACTGTGTGGATGTGTGGAGGTCAGAGGTCAGCTGGAACTCAGGTGGCCAGGCTTGCACAGCAGCATTTTGACCTGCTTAGCCGTCTCCCCTGCCCTCACCCTTTTAAACCAGCCTCTGTTCTCCACAGAAGTACACACCTCCACCCTCTTCACATTTAAACACAGGTGCAGCTTTTTTGGGGTGCGGGGTAGGAGTGGTAGAGCTGGGAGAAAGTCTGGCTATTCCCAGCTGGCCTTGAACTCACTATGTTGCTTAGGCTGGCCTCAAATTTGAAACTTAAACTTATGGTTATCCTCCTGCCTCGGCCTTACAAGTACTTGGATTATAAACATGGCCACCACCACACCCGGCTTTAGTAATCTTTAAAGCGGAAAGTAACCTATTTTCGAAGCAAGCATTGCTCTATGAATTGCTCTCCCTCATCAACGCGCTCCGGTAGGATAAATGAGCATAGCACGCATAAATTGAGGCTGCTGCCAGGAATGGTGCACTAACCTTAACTAAGCAGATAAAGCAAACTCAGGAAAATATTAATGCTCATCATTGTTTAACTTTTAAGTGTGGTGATTCCATTGTCATTAAGCTTTCTAATCTTTGAAAGAGATGCCCTGACATGTTTACACACAAATTCGAAATTCTCTTTGAAAAACTAAGTTCCAACAATAATGCTTTGTAAAGCTAAGTGTAGGTTGAAGAGGGATGGAGAAAAGGAAGTGGGGTACAAAGAAGATTGTCCTAAGTTGATCGTTAATATGACCGTTCTCTCCTCTGTAGTTTTGGCTGCTATTGCAAGTGTAAGCCGAGGCTGACGGCACACACCCAAAATCCCAGCACTCTAGAGACTGGGGCAGGAGGACCATGGGCTTGAGGCTAGCCCAGACTAGGTAGTAAGACACTGTCTCAAAAATGGAAAAAAAAAAAAAAGCCGGGCACTGGTGGCGCATGCCTTTAATCCCAGCACTCGGGAGGCAGAGGCAGGCGGTCTCTGTGAGTTCGAGACCAGCCTGGTTTACAAGAGCTAGTTCCAGGACAGGCTCCAAAGCTACAGAGAAATCCTGTCTCGAAAAACCAAAAATAAAAAAAAGAAAGAAAGAAAATAAGAGAGGACGGGGAAGGGAGGGAGGAAGGGGAAGATGGGGGGGGGGGGGAGAAGAGAGAGAGAGGGATTTTTCTATGATAAAAAAATGTAAACATTCTCTCTCATAATTTATCTGCTAAATGCCATGCCACCGTACCTTTAAATCAGAGCTGTTAATTCCTGACTGATTCAATGATAATTTAATCAAGACTAATCATTCCTAACACCCAGCCCCTAAAGCAACACAAACAAATGAGAGGCAAGGCGGCGTCCCTGGTTTAAGCGATGCTATAAAAATCCCAACACAATAACTGGCCCAGAGAAGCAGTGCTCAGTAATGTAATGGGAGCTCTTTATTGACGTGTGTAAATAATACACTATTATAATTATTGCTCACAGAGCTATCAAAGAAGCATTTCCCTTTTTCTCTTCTATTAGAATGTCATTAGATGAGAAAGGGAAAAGGTTCCTTAGTCAGTCTACAACCAGGACTTCAGAAAAATAATGCTGAGTATTCTCTTTACCCAGGTGGGCACATATAACCGGTAGTGTGCTCACCAAAATTCTGCCATGCTAAAACAGAGTGTGTGTGACACCAATGAGACCAGTATTTAATCTGTGCACTGCTCCAGGAAGGTGACAAGGCTTTTAATAGCTTACTGCTGGCGCTAGGAACCAAGCTGTGCTGGCTGGCTTTTGTCAACTTGACACAAACTGGACACCTGAGCAGAAGGACCCTCAGCGGAGGAAATTTCCCCTCCTGGAACGTCCTGCAAATGCCTGTGAGGCTCTTTTCTATGGCAATTGATGAGGGAGGTCCCAGCCAACTGGGGTATTTTTGATTCTAATTTAATTACAATGTTTCTCCCTTCCCTTTCTGCCCTTCATTCCCCCCCCCATATGCCCTTCTCCCACCTCCTGTGGGGACTCTCTTTTCACTGTCATTGCATGTATATATGCATTTGTGTGTGTGCATGTGCACGTGTATGTGTGTTCCTAATAACCTGTTGGGTTCATATGTTACTGTTATGTATGTTCTCAGAGATGATCATTTAGTGCTGAAAAACCAATTGTATGTTTCCCTGGAGAACATCCCCTCTCCTGCTCCCAGCTTCACTCCCTTGCCTATAGTTCTTTGTGTTAATGGAATACACAACCAATAATTTACTAAACCAGCATAGTCCCCAAAACAGTTTAGAATATTTGTCATTATACCCAGAGAAAAGTGTGATCTTCCCTCCACATCAAAGAAACTTCTCTTTGCAATGGACAGAGACCACTATGGGATACTACAATCCATCACATCAACAAAACATTCCCACACCTAAGACTCAGGGAACACTGCAGAAGGTGGGACAGGAAGATTGCAAGAGCCAGAAGATCAGGGAGTTTGATGTAAGATTGTATCTCCGCCTAACATCAGAAGCTATGCCTGGAAAGTCTCACCAGTGTGTCTGTGCAAACGTTAGGTGGACAAGGGTGACACCAATGAATAGGCAATACTAGACAGGGGAAAGTTCTAGTCTGTTTGGCTCACGGTGCTCATCACAGCAATAGAAACTTAACAAGGACAGAGCCTCTGTGGCAAAGAGAGAAAACTGCCTAACTTTTATAGCTCTGGTGTTGTTGTTTGGTTTTGTTGTTGTTAATGTTGTTCTAAGCCTATACTCATTGGAGAAGTTTGTGTTCACAGCCCAGAGGCAGACGGGAGAAACTATTGCTTCCTAGACAGCAAGAGGCAATAGGATCCCTATAGTGAGGAGATGTCAATGTTCAGAAAGTCCGAGGACACACGATCTGGCAAGACAAGGGGATATTTGGAAATGGTACTCAAGAGATCCTGAATGTTCCGCGAGTCCGGTTTTATCCCAGGCTTTTTCAGACCCAGGCCAGCTGGCCTTGGTGAGTTCCCAATAGAACATCCCCATTGTCTCAGTGTGTGG
>NC_022011.1:25812479-25820840 GCF_000317375.1 Microtus ochrogaster | reverse complement strand
GGCTGAGGAGGGAGGGGGACTTGATTGGGAGAGGGGGAGGGAAATGGGAGGCGGTGGCGGGGAAGAGACAGAAATCTTTAATAAATAAATAAATTTAAAAAAACAAAAGAGATCCTGAATGTTCACTTTCTTGAATCTAAACACAGACTAGAAGCAGAATTCAAAAGGGACAAGATGGACAGATAATGGCATCCCTTTGATCAGTGATCACCCGCACTTCATCCACACCACTGTGGATTTTCACCTCTGGACCACGTTCGGGACAGAAGAGCACTGACGAACGTTTACACTTAATTCCTGCCAGCCCACAGCATAAGAAGGTCTCAGGTTTGGGTTTGAGTGGGTTTAAGGAGAATGAAGCTGTACCAGGTTTTACAACTCTGCATCTGGGGTAGTTAGTTCATGCAGACTATTCCATTTAAAAATCAACGTGACAATAAAAATGGCCATAAAGCAACCCCCCCCCTCCTGTGCTGTAATAATCACACTCCACATCTGCACAGCTGTGTGATGCAGGGGTGTTTTTTCACGTACGCTGTTGCTTCATTGGTTCTTCACAGAGGGACGAGAGTTCGGTGGCTCTCAGGATGCAAGGAGTGAGATGGCTTAATAGAAATGAGAATTTTCTCCCAGGCAGCTGGTCACTAGGCAGCCCCCCCCCTTCCCAAACACACACACACACACACACACACACACACACACACACAACTTAAAACATCTATTTAAAGCTATAATTTTTAAGATGGATTTTGCCGAGCCCATTATTAAGGACGAATTCACTTCTTAAATGATTCCACTTAGGTTGCCACCCAATGGTCATACTAAGTCATAACCAAACTTTACCACACACAAAAGCAACGACGTTTTTACAAGCACATGTAAGAAAACAAGGTCACGGCACTTTCCGGAACCTTACAAGACACAGGTATTTTTCTGAAATCGACTCATTAGAAAATACGCATTTTTAGAGAATTCTTTGACTACAGACTTTGAAAATCAAGGGATGTAATGAAAGCTGCCCCAGGAATAGGAGTTAAGGCAGCGAAGGGGGCAAGGTTCCCACGGTTATGCTTTGTTCTGTCCGACATTTCTACTCCTTTTGTGCACTTCACAGGAAATACAGAACTATGGTAACGTTATAATTTAGCAAACTTATCTTTTCTTAATCAGAAGAAGCTAATACCTAATTAGTTCTTTTTCTCCTTGTCAAAAACACCACTACTAGCAAACAAAATCGTTAACTGTCTTTTAATGCTTCAAAGGGTTTCAAAGAGAGAAACGCTATTTCTTTAAACTCACTTTTGTTAGAAAACCTAAGCTCGCCCATGCCATGTCGGCCAGGAATTTCTACCTACCATACGAACTTCAGTGAGAGAAAAACAGCTGGAGGGAGATGCAGAACTGGCATCAGAATTAAGCATTCACTCCCCATCAACCTCTGCCATCTGGTGAACAGGAGGTGCTGGCTGCACCGATAATCAAGTCCTCAGGCGGAATCCCCTCAACAGACAGGTAGCAATCTAGGAAAGTGTGGTGGGTTATTTTCTTCTTCTTCTTCCATTTTAAAGTTGTAATAGGAATTTTAAAAATCCGTAAAGTGCAAGAGTATCTTAAATAAAACTTACTATATAGAACTGAATTCATAAGACCGCTACAGACACACATATACCTGTACAAAAATATGAAGTATGAGTTCTTACAGGGGTGGGATTCGTATTCTTTGAATGGCAAGATGACACAGTGAGCCAAAGGCCACTGAACTTGGCAGGGTTTCTTCACTAAAGCCTCCTTTTTGATCACCAGCCTGATTTCTTAACATGATCTTTCTCTTTCTCTTTCTCTCTCCCCTTCCCTCCCTCTCCCTCTGGCATAAGGACTTGAAGGTAAACAGTGGTCTCTCTGGAACCTTTCATTTGGTCTTCATTAGCAAACACCCAAATTGCCCTCTGTGGGTAAAAACATCCAGCTCAGCCATGTGTTGAGTTCTATAACCAAGCCGTGTTCCCAGGGCTGAGGATCGAGCCCAGCAGATAAGTACTTGCTGTGTCCACTCTCAGACCTAAGCCTGATTGATCTTCAACACCCATCTAAAACTGTGG
Source organism: Microtus ochrogaster (assembly GCF_000317375.1). Classification (NCBI taxonomy): domain Eukaryota; kingdom Metazoa; phylum Chordata; class Mammalia; order Rodentia; family Cricetidae; genus Microtus; species Microtus ochrogaster. The sequence continues at coordinate 25,818,741 of NC_022011.1, read as the reverse complement.
GTGTCTAAGCAAGCACATACTCGTAACCCAAGTGCTAGGGAGGCAGACACTGGAGCCCTGGGTCTCGCTCTCCAGCCAGCCTAGTGTAACCATGAGTTCTAAGTCCTAATGAGAGAGCCCATCTCAAAAGAACAAGGGGGGCAGCAGCTGAGAAACAATACTCAAGATTGACTTCCAGCTCTACACACACACACACACACACAAACATTCACACATAACCACACAACATAAAAACATGTCTCCTCAACAGTTCATGTCCTCATTCTTTTTCTTTCTGAGGCAACCTCCTCCATGTTCTGCAAATGTCTTGTGGGTTTAGGCCTGTGGCTTCATTTGCATAAATTGATACATTTTTAAAAAAAAATAAAAAAAGATTCTCTTCATAATCCTTAAAGCAACTGGTTTCTTTGGAAACCCCCTCAGCAACTCCAAAGATGCCATTTTAACTGAAGTGAGCATTCTAATAGAATTAATATACGGGGAAATCTGGCTTTGTTTCATCCTCGATCTTTCTTTTTCTTTCTTTTTGTAAAATGAAAGAAAAACCTGCAAATTCAGTTGGGCCGAATTTCCTACTCATCTTGGAAGTTAGCAGAGGATGCATATTATCCTAAAAGATGCTGCCTCGCCCATTTTCAAGAGCAGTTTTGGACGAACTCCTCCGGCATTTATTAAGTAGATTAAGAGGAGCGTGGCAGGCTCTGAAAGACACAGCTAAGTACGGAACTGAGAAACTGCCTTCCTGCTCTTGCTATCAGCGCAGACAAAAATAAAAAGCCCTGTGCAATTAGACACCGACACCAAAGCTGCTCGATTGCTTTCCTTTGATGCAAGAGAAAGATGAAACACGGCCCGACACTCAAGAGGTAGGTAGGGTCTGGAGGGTGAGGACGGAAAATACTACTCTGGGCATCTGTCCAGCAGAAGGCAGCCTGAGTACCCATCTCCACGGGATGTAAATCTGGAGCATCTGGAGGGCTAGCAGGTGGGGCAGCTTGGCTACAGAAGACAAAATTGAGATCCATAAGACAGGGCTAAGAAGATGGAAGCCGAGGCCAGAAGCCAAGTCTAGAAAGCCTTGACTGTCAAATCCCAACCTGTGTTTGAATTTATCTCACAGGGAACCCAGTCTAAAGGCAATGGCAGAGACTAATGCAAAATCGTGAAGATGGCCTGAGACTCTAAACACATCCCTGCCTTCAGTCTTGCTTTCCCCATCCTCCATGTCGCTACTGTACTCTCAATCAGCATGGTCTTAAATACGGCGCAGCTTTGTGTCACTTCAAAATGGAGTCATTCTCTTGCTTCTAATAGTTCAACACTTCACAGTGACTTTGAGGTAAGAATCCTGCCAACCTAACCCACGGCCTTTAGGCTCTCTGGGCCTAGCCTGCTCTCCAGCTTTGTTACCCACACAACAGTGTCGTTCAGAACCTTTCTGCCAGACTCAAAAAGTCTGTCCTGCCCATACCTCTTGTTGGGTAATCTCCTAACTCCTCTTAAGGTCTCCTTTAGATGTCGCTTCTCCAAACAAGTCTCAAGGCCACTCAAATCCAAATCGAGTTTTCCCAGCACAACTCTGAACTAACGATTCTAAATCCACAGCATAGCCAGAAATGTATTAGATACCAAAAAGCATTTGTTAAAGTAAAAAGATGGCAGAAGAATATGCAGATATGGCAGCCAGTCATAAAATAGTATCATGTAGGCAAAACAATGACAGAGAACACAGTAAAAAGGATAAATATAATGTAAATAAATTTAGCTCTGTGACCAAATTAATCCAATCTGGTAAATCAGTGTAAGGGTTTGGATAAGACTATCCCCATAGCTTCATGTGTTTGAACCCTTGGTTCCCATCGACAGCAGTCTGAGGCTTGGGAGGAATGGCCTTGCTGAAGGATGTATATCAACTAGGGGGTGGGATCTGAGAGTGTACGGTCCTTCTCCCTATGCCTTTCCACCGTGATGATGAAGGACTCTGGACCAGTAAGCCCAGATAAAGTGTCCCTTCAATAAGTTGTAGTCACAGCAGCAGAACACGGACTAATACAGTATAATTATGTATAGACACTACATATTTTGTATTTTGTATAAACATAAAATTAGAAATGGTGAACTCCAGGTTTGTTGAGAAATTATCTTTAAATTCAGGTGAAGAATGATGGACACCTGGCATCGACCTCTAGCCTCCACACGTTAGAACACACAAGTACACACAAAAGAACTGTCCTAGTCTGGTTTCTGCTCTGTGATTTTTAAAAGAAAGAAAGGGGAAAGGAAAGGAGGGAGGGAATGAGGGAGAGAGGGAGAGAAGAAGAGAGGGAGGGAGGGAGGGAGGGAGGGAGGGAGGGAAGGAGGGAGGGAGCATGCTAATCAAAACCAACTTGAGGATGAAAGGGTTTGTTTGGCTCCCAGGTTTACCGTCTACCATTGGGGAAACCAAGTCAAGGACCTAAGCAGAGCCCATGGAAGAATGTTGCTTACTGGCTTGCTTTCTGCGTCTGCTCGGCTAGCTTCCTTACTTACACAATCCAAGACCACCAGCCCAGGGGTGACACTGCCTACAACCATCAATTAACAATCAAGAGAACGCCCCATAGGCGTTCTGATGATATTTCCTCCACTGAGACCTCTGTCTTCCCAGGTGTGCCAACAAGAACAGTTAGCACAAGAATCATACAGGAAAACATTTTTTTTTTCTTAACACGTTTCAATTTACTTTGAATGTTCTGCTCATCCAATTTCCACGGTCAAAACATGTTTAGAAATTACTCATTCATAGAACCTGCAAGGCCATGTCTAGATATCTATGCACAAGTAATTGATAGAATTTAATAAGCAGAAGGGATGCATCGCACGACTTAGGTTTTGAGACTGGTTGTCCTGGATTCACAATTTGCACGTAACTGGCAGCCAGACAGTAAGTACTTGTTTCGTGAATGAATCAGGGAAACAGGGAGAGGGAGCACATTTTGTGAGAAAAGACAGATTTGATGCTCGATATATGCATCCCCCAATCAGTAATTAAATTCTTCGTCTTTTGGGACCCTCAGCAGCACTCTCCCCTTTCCTGTCTTAAGTGGATGTCTGTGCTCGCCGCTGCCATTTGGGCCATAATGACTCTCTCTTCTTGGAGGAACAGCAAGTGTTTTCTCTCCCCACTATGGGGCTCGCTGAAATCATAAATCAGGTCCTACCCTAAAACCAAGACAAAAGGAGAGTCTCCTTGACCCTGAAATTGTGAGCAGTGTGTCCTAAGATCAGAGAAAGCCACCAGTGTCATCCATTCTTATAGGGGCAGTTTACATTCATTCATTCATTCATTCATTCCTGCTTCTGAGACCCCTCGGTGGTTCTGGCGTGTGCCTCCTCACCTTCGTCCTCAACCCTCCTCTTCAGTTCCATGAACTGCTGAGTATCCTAATAGATCTGTTTTGCACGAGCCACTTCAATACCAGGTACTTGCAAACAAGTGAACAGCAATATGAAGTGGTACTTAATATGCCAGCTGCCTTGAGTCACTGGGGCAGCGCTTCCTCTGCTGGCCCCGGACTCATCCACTCTTAGCCCCTGCATTGGGGAAGGGGTGAGCTGCTGCAGGCAGCTCTGATGTCAGTGTCAGTGCTGCAGAAACAAAGGGGAGGAAGCATGGGGGGCGGGGTGGAGAGCGGGGCCCTTTTCTTGATGGAGCTCAGGACTGTGTCTTGAGGAGACTCAAGACAATTCTGATCACAAAACAATGTTTTCTTAGTGTACATAATCACAGCGGGTTATCGCGTACGACATCTCTATCTTGTGTCTATAATTTAGTGCCATTAAACTGATTAAGGAGTTACCTCCCCTGTGGGGAGTCAGTCAAAGCCACAATGAGACTGTTGGTCTTAAATCACTTCTCATGTGTTACATTTTGAGAGGTAGGACCTTCGGGTATTCATATTAAGTATGTGCATTGTCAAAAATAGAGAATATTTTTGAGTTGACCAGTTGAAAACTTTGGCCTTCATCCTCAAACAAGTGCTGAAGAACTGACATAATAATGTCAGTGTTTCAAGAAAATCAAAATCCAGTGTTCAAGTAGACTAGACATAACAGCAGTCCAAAGGAAAGTTTTGGAGCTTTTAACTACCTCTGCTGGTTGTACGCATACTCTTATACCTACCAAGATAGATGGTTTCCTCTTCCTAACCCAGATCGACTCATCCTTCAAGAGTTAATTCAGAGGCCCTCTAGTTTCCCGGAGGTAGATGACAGAGGAGGTCACTTCTTCACCTCTGTTCTCCAGCTCTTCTTTCGAGACCCGCCCTCCCCCGCAGAGGAGTCAAATTCAAAGTAAGAAAGCAGAATAGCAGTTGCAATGGCTTCTTGTTTTCTTGGCACAGAGTTTTCAGTTTTACAAGATGAGGAATGGGTGGCAGTCAGCTATGGTAGCACAGTCGTGGGAATGACCTGGAGGCCTTTCCTTGGGCTAATTCCACTCTTTTCTTATCTGTCTCAATGTCTCTCCACTTGGGACACATTTTGCCTTTCCCAGGCCAGAGGGGCTCAGATACGCTTGCTGCGCCATCTCTGCTCAGCAGGCTATCAGTAACAACTGTAATTTATAGTTGGGCTATGGCCACTGTAACAAAATACTACAGATTTGGCTGGAGGGCTACCTTTATTTCTTACAGTTATGAGCAAAGTGGTAGTAGCTTTGGCTTCTCCTGTGGCTTCTTTCCTTGGCATATAGATGCTCACTCTTTTACCATACACACCTCTGGTGTGCTCAGTTTTCATCTTATAACAAGGCTGGAGATGTAGCTGAGTCGTAGGGCACTTGCCTAGGCTATAGCTCTGGTTTTCATCTCTAGCCCTCAAGAAAAGCAAAACAAAACAAAACAAAAAAAGCAAAAACATACCAGGCATGCTGGATTTGGGTTCACCTGAAAGGACTCCATTTAACTTAATTGCTTCTTTGTCTCCAAACACAGTCCCATTCTGATACAATGGGGTTAGGACTTCAATCTAACAATGGAAGGGGGCCTAAGTTGGTCGCATGTGGTTAGGCCAGTAACAAGGTAACAGGCAGTACTCGGGGACAAGAACTTGGTTCTCATTTGGGGAACTGTTATGCCCTCTTCTTTGTACATGTCACCTCCAAGTCTTCACCCAACATCATGTTCTTGACTTCCAAGTCTTCCCACTTTCATCTGAAGAGGACCACCCTCGACTAAATTTAAAGTGACCCTCAAAGTCACTCCACACAGTAGCTTTCTTTCTTCCGTGGTACTTACCACCTTTTAATGTACAGAAAGCCAGATCCGGGGTGGTCATGTGTTTTTAGCCACTTGATACTCTGCAATGTCTCACTCACAGTTATGAGTAAATGTGTTTCTGTAGCCACTTAACACATTATGTCTTTATTTACTCCACTGAGAAAAACCTTCAGGGCTTTCAATATCCGGAATGCTTTATGAATCTCAGATTTACCACCTTCTCCGGCAGGTTGCTTAATACACAGCAATGATGTGTTTCCTTGGTGTTCCTACAGAGTTCAGGAGCCAGCTCAAAAAAATGCTATCCACTGCATGCAAACAGCTAATGGGTTATTAGGTGTATTCCAAAGTGTGAACCCTGAGAATGGTCTGGAAAAAAAAAATGTCTTCAGGAGGTACAGTGAGCACTAAATAGAAAGGTTCTAAAGCTAATGCATCTATAATTGTTTGCCTTAATATAGGTCTCAAGATTCTTTATTTTTAGTAATTTACATTTATTTGTTTTCAGGTGTGGGCATGTGTGAAGTCAGCGGACAACTTCTGTCTTTCCATCATGGGGAACCCAGGGGTCAACCTCAAACCCTCAGGCTTGGCAGCACTAAACCATCCCTGGCCCCTTCACAAATTCTTTGTCGCCTTTCCTCGAGCTCTTGCTAGTTCCTGTTATTCTTCCTGTTTAAGAGAGAAATCCTTCCAGCTCAAAGATGCACAGCAAACAGGTGTATGTATGTATAATTGCTAATCTTCCGTGATTTCCTGTGCAGAGGTGCAATGGCGCCGGGTCACTCTCAACACTGGGCTTGGGGCCCCCTCCTTCACTCTGTGACTGGGCTAGAACAACACCAGCGACTCAAGGGCTACCGGGAGTTCTAGAAAACGAGCTGCAGAGGGAGCAAACCAGTCGTGTTTTCAAAACTTTTTCTTTTTTCTTTTTTTAATTTATTTATTTATTAAGGATTTCTGCCTCCTCCTCGCCACCGCCTCCCATTTCCCTCCCCCTCCCC
>NC_022011.1:25809422-25812379 GCF_000317375.1 Microtus ochrogaster | reverse complement strand
GTTGAGCATCCAAACTGCGTAGGCTCCCCCAAAGCCAGTATGTGCAGTAGGATCAAAAACCCATTGCCATTGTTCTTGAGCTCTCAGTAGTCCTCATTGTCCGCTATGTAAGTCCGGTTTTATCCCATGCTTTTTCAGACCCAGGCTAGCTGGTCTTGGTGAATTCAAAACTTTTAAACTCTGACAGCAACTTCAGCGGCTGAGCAGCCAGGACCCTTAGGGGGTCCCCCGGAGTCGCAGCGGCCTCAGGGAGGCCCCGCCCACAGCTCCAGCGGCGTCCCACTTCGTCTGCTTTCTTAGGGTAAACACTGGGACCCTGAATCGCCGTCGCCCCACGAGGCAGCTTGCTTTCTTACCACATCTCCTTGGAGAAAGATGAACACCCGAAGGAGCCTAGCGAGAGAAGAAGCACAGCCCGCCTCAGCACTAGGCACATGGGCGTGGCGAAAGCGGGTGAAGGGGCGGGGCAACACAGCAGGGTGTGTCCAATATGGGCGGGGCAGATGTGTGGGCGGAGCTAAAGGGCGGCGACGAAGGAAGGCGATGTGGCGAGAGGCGGGGCACGTTCAGCCCCACGTCACGCTCTGCGCTTGGCAGTGCGCAAGCGCGGCTAGCCTCAGGAAGTGTTGCCAACATGGCGTCTGAACGCAAGACTAAGTTATCCAAGAACCTGCTGCGCATGAAGGTGCGGGGCTTGGGGGTTGCCGGGGTGTCGGACGGGGCCGCTGAACTCCGAGATGTCCCATAATGACTCGGGCCGAGGCGACGGACAGACTGGACCCCAGATGGGCCCTGGATGGCCGCGGCGCGCGCTCCCATTCATTCCCTCATCCTGCGGGGCACTAGGCACCAGGGTGAGATTCTGCTTAGGCAGACTCGCCTGGAGCCCGAAGCCCGTGTTAGGGACGGAGCTTGCCCGAACATAAGAGCCGGAAATGTTGTCTGGGAACTTAGGCATCTCGCGAGAAGTGGTCCTTAAGAAACAACGTGAGAGGTTGTCAAGTAGGGTCCCAAACTAGGGAAAGTAAGTTCAGAAGTCGGAGAGGGAGAAAAGAAAACCACGAACATTTATTTCCAAGAACAAAAGGTAGCTCGGACGTCCGAAAGACAAGGAGCATAAAACTAGTCTGGAAGAATTAGTGATCACGACATCCAAGGAATTTTGTGAGCCAGACTGAAGTTTTGTTCCCCATTCTCATGAGCAGTAGCAAACTCTTGAGCCTGGGAACAGCCTCATGTGTTGTTAGCTTTCAAGGCTACTTTTGACTGTACTGTGGATAATAGTTAAACACACAAGCTTACAGTCAGGAAGACCAGCAAAATGTGAGTCTACCAGTCTTAGCAGTTTGTGATCATACTGATTAAAGAGAAATGGAGTGTAACTGGGAAGCACTGAGTAACCTCAGCTCTTGGAATAAGCCAAGGGAGAGTGTGCTGAGCAGCCAGGGTGGACACTGCAGATCTGCCCCTTGACTTGAAAATAATTAAAGCAGTTATGTTCCCTCACGTAAGGGAACGAGATCCAACTGGACGTGACAGGTGTGTGGGAGAGCATTGCCCATGCTCTGCTTGCCTTAGCTCTATTGATAGAGGTCTTTGTGGTGGACAGGAGGTATTTTGCTCAGCCAGAGCAGTGCGTACTAGAAGGCATGGAGCAGAGAGGTGCCTAGGGAATCTGGGCCAGGCCGTCTGTCAGGGAGAGCAATAGGGCAAGCATTTAGTCCTGACTCACTTCGGTGTTTTTTTTTTAATTAAAAGTTTTTCATTATTTTATATATAAGGGTGTTTTGCCTATGTGTATGTTTGCATCACATGAGTGCCTGATGCCCAAGGATTACAGAATAGGATGTGCAGTCCCATTGAAATGGAGTTACAGAGGGTTGTGAGCCCCATTATAGGTGCTAGGAGTCCCCTGGAAGAGCAGCCAGTACTCTTATCCACTGAACCATCTCTCAGGTCCTTTTTTTTTTAATTTATTAGATTTATTTTTGTGTGTGTGTGCGTGCGCACACGTGCGCGCACCATGGCACATTGTAGACAATTAACCAGTGTCATTTTTCCTTCCAAGTGGGCCTGAGGATGAAACTCAGGGTGTCAGCCTTGGCAACAAGCACCTTTATCCATTGATCCATCTTGCCAGGCTCGTCAGTATTCTTGAATTCCTCTGTCTAGGGCAACTGTTTAGGAAGAAGGTAGTTCTGGTGGGAGAGAAGGATTGCGTAGAAGGTTTGCCAGGGTGGTGGTTTGGGTGCATATGGCGTTTGTTTGTGGTATGGTCTTTTCTGGACCTTAGGACTTAGGCTTGGTGCTCTCTGTAAAGGTCAAGATAGTAAATATTCTAGGTTTGTAGGCCAGCGAGGACCCGTGCACTACTGAGCTCTGCCATTATTGCCGATGTTCCAGAAAACCGTAGACAATAGAGATCCACCCTGAGGACTGGGCTTTGCCAGAGTCTGCTCTGGGCCCTCATTTTGGCGTGTGGAGAATGAAATTGCTAGTTGAGACGCTGTAGAGCCAGCATTGAACTTCCTACACCTAGCTGTACTGTATTCACAGCTATAATATGTTCCTTCCTCTGTCCCGTGTAGACATGTGTGACTATCTGTGTGCCTTAAAGCATCTGCTGAGGAGAAATGGAAGATACAGGGCAGTTAGGATTACACCAAGAGCCTAAGGGGCAGCATTGGGACCCCTGTACTTTGAATCACAAGGAAGTCTAGAAAGCCAAATTAAATGCAGGTTCATTGATAACTCAGAGCTCCTTGTCTGCCAGGTGGCCTGCGCAACCATGATACCGATGAGCAAGGGCGTTAACGCTGTTTGTTTTTGTTTTGACAGTTCATGCAAAGGGGCCTGGACTCAGAAACCAAGAAACAGCTAGAAGAGGAGGAAAAGAAGATGATCAGCGACGAGCACTGGTACCTGGATTTGCCAGAGTTCAAGGAGAAAGAGTAGGT
>NC_022011.1:25796922-25804422 GCF_000317375.1 Microtus ochrogaster | reverse complement strand
ACAGAGTCCACACTAATGTTTGGGTTTAATATTCATTTTCTCTGTCCCAGCCTCGTTTAAGTTTTAAATGGGCAGGAGACTGTGGGGCAAAAAGAAAAAAACATTTATTGTTCATGAATCTGTTGTTCAGAGAGTGGGGTTTAGGTGGGCAAGCCCCCCAGAGTGTCTCCTCAATGCAACCGTTCAGGTGTAATACCTCAGAATTTGGTGTGAGAGATGCTCAGTCCTAGAGTCTGTTCTCTCAGCAAAGTTTAGTGAGAGAAGGAGGTGGGCAAGCCCTCAGACAGCATCTGAGACGCACTGTCCACCCTGAAGTGTGGGAGCCTTCAGCTTTCTTTACTTCTTTCCCCTCTCACTGTCAGCCCTGTGCCCCCTTTAATATGAGTGACAGGTAGGGTGTGTGATCCAAGAGACAGCTTACCTGACACTGAGCCAGCTGTTCTTAGGTTTCCCAGCTGGTGCCGTTGGCAGTTGTGGCATGAAGTTCTGCACAGAACCTCTTGAGTTTCGTCTAATCTCACAAGTGGTTCTGTGCGTAAGTGTCTCTGTTAGAAGACAGCTTTGACACCAGGCCTCCCTTACACCAGCACGGTGTCTTTTTCAGAAGTTGATGCTTCAGATGAATTCCAAGAACAAAGCAGCACCAGAAGAAAACGATGAGACCGTGGAGGTCGATGTGTCGGATGAGGAAATGGCGAGAAGGTAACTGTGCCTAGGAGTCGCCCCATTTTCCAGTGCTCTGACTGCACGCTGTGCAGTGGGGAGATGCGCACACTGCCCGTTCCTAATGACCCAGTGCCTTCACGCTGGAGTGTGCTGGCCGTGAAGACTCGGGGCCACTGCCACCTCCAGTGACTGTAAACGTACTTCTCAGTTTGTTTGGGGGATGCAGAAACAAAACCAGCAGAGAATTTAATCATCCTTAGTCAGTTGCGTGCGTTTTTAACTCAGGCAATCTCTTTTTATCATAAATTTTGTTTTTCTTGCTTTATTTGGCTTGATGTTTTTGGCAAGCCTTGATTCCTACTTTTTTATTTGAAATTAAATTTGTGCTGTGTATCATCCTAACAGATATGAGACTTTGGTGGGAACAATTGGAAAAAAGTTTGCCAAGAAGAGGGACCGAGCCAATTACGAAGAAGATGAAAATGGAAATATAAAACCCATTAAAGCAAAGAAGATGTTCTTAAAGCCCCAGGATTAAAATGGATGCCTCCGATACAGCAGATGCCTGTGAGCACGGTGTGGTTTGCAGTCACCCTTGTGGCGTCTGTAGTGGTTAATACTCCAGTGTTTACCTGTAAAGAAATGCGTAATTTTGGAAATGTGCTGTTCTTGAGACAGATGTGTACTGGATGTTATACATCCTTTTAATGGCATTCTTCAGGGTCTTCAAATGTATGGGCACATGCCACTCCCTAGGTTTTGACCTGATTTTGATTGTGTGTATGTACACACAGACAGGACACATATGAACAGCTCCCTAGCTATTGTCCTGGATTGACTGTTATGAACTAGTATGGCATAGTTCCAACTGCCCTTATATTTATAGTTTACTTTTTGAATCATGTCAAGCCAATTCATACATTCACTTTGGACTCAAATATTTGGGAACTTTCCAGAAGTGATTCACCAGGAGCAGATCTGCCTCTCCAGCTGAAATGTCTGATGCTGCCAGGTTTTCTCATCTATAGTGGTATAGGTTTTGTTTATTTAAAGCAGTCACTTGGGTCATTTTTCTAATATTCTGTAATAAACATCTGTTTTCTTATACTTTTCTGTTTTTTTACACTTTGAAACAATTTTAGTCCTATTTAGTGATACAGCCTTATACAAATAATAACTTATAAAGACTAGCCATGAATTGAGAATGTACTGATGTAAGATTGAACCACCTTGTGTCCGTCAAGAGCAATTACCAGTTTCTCAGGGGACAGCGTGATAGAATTTAGCACTCACTAGAGCCTGTTCTAAGTACATCAGCACATGGAATTGTCTGTCTGTCTGTCTGTCTGTCTGCCTGTCTGCATGGAGATATGTGCTGAGAACTTGCCTTTCTCTGGATCTCTGGACTACAGCTGTTGTGTGACCTCGGCTCTGTGAGTTATGTGTTGACTTTGCCACCCAGTCAAGAATACTCAGGTAGGCCTGTGACCAAAGAGACAAAGTGAGCCTCCTAGGAAATGATCCTGCACCAGCTGGGACTCCGCTCCCTTTTGAAGATACTTTTTGTACCACAGACATTTGCAGTTTATTAAGGAGAAATAAAGATGAATTTCTCCTGGCAGTGGTTGCGTTATATTTAGAAGCATTGTTTGTGTGTTGACTGTGTGATCCAGCGGTGAGCTCCAGCAGATACTGAGCTGTGCCTTCTCAAATTTGAATTTGCCCTCTGTTTGTGGTGGTTCTTAGGAATGGGGGAAGGCTTTGTTTTTAGGAATTCTGGAGGACACCACATCTGAGAATTCATAAGCACCTATTCAGTGATAAAGTATGCACACCACACCCAGATTAGAAACCATGCTGATCCAGTACAGATGTAGAATCATCTTTATGCTGTGTTGTTTGGGGCATAATGAGAAAGTCAACATTCAACACAGGCCCAGCTTTCATCCCTGAATTGTTTGTTTTGAGACCCAGCCTACTATGTAGACTTGGCTGGCCTGGAATGTGCTGTGGAACCCAGGTTGGCTTTAAACTCACATAGATCTGCCTGTCTCTTCCTCCCCAGTGCTGGGATTTAAAGTGGGGCCACCACACTCACCTTCCCTGAATTTTTTTTTTTTTACCTCTGTTGGGTCACAGTTACTGATCCCATGGTTCCCAGGGATTAGTCATACCTGCCTTTGGCATTTGCTTGGGACTGAACAAACCTCATTTCTCCGATGCCAACCAGCTTCTTTCTGAAATACATCAGTAGAGATGAAAGGGAAGGCCGGAGGAGATCAGACAGTCCTTTCACGTGCTTCCTCTTTGTCCCTATTCCTTTGTCCTCGTGGTTGTTGACACCAGTCCAGAACAGCCCATGATCCCATCCCAGTGCACCTGAAAAGAGAAGAAAGATTGATTCAGTGTGGCCACACTGAGAAGGGAACAGGTAAAGGAATCCAATCCAGTGATTCCCAGTGCCTTTGGGGAACTGATAGGAACTGAGATTAAATAGCAAGAATCAGGACAGGGCAAGAGGTCTGCATAGTTCAGCACTCTGAGTCAAGGTGTTCTCTTGGGTCCAGTTCTCCAAGGTGGTCCAGAGTTCTTGCTGCTCTCTTGTAAGGGAGTTGCAGTCTGGTTCTTACAACGTGATCACTTCTGCTCCAGGATGCAGCCTCACCATCGTGGAGGACTGAACTCACTTTGGGTGGGAACCAGACTGTCTTTGTCCTTCTAAGGAAATTGAAGGTGACTTGCCAGTTTAAGATAATGACCTACCTGTGTGTCCCAGGTAGACAGGGACACAAAGAACAGGAAGGAGATAGATTTAGGGAGACAGACACTGAATCCTCCCAGTGCCTCTACAGAGTCAAGCAGGAGGCTGAGCCTCAAAGACACAGGCAGACACAAAGGCAGAGACGCCATCTTTGTCTTGCTTTTAGTCCCCTTGTGGGCTCAAGTGATTTTTAGCAGCAGTTTCAGGTGCTTGTTACAGCACCGCCAGCAGCCTCCAGTGCCCATTCTGATGTCTGCCTGGTACCATGGCCCATAGCCCCCTATTCAACACCAGGGCTCTGGTGTGACTGATGTTCAGCTGCTAAGTGTCCAGGCTTCTGCCCTCCTCCTGGGGATGGCAGGACACCTTCCTCCTCTTCCTTTTTTTTTTTCTTACAGTACCGCAGTGTCCAATTCTTTATTTTGAATTCCCTATAAATAGTAAGGTGGCGGAGAAACTAGAGCGAAATATGCCAAATTGGTCTATTATTTCAAGCTGAAATTGCTTAAGGACCTGCAACTTCTTGAAAGGGTGTTTGGCCTGTCTTCCCCCCCAACAAGCCGTAATGTTTGGGCAAGAATATCCTTCACCTGCCAATGGAAATTAATCACCAGAGAATGGGAACTGGAGCTGCAGTGTCCCTTGTAGGGTAAAAGGGGCAGCCAAAGAAACCCACCCTGGCCCTGAAACCAAAACTAGTGAAACACACACACACACACACACACACACACACACACCTTGGCCCTAAAACCAGAGCTAGTGAAAGAAATATTTGAGCCCTAAACTTAAGAAACCTTGACTCTGAAACCTGAGCCAAAGAAACACACTTTAGCCCTAGAACCAGAGCTATGCTTTAGCCTTGAAAATAGAGTCAAAAGGCTAAAAAGGGTCAGTGAACGAAACATATCCTGAAACCAGAGCCAACTCTGCCCCTGACCAACTAAACCAACCAATCCCTGAGCAGGAGAACTAACCAATCCCTGAGCAGAAAAATATCCCTGGAAAAAAATCTGCCCTTAAGAAGCCCTATATAAGCCTCTCTGCCTGTTCACTGGGATGTCTTTTCCCACCCTGGGAGAGGCAGTCACTCTCCTGGACTCCTTCCCAAATAAATCTCTTCCACAAAAGAGCTGTGGGTGAAGCAGAAGAACCTTTACTGACTGTTTCCTTTGCCGGGCTAAGCAGAAAAACCAGAAGAAACAGTTACATCTGCTGGGAACCTCCCTTAGGGGTGGAGCAGAAAAAGTCACTTCTTGTCTGAGCTGGAGGAGATTACTACATTTCTGCAGGGATTTCCCCTTTAGCAGAGAGAAGTAGAAGAAGTAACATCTTGGGCAGGAGCTGAACAGAGGAGAAACGGATAGCTCTGCTAGGACATATCCTTAGGGGAGCTGAGCAGAGCTCAGCTGTAAAGACTCTCTAGAAGAGGAGCAGGATAGTTGCATCCTGCAGGGAGACCATCCCCACCACACCCCAGCTTCAGGTATAGCCTGGCTCCCTGACAAGTCAGGATACCTTTCCCTCCAGAACTGTCCCTTTGCAGCTCCAGCCTCCAGAGCTGTCCCTTTAGATTCCAGATGTAGCCTAACTTCCCAACAAGTTGGGATACCTTTCCCTCCAGAGCTGTAATACTCGCATCCCCGATGTAAAACTGTCATCCCAGATCTTGGTGAGGAACACCGACTACCATGGACTCACGAACAGATACAAAATTCAGTTGGAAGCATAGCTCATTTCAATTGTGCATACACTCCGTGGCACCCCCTACCCTCTCCTTTAGGGCATCGCTGGAATTTATACTGCCCAACCCTAGTTCTTCACTGTCCTGTTGGTCATCCTTTCCCAAGTTCTTAGTCCAAATGGCATATAAACGCCATGCATCGGTCATTTCTCTGAACTCTTTTTCCCATGTGCAGGTTCCCAGGACAGGCCAACTTAAAGCCATTACGCAGAGTGATGCATGTCTTGTAATGTCAACACTCAGGAAACAGAAACAGAACCATGAATTCAGTGCCAGCCTTGGTCAAATATAAGTACCAGATCAACCTGGGCTACACAGGGAGACTCTGTTTAAAAGGGGAAGAAGAACATTGACTGGAAAAAACATGGGCCGGGGTAGACACTATGAAGAGGGACAGAATGGCTTAGCCATCCAGTCGAAGGGCATTAATATGTTAGGCCAGTATTTGCTGCTGTTACCTAGCAATCCTGCCGTGGCCTCCTAGGTGCTTGGGATCACCGGCGTGTGCCACCCATACCTGCCATAAATACTAAGTAATGAAGAAATCAATGAACAGCAGTCGGGATGATTTGGAAGCCTAACAACCTACAAAACCTGTGTAAGCCACAGTGCGGTGCAAAAATAAAGACCAACCAAGCAATGAAGCAAAAGCTTCTAAGCCCAAACTTTTATCATCCCCAAACCACCTGCATTTTTGGCAACGCCTCAAACGCAGGCCCAGGAATGCAAATACATTAGCATGTAAAGGAAGACGAGGTACAGGTGTGCCCTATTTTAACACCGCCTGGCTTGAAGAAGCGGGGCTCAATTAAAGCAGCAGTTACAAGAGGACACCCGGTGTGAATGATTCGGAGTGCCTGTTTGACTTTGGGGGCAAGGACAAAGATTAGCGAGCCTACCAAGTTCTGCCTGGCTCGAGCGACTTACTGTTGCAGCATTCGTGCTTCGCTGGTTCTCGTGAAAGTTCTTTTTTTAGTTTATGAGCGACTTCCACGTGCATATCTGTGATAGCTACACCACTTTACACTCCCACTGGCAGTGAGGAAGGGGTCTCTTTTCCCCGTGCCCTCGGTAGTATTTGTTGCCATTTATTTTCTAGCTCGTCGGTAGGTAGCCATTACAACTGCCATGAGATGGACCCTCAAGGTTTTAATTTGCATTTTTTCTGATGGCTGTCTTAGTGTGGGTTTTTATTGCTTTGAAGAGACCATGTCCAGGCAACTCTTATAAAGAAAACATTTAATAATTACTTCATTACTAAATCAGTTTAACTGCTCACTTACAGTTCAGAGGTTCAGTCCGTCACGGCAGGGAGCACGGCAGCGTGCAGGCAGATGTGGTGCTGGAGCTGAGTGGGCTACATTTTACAGGCAACAGGAAGTGGACTGACACACTGGGTGGCATACTAAGTGTACGAAAACTCAAAGCCCGCCCCCCCCCCACAGTGACACACTCCCTCCAACAAGGTCACACCCACTCCAACAAAGTCACACTTCCTAATAGTGCCACTCCCTATAAGATTATGGGATTCTGGGGGCCCCTATATTCAAACTACCACACGAAGGAATTGGAACACTTTTTCAAGTATTGGCTATGTGTGTGGATTTGACAATCAGAAGATTTATTCTTGGGGGAGTGTGCTTATGTTTATAGCTGCATATTCACGATAGCTAAGAAATGGAATCGGCCCGGGTGTTCATCAGCTGAGAAATGAGTGAAGAGAATGTGGCGTGCAGACAGGGTGGGACCTTACTCAGCAGTAAAGAAATGAAGGCATTGTAGCATTTGCAGGAAAATGCACGGAACTGCAAGTAATCACGTGAAAGTAAGATTCAGAAAGACATCGCCGCATGTTTTCTCTCATGTAGATTACAGTTCTTTTAGGTGTGTAGGTCATAAAACAGGAAGGGGTAAAAGATTGTGGGGTGGAGGAGTAACAAAAACAGAGGTGTCACTGAAACAGCTGGATTATGGGGGAGACCAGTAGGATTAGTTGGAATAGGAAGGGCTCGGAACATAAGAAGAGGTCAGAACATAGGAGGGGGTCGGAGCATAGGAGGGGGTCAGAGCATAGGAGGGGGTCAGAGCATAGGAGGGGGTCAGAGCATAGGAAGGGGTCAGAGCATAGGAGGGGGTCGGAGCATAGGAGGGGGTCAGAGCATAGGAAGAGGTCAGAGCATAGGAGGGGGTCAGAGCATAGGAGGGGGTCAGAGCATAGGAGGGGGTCAGAACATAAGAAGGGAAGCCGGGCGATGGTGGCGCACGCCTTTAATCCCAGCACTCGGGAGGCAGAGGCAGGCGGATCTCTGTGAGTTCGAGACCAGCCTGGTCT
>NC_022011.1:25792205-25796822 GCF_000317375.1 Microtus ochrogaster | reverse complement strand
AAAAAAAAAAAAAAAGAACATAGGAAGGGGTCGGAGCATAGGAAGGGGTCAGAGCAGGGTCAGAGCATAGAAAGGGGTCGGAGCATAGGAGGGGGTCAGAGCATAGGAAGAGGTCAGAGCATAGGAGGGGGTCAGAGCATAGGAAGAGGTCAGAGCATAGGAGGGAGTCAGAACATAGGAAGGGGTCGGAGCATAGGAAGGGGACAGCATAGGAAGAGTTCAGTGTGAAGAAGCCCATATAGAACCACGTGTATATGCAGGGATAATGAAACCTATTTGGTAATTTTTTGTTGTTGTTGTTGGTTGTTTTTTTTTTTTGTTTTTTTGTTTTTTTTTTTTTTTTTTTTTTTTTTTCCTCTGTAGCTTTGGAGCCTATCCTGGAACTTGCTTTGTAGACCAAGCTGGCCTCAAACTCACAGAGATCTATCTTCCTGCCTCTGCCTTCTGAATTCTGGAATTAAAAGCATGCACCACCACTGCCCAGCTCCTAACGGGTAATTATTAAAACTAATTTTTTAAAAGGTGGTTATTGTTTCCCTTCCACGGCTGTCAGTAGAGATAGCAGAGTGATTTCCTGAAGCAAGAGCTGTATAACCAAACGCCTGCCTAATTTGCTTAGTGTAAACTAGGTGGTGGTTTCTCGGGCAGGTGGCTGCTTGAATCAAAGGCTTGTGTTTTGTTTGTGGCTTTGTTTTGACAAGGTCAAAACTCACTACGTAGTCCATGCTGGCCTTGAGTTCTTCCTTCTTCTCACTCAGTCTTCCTAAGTGCTAGGATTTCAGGTACGCCTCGACACTCGTAGCTTTAGACTGTGATCAGGACTTTGCTCTCAGATTCCTCTAGCTCTCTCATGCTCACGCCGATTTCTAATTAAATACAGCCATTTGGTCATGCCTAACTAAGTGAAGAAGAGGGGAGGCCAGGGGATGATGTCAGTGTCTTCCTCAATCACATCCAACGTCATTGACTAAGCAGCTACAGGACTGCAGCTTCCCAGTGTGCACACCATCACTGTTGAACCGCCCAGCCCCAAATCATGTAAGCTCATCTAATAAACCCTCTTTTATATATACTCATCCAATGATTCTGATCCTCTAGAGAAGCCTGGCTCAAACAGGATCTGTTCTAACCATGGTCCAGAATCTGAAAACATAGAACTCCCCAACTTTTATGAAGGAATGGTATGTAAAATCACACATGGCTACTGTCTTAGGGTTTCTATCTCTGCGACAAGACACCGTGACCAAAAAGAAGTTATGGTGGAAGGGGTTCAATTGACTGTCAGTCCGGCATTGCTGCTCATCATGAAAGGAAGTCAGGACAGGAACCCAAACAGGGTAGGATCTCAGAGGCAGGAGCTGATGCAGAGGCCATGGAGGGGTGCTGCTTAATAGTTCGCTTCCCATGGCTTGCTCAGCCTATCTTCTTACAGAACCCAGGACCAGCAGCCTGGGGATGGCATCACCCATCGATCACTAAATGAGAAAATGCCTTACAGCGGAACCTCAAAGAGAGTCTCCTCAGCTGAGGCCCCTTCGTTTCTGATGACTCTATAGCTTGTGTCAAGTTGACACACAACACCACCCAGTACAGACACCCAAGCACCTTCACAGATAACTACAAGGGAGCAGATGATACCCAGGCCTGGATGCTACCTGGAGGGAAATACAGGAGGAGGGGAGCAGTTGCCGTTGGAGAATGTCCCCCAATACCAAGCGCTTAGCCAATGCCTGGTCTGAAGCTGAGCCAGGCACTCACTGGAATGTGGGATGGAGAACAAGATATCTCCCTTTGGCCCAGGAGGAAGCAGAGGCACAGGTGCGGGGTTCACCTACTTCCACACAACTTTTGAAACAGAGTGTTAGGATTTGAACTCTGACAAGAAAGCCATGCTCTGATTATGCCAACACTTCTGGAGAAGAGAAAGAATATTTTGGGGAAACAGGTCAAAAACAGCCTAGTCTTATAAGACCCTAATTTTTGTAAGCATAATGCATTTCTATAGCTGGTAATCTTAAGCATTTCATTTTTATTTATTTTCTTTTTTGCAGAGATGTATTTTTTGTATATGTGCCTGAATGTATCTGTGTACCACATGCGTGCACGTACTCACAAGGGCCAGAAGAGGGCATCAGATCCCCTGGAACTGGGGCTGTAGGTTATTTTGAGCCACCATGTGGGTGATGGGAACCAACCAGGTCCTCCACCCATGCTCTTAGCTACTGAGCCATCTTGCCAGCCCCCATTATTTCCTTTTTACAAACTGACTTCCTGCACATGATGTGGTTTCCAGTCACATGACAACCAGTTTTAGACACAGGTGATTATTTTGACGAATACGATGTTCTCAACACCTGCGACTCGATAAACACTGCACGCGTATCTATAGGACGCATTCTTTTCCCGAAACGAATTGGGAAAGCAATTATTTAATGAGCGCTCACTTGACATGTAACCGTTTATCATCACATGTTTTCGTATGCCATCTTATGTGAAAGATGACCCTGTTTCAAAGCAGGAGTTCTGCCTCACTCTTTATTCAATTCAAGCCCCGAGTTCTTCAAGCAGTCCTTGCAAAAAGTGGGTATTTAGCAGATAATAGTGAACAGAATGAGAACTGCCTTCTATTACTCAAGCTATTGTAAGTGGTTTTCCTGACTCTCTTCTGTGAACTCGTTTAGTAAGTACTGGGCTCCACAAAGCTTCCGCATCCTTCACTGTTTCTATGGTAATTCTGTCTGTGTCTGACGGTGTCTATTCACAGATGCAAAATCTTCACTCATTCAAGGTCCAAGAATAATGGAGAATCAGCAGCATTTCCTCCAGGAAACAGGGAAATCATTAATTGGGGACATACGATTTCCTTCTATCTAATTTTTAGAATGTGTGTGTGTGTGTGTGTGTGTGTGTGTGTGTGTGTGTGTGTGGTTTGCACATGTGTTCATGTTGGGGGACACTGCACATGTGCATGGGGGTAGCGAGCAAAGGCATCATTCCTCATGCACTTCCATCTTTTGCTCAAAACAGAGTCTCTCACTAGCCCGCAACGTGACTGAGAGGGCTAGACTAGCTGGCCTTGAAACTTCCAGGGAGCTGCCCATATCTGCCTCCCATCTCCCCACGAAGGGAAGGAATTACAAGTGCACCCCAGCCAACCCAGCTTTTTACATGAGTTCTGGGAGCAAGCTCAAGTCCTCATACAAATGAGTCGGTCTTTTTGGTGCCTGAGCCATCTCTTCCGCCTTATTGTTTTTGTCTGGTTGAATGTCCATACTGGATTCAACTCTTAGGCAGAGCAGGGGTGCAAGGCATCTGAGCCTGATTCCCAAAATTCCCAAAAAGCGAACCCAGAGCTCCCTCTGTCTGGTGAGACTGGATCAGAGGAATTTTAAGACAAAAGATTAGAAATGACAGATAGCCTCTTCCCATTGCTTGAGGGGGAGCTGTCTCACTTCAGAAAGAACTGTTTAATTTTTTAAAAGAAAGATTTCAATAAAGCCCAAGGCCCCCGGGGTGTAGAAAATGCAAACTTGGAGCATCAATATTAATGCAGTTTCTTAGGGTAAATGTTGACATGCATCCTCAAGGCCAGCATGCAGCTGGAGCACCTCTTAAACTCAAGTCAGAGAAATGGAAGAGCATGCCCCAAGACCTGCCTCATTGTGCAAGATGTGTTCTGAGCATTTTTAAGGAATCGTTATGAAATATTGGGGAAGAATTCTGACAGGCAGAAATGATGGGACATTAACTTTAAAAGGTTTCCAGCTGGGCGTAGGGGTGCATGGCTGTAACCCCAGCACTTAAGAGGAGGAGCCATGGGAAGTGTGCGATGGAGGGCAGCCTGGGCTACACAGCACAGTGAGAGCCTCTCGGATGAGCAGCCAGTTTTGCCATCTTCTTCGACATCTTGTTGCTTTCCGTTGCGTTTCTCTGACTTCCTGGGGCTCTTTATGTGTCTCTGCGAATTTCACCCTCTGTGAGTTGGAAGAAAGAAAGGACTCCTAGGGAAGGATGGGATGGCCTGTGTAGATGTAACTGCTGAGAATCTGAAGGGAAGAAAAGGCTGCCATGTCAAATTAGCACCCAGCCAACTCTTCCATATACAGAGCGGTAGGCCTGCAGCTAAGTTCAGCATTGGTCAACAGATCATGGCCTCCATCCCTGGATTCTGGGATAACTAGCATCTGCATGTTCAGAAATTCCCATCCCAAATGACCAAGTGGACACCACAAAGGTGACCCTCGTCATCTCTAGCAAAAGTAACAGAAGTGACGGAGGCTGCCCAGCAAGAATCAAAGGAGCAACTGGATCAAAAGTTTCTAAGGAAATTAGGTGTAATCCCAGCAATGGGGGGGCAGAAATAGGATTCCGGAGGCTCTGTGGCAGCTAGGCTACCCTCATCAGCCAGTTCCAGGTTCAGTTGGAGACTGTCTTAAGAAGTAAGGAGGGGAAGCAATGAAGGAAAACACCAATTTTATCCTCTGGCCTCCCCATGTCTGTCCATGTCTGTCTGTCTGTCTCTCTGTGTGTGACTTGCTGTCTGTCTGTGTGTGTGTGTGTGTGTGTGTGAGAGAGAGAGAGAGAGAGAGAGAGAGAGAGAGAGAGAGAGATTTTGTG
>NC_022011.1:25782385-25792105 GCF_000317375.1 Microtus ochrogaster | reverse complement strand
GAGAGAGAGAGAGAGATTTTGTGTGTGTGTGTGTGTGTGTGTGTGTGTGTGTGTGTGTGTGTGTGTGTGTCAGAGACAGAGTTTCTGTGTAAGTATGTGTTAAGAGAGAGAGACCCTGTCCCAAACATGAACCAAAACGAAAAACTCAATGGAAAAGAAAGTGAGGCTGGTCATCCAGCCTCATCCTGAGTCGGAGACACCTGAGGGTTGAAACTCAGTGAATGGGACCTGGAACCATCCCAGAGCACCTGCAGATTATTTTGAAACCAGAGACTGATAATTGCCACGTCTGTGCCTAAGAGAAGTAGAGAAGTGTCTGGTCTCCCTGGGCTGACCTTTCCTCATCAATAAAGATAGTGCATAAATTCACAAAGCTACTAAATAGATTCAAGTGATCAGAAGGAGTAATTATGAGACTAGGAAAAGTTCACTCTGAAGTATGAATTATGCATGTTGGAAAATTATTGGTTTTAATATGTAACATGTTAGAATCGGTACTATCTTATTCCAAAAATTCTAATTCATATTAAGTCAACTCAGTATAAAATTTGAATATAAGTTAATTCACTCTCCATTTCTTTGATGAGGATAAATACTTCTTGTAGCCCAGACCAGCCTTGTACTCGTGAGCAAAGATGGCCTTGAAATCCGTACCTCCTGTCTCAGTCTTTCAAGTTCAAGACTTTCATTCTTTGAAAGAAAAGAGAAAGCTCCAGGCCATCCTGGACTTAGAGAATCTGTGTCACAAAAACAATGAGAAAGAGAAAAAGAGGAAGGCGAAGGAAGAGGAGAAATGGGAAGGTTTTTCTTCATTGAGCTCTGAGAAAACAGGCCAAGGAAGAGACTGACTTCAGTTTGAGGGCTTTAGCAAAGTCAAGACCTTTGTAAAATGCCTGGGTCAAATCTTCACCACGTTGGGTCTCTATTATCTTGTAGCTCTGTCAACTAACCAAAGAGAGTAATTGCTCTAGCTACACAGCACTGGGGTATAATTTGCATGCAATGTAGACATAAACTTTTAGAGACTGTTGCGCCTTATTTAAATATGTGATCAACTGCATTATATGAAATAGCTTTTCCCAAAGTCGTGGAGAAACATTTGGCCTAAACACAGTATACTGGAAGTACAGGGAACAGCTTCCCAGAACAGCATTCAAATAGTAACTGACCATAAGCTGGTATCAGAACAGCCATGACCACCACGTTGGGTTAGTTTTAAGGTGTGTCTGTTTAACATGTTTTCTTTTATTAAACTGCAGCTGCCTTTGGTACTGTCCTGCTAACCGAGGCCACTTCTCGACTGCCTTTCCTTCCTGCTCCCCCCATGTCTTTCCATCAACCTCAAATAAGCTGCTAATATTTTAATCCTCGTCTCCACACCATCTTTGGGAGTCATGCAAAGTAACACAGCAAATCTGGGCCAAATATTGTAATAGCTCTTATTGTTAATTTATGGAGCGATAAGGCAGTCTACATGAATAATTAGATAAAAGCATACACGGATGGGTAGGTTGAATGGAGAATGGATGATAATCAAATAGATCGGTTGGATGGATGATTAGTGGATGAGACAGATGGGTTATTGGATGAATGATGGATGGGTGGATGAATGGATGGATGGGTGGATGGATGGATGGATGGATGGATGGATGGATGGATGGTAGGTATACAAAGAACAGATGGGTGGGTGTGTGGGTGGGTGGTGGGTGTACACATGGATGGGTAGGTAGTATCTGCTGGACAGATAAAGACTGGCTGGCTAGTTGACTGGATGCATGAAGATCGAATGGGTGAGTGAACAGATGAGTAGGTGGAGAGATGCGGATGAACAGACAAGAGTAGATGGATGGAGGTCAGCTGGGCGAATGCTCGGGTGAATGAAGGGTGTAGCAGTAGATCGCGCATACATGAAATCAAGAAAAGAATAATGATATGTGTGAAAATGTCAAAATGAAACTCATTGCTTTGCAAGCTAATGTTAAAAGTTAATTTTAAAAGTAAGATAAAGGAAACCTTGGAAAGAAGCAGCATTCTATATATTTTATCTGAATGTTCACATTGATTGAATACATATCTTCTTTAAAGGTACCTTAAATTTCTCCCAAGGATTTGATAATGCTTCATCTCAACTCTCTGAAGAACAGATGCCCTAATATAAGTGTTCACATCCCCGTTTTCTAGTTCGGAAATTATCCACTCACCAGCATCTCGTTAGCTCAGTTACCTACTACTCCCCTCTCCCACTTGTACCGTTTTTGATCAAACCACAAATGTCATACATGTATTTTAGTGTCTCTGCCTGGAAGACGAGAGCTCTTAAAACAGTATTTACGGTAATCACACCTAAAGTCATTACTAATTTTCTCATCTCTTACAATATCCAATCAGTGTCGGATTATCTACTAAATGCCATCATTTCGAGGCGTAAGGGCACTTCAGATCTGAAGATCAGGGCTCGGCATTGTGACTGGCTGATGTTCCGTTTAAGGCTGTTCAGCTAGGGGTCCCTACTCTTGTCTCCCTTTCTTGCAAATGTGTGCCTTGAATAATCAGTGTGTTTTAACTTAACAAAAGCTGGCAAAAACCTAATGCACATTCTGTTTTTGTTTGCCATGAGTCCCGTAATTTATACCACAGGGGGAAAGCCAGTGCTCTGTGGTGCTTTCTTATCGTCTGCAGACTAATAGTGGAAGCTTTTATTTATATTGTGGAAAGCATTTTCTAAATGTCAATGGTTGGAGGTTTCAGGAACAGGCGTAGGTATATGAAAGTAAAATAAGGAACTCTAGGAGGCTGGAGAAGCAGAGAACAAGGAAGAGCCAGCAGCAAATGCCAAATCACTTTGTAAGTCTGGGAATCTGTTGTGCCGCTCTTTGCTGAAAATCTTTCTATGGATTTCCATGATGTTGATGGTGAACTCCAGATCCCCTGGCCCTGCCCTTGCAATCGCATCCGCAGGCATCTACACCCTGCAGTCCTGTGAGCATCTCTCCGGAGCTCTCAATGCGGTAGGGCCTCGCGCTTGCCGGGTATTGGACCTGAATGGGGCTGCTCCTCACTCTGGCCTTGCCTGCTCACAGCAGAGAGCTGAGCATGTGCACAGTTATCCCCAAGGTTAAATATGGGCAAATTGGAAAGCAACAGACAAAATGTGCCTGTGGCCAGCAAGAAGACTTGGCTACAGTTGAAAGCAAAAATCAAAGGTGCCTCTGATGAGGTCCAGACATGATAGATCGCTTAGCAACTGAAGCTTGAGGTAGCATTTGGAGAGGGAATTGGAGTTTCTGTTAGCTGGTTGTTCTGTTGATTGGCTGGTTTGTTGCTGTTGTGTTTGTTTCTGGGTGGTGGTGGGGTAGTGTTTACACAGATTCTCACTGTGTTGACCAAGCTGACCACCAGCCCCCTGCCTCAGCCTTCTGGGATTACAAGCACCGACCAGCAAGTCCATCTTAGAAGTGGAGTCACTAGTGAGGACAGGTCCCTCAGATGTAGTGTGAGAGCCAAAGTAATATTTAGGTTTCAATTACTATACCTTAGAGATCCACAACACAAAAATGCTTCTGATCCGCCAGCTCCTTGCCCAAGGACAGACGGTTCCTGAAATGCTGGAGGCTGTTGTTTATGGGGAATAACAAGCGACAGGTTTTCACTCCCCTAAACAAGTTTGTTTGACACATCTGCACAGGATGCGCTTGATGGCACGTGGGCGGGAGGTTCACAGGCAGTGAATACATCAGGATGTGTATGCTTTGCCTCTGATTGGATGTAGCCTGGAGTATATCAGGATGTATGCTTGCCCCTGATTGGATCTGATCAGAAATACTTAAACTGCTCCAAAACTTGATTGGGGCATTTCCCAGGGGCTTGGGTATGGACCTGAGCAGCGCTCATCCACCTGGCCAGTATTTAATTAAGGCTTGCTTCAAACCTGACTTTAAACTGTGGCAGTGATCTTATTCTCAGTCAGGGGATTCACAGTAGAACTCTGGGCTGAAATTTGTTTCCAGATCACAAAGCAGAGCCGCGCATGCCCTGTCTGTAAGAAACATGGAAAAGTGAGCTCTGAAAAACAAGGAAGACCTGTGCCACACAGGAAGCGCTAGTGAGCAGAGAGCTAGCCAACAGCGGTTGGAAAGCTAAATACACATTGATTGGAAACTGGAAAAACCTAAAGATGCATTCATTATAAATAGCGTATTGGTTTTAATTTAAAAAAAAAATAATTTGAGTGGAAAAAAATCACATGGAAGGGGCACTGTGGAGAAGTCGAGTTGTTCTGAAGTTTCGTCTTATTCCAGAGGCTCGTTTTTATGATGGCTACTGTTGTTTTGACCAATACCTCTCTGTGTGGCCCAGGCTGGTCTTGAAATTATATTTCTCATGCTTCTGCCTTCAAAAGCAGAGGTTACACATGTGCACCACCATTCCTGGCTACAAAGAAATACACACTTAAAGTGGTGATTTTTTTTCTTATTTTGCTATCTTGGGTTGCTTGTTATTTTTGTTGTTATCATTTGAGACATGGTCTCATGTAGACAAGGCTGGCCTCAAACTCACTATGTAACCCAGAATGATCCAGAACCTCTCATCTTCCTTCCTTCAGGTCCCAAGTGCTCAGATTAAAAATTGAATATATACATTTCATGTTAAAATTTTAAAAAAATCATGACTGGTGATTCCTATAATCCCAGCACTTGGGTGGAAGAGAGACAGATGGATCAGATGTTCAAGGCCATTCTTAGCTACGCAGTGAGTTTGAGACTAGTCCAGGGTATGTGAAAGGCTTAAGAAATAGTAAAAAGCAAAAAGAAAACAAAAAAAAACTTTTGAGCTGTATGAGCTGTATACTTAAGATGTATATAGCTAATGTGTATAAAATAGTATTCCACTTTTAAGTCTCTGTGAGAAATGGTTGCATTTGATTCCCTCTCAACATCTCCTTCGATACAAATGTCCTTTCTTCACAGGCCTTGGACCCTCCGATAGGGGACAGACACTTCAGTGCTGTCCTTTCGCCTCCCTGCATCCACCCTTGTCCTCGGAGGAGAACGCGCTCTCATCTCTAGATGTGGGCTCAGTCATGTGGCAGGGGTCATCGACCAACAGTAATGCGATTCTTGTAGCTCAGAAGCCTTTAGCAGGCATTATTTTCATTCTCCTCCTACTGTATGCTCTTGCTACAAGCACTGCTTCCTTCCTCTGGGTAGCCACGATGCCTTCAGCCTGGCCTCCTGAAATGAACCAGGACTGGTCCATTCTAGAGTTTGAAACAAAGGTCCTAGGCTGGACCAGCCTCCAACAGCCGGTCTCCAGATGTCCCAAGGAAGACCTCAGCCTAGCCAAGCAGGGTATAGTCACCCAGCAGAACCAGAATCCCCAGCAACCGTGGCCTTACAAACCCATAGAAGCCTAGATCTAAAGAAAGCTGAAAATGGGCAGCATGTGTGTCTTCCTTGGAGAATGTTGTTTCTAGGTAAATCAAACAGGGATAGTCGAGAAAATGTTAGACAGTCTGGATGTCTAAAATGTTAGAACGAATCAACATCAGAGACAAGACCAAAGGATCTCACTAGGGTGAGAGCTAAACCTCCTGGAGCCCCTGGATGGGACCCCTGGTAGGACCTTTGGGTATCATTCTCTTGTCTCTACCATTGGCCTTAAACAAATCTTTGACTCTCTTAATCGGCAGCTGATAATCCCACCAGGTGAGAATGAGACCTTTACCACAATGTTTGAGCCAAGTTTGAAGCAATCTTTGTTAAATACTGTCCGGGATGGTGGACACTGGCCAGGTCCATACCCAGGATCCCCAGAGTACAGCACCAAATTACCTTAGTCAGAGGTTTATAAAGGCAGAGCCACCAAAGCTCCGTAGTTCAGACCCTGAGGACACAGCTGACACAGCTAAGTAGTAGAGCACGGACATGCCCTATGCAAAGCCCGAGGTTCAAGCCTCAAAAAAAAACAACTATCTTGAAGTTTGCGTACAAATGGATGGAAATAGAAAACACTATTCTGAGTGAGGTAAGCCAGACCCAAAAAGAGGAACATGGGATGTACTCACTCATATTTGGTTTCTAGCCATAAATAAAGGACAGTGAGCTTATAATTCGCGATCCTAGAGAAGCTAATTAGAAGGTGAATCCAAAGACAAACATATAGGCATCCTCCTGAATATTAACCTTCATCAGGCGACGAAAGGAGACAGAGACCCACATTGGAGCACTGGACAGAAATCTCAAGGTCCAAATCAGGAGCAGAAGGAGGGGGAGCATGAGCAAGGAACTCAGGACCGCGAGGGGTACACCCACACACTGAGACAATGGGGATGATCTTTCGGGAATTCACCAAGACCAGCTAGCCTGGGTCTGAAAAAGCATGGGATAAAACCGGACTTACATAGCGGACAATGAGGACTACTGAGAACTCAAGAACAGTGGCAATGGGTTTTTGATCCTACTGCGCATACTGGCTTTGGGGGAGCCTAGGCAGTTTGGATGCTCAACTTGCTGAACCTGGATGGAGGTGGGCAGTCCTTGGACTTCCCACAGGTCGGGGAACCCTGATTGCTCTTCGAGCTGATGAGGGAGAGGGACTTGATCGGGGGAGGGGGAGGGAGGTGGGAGGCGGTGGCGGGGAGGGGGCAGAAATCCTTAATAAATAAATAAAATTTTAAAAAAAAACTACATAAATAATTTAAAAAAATAAAAAAATAAAAATAAATAAAAAAAAAACAACTATCTCGGGTTGTCTAACTCCCGATTGACTTCCAAGCCTTTCCCCGTTTCAGCCGTGCTTATCTCACGCAAGACTCTAATCTCTACTTTGTCTTCCACAGCCCACTCTGCGATTTCAGCCCCATGATGCGCCGCCAAGCTAAGTAGTCTGAGGCTTTGCATAAGTGGTTCCCCCTCTTTCCCTTTTCTCCTCTGGTTGGTCTTACACAGCCCGCTGCCTGCCCATGCGCCACAGCTCCCTCTAGAGCCTTCATCTGTAGGGATCTGGCTCCTTGCCTTCAAAGCTGCCTTTGCGGAATTCGTGTGTGTTCTGCCCTGTAAGCCTGCCGTTGATTTCTCTGTTTTGCTGTAGAGTATTCCTCCGTGTGGATACTTCCCTGTTAACTTTGTCAGGCATTTGAGTGGTCAGAGTGGAGTCACGTCAGTGTCCCTGAAACCACTGTAGACTATCTTAGGCACCCATAGGTGTTCATTCCTCTCGAGCATACACCTAAAAGTGGAACTAGTGTTTGTAAGACATGGTTCTGTGTTTAGCTTGAGTAAACACTTCTTATGGCTTCTTAAGGTGGTGGCTCTGGGCTCCTTTGTGCTCCCTATGTAAAATCCCAGCCAGCGGCGCCTCCAAATGCGACTGTTTTGATGGCAATGTCTTTGGAGAGGCCGGTCAGGTTAATAGAGTGGGCACCGATCCAGCAAGGATGGCGTGACTTTAAAAAGAGAGCAAGCATTTGAGCACAGAGGAAAAGCCACGCGAGAACAGAAAATGGCCACATAAAAGCCTCAGCTACCAGTGAGATGGGTTGGGGAGGTGGCCCGGTGACAGAGCATCTGCCTATGCATGCAAAGACCTGGGTTCAGTTTCCAGAAGTGAGAAAAACAAACAGGCGGGCCAGCGGGATGGCTCAGTGGGGAAAAGTGCTTGCTGCCAAGCCTGACCACCCGTGTTGGGTCCCTGGGACCTACATGGTGGAAAGAGAAATCAGACACCTGAAAGCTGTCCTCTGACCTCTGTACATGCTCCACGGCGCACATGCTCCTGCTCGTACACACGCAATGACTGCAGGTGAGAAGATTTTTAAGTGAAGGAAAACGGTGAAAAGAGAGACCAATCCTGCTGAGTCCTTCACCTTGGTCTTCCAGTCCCTGAACCCAAGCGAATATATTTCTACTTCCTCTTTCATCTGCTCAGGGTGCTCTGCAGACACTTGGACATCCTAGCAAGCCATCTTCACGGTCAGGCCATCCAGGTTGCCCTGTGCCCTCAATAACACTTGGATCATCCGCCTCATTTATTGTACCCACACTGAGCATGGGGAATGATGGTGCCTGGAGGTTTGCATGTGCATTGCCCTGAAACAGCTAATGGGCTACAGCTGTTCCTTTTAGCATTCTGTACTATGCGGCCTTCACCTCTGGAGGACACAATGCGGATGGGCCGAAGATGCGACTCAGCAGTTGGGTGCTTGCTCCTATTGCCCAAGACCTGAGTTCAGTTCCCTGCACCCTTGCCGAGTGACTCACGTGACTCACAGCTGCCTGTACCTGCAGCTCCAGGGGATCCAACACTCTCTTCTGGTGCACTCATGTGACATGCACACACACAGGTTCACTGTTAGGCAGCCGGGTCCCCTTATCTCCACTGCCCTATAACCCAGCACCACCCCAACATCCAATCTCTCTTTGCTAGACAGAGAAGAGCTTGAAATCCAGTCTAAATTCTCTTTACCAAGCTAGGCATTCTTAGAACTGTACCCCCGAAGTGGACCCCCTTTTATTCATTTCTAATAGGAGTTATGGCGGTCTGGAGCCACACTGGAACTTGGTCTGGAGAGGACAAGAAGGAACTCCGATTTTGACTGGATGTAGAAGCCCTGAGACAGACAGAACCCCAGAGACCTCAATGGCCAGAGCAGAGTCACCCCATTGTAGAGGTGTCTCCTTGTAGGAAAGAAAGGATGAACTGGTGTTCAAGGGCACCCATTATGTGATACTCGGTGAAATGATGTGAAATCAGCCACAACCTCTGCTCCATAATCTCCAACCGTCCCTCTCTGCCTTGGCCAGGCTCACCCTCACTTTCTCTCAGGGGGGCTACATGAAACCTGTGCTCTAGTGTTTCAAAACCAAATTGCCTTGTAAACTTGATCCTGCTGCCTGTCACCTCAGCCAGGAGCAAGGCTCCTCCTTGTGATCAAGAGCTTGCAGCCTGGTGCTGGAATCCTAGCCTGGGTCTGACTTCACAGTCAGGGCCGAGTAGAGAAGCGTAGGTTAGGGCTGGTGTCACTTCTGAAATGTCTAAGCACAGAGGATGTCTGAGTCAGAGCCTCCCAGGCAGCCTGAAAGGACTCAGTTATTTAGGAAGACCTGTTAGCTCGCTTGCACCCTCTGGCCGGTGCAAAGGGATTCCTGTACATTTTAGAAGCAACAGTGCTGGCAGGATTGGTGGGTGGAGTAGCTATCAGAGGACTGCCCCTCCCCCCTTCTTCTTGCTGGTTTGAAATTGATAAAATGATTAACACTTGTTACTGGGCTCTCAGAGTTCCTATTCTCAGTTCACACAAAGAAAAAGCTCAAGAAGAACTTGGGAAATGAAGCGCTAGCTCAACCGTGAAGAGCAGACGCTGATCTTGCAGGAGACCTGATTGCGCCTGGCTGCTCAAGGTGCAACTCAAGGTCCAAGGGATCCGCTGCCCTCTTCTGGCCAATGTGGGTATCTGCACTCGCATACCTATATGTATACCTACACAATTTAAAATAAAACAACTCACAGGAAGGCAGAACAAAAGAAAAGACAGACAGAAATTTGAAGACCAGAGAAGGGGGTGTCTGGAGGCGCCATGTCGGGCCGGGAAGGTGGCAAAAAGAAGCCCCTGAAACAGCCCAAGAAGCAGGCCAAGGAAATGGACGAGGAAGATAAGGCTTTCAAGCAGAAACAAAAGGAGGAGCAGAAGAAACTCGAGGAGCTAAAAGCCAAGGCCGCGGG
>NC_022011.1:25768011-25782150 GCF_000317375.1 Microtus ochrogaster | reverse complement strand
AATAATAATAATAAAATAAATAATACAATGGCTCATTGTCTTTAGTGTTCAGCAGTCCCTACCTCAGCTGTGAATTGAAAGTGAACCCAGCTTGGAATCCTGCCAGAGCCTGCTGTTTTGTCTTTGTTGTACTCTGATTTCTGTATCACTTTGAATTAAACCAACTCATTCAAGGGCTAAAAAAAAAAAAAAAAAGAAAGATTCTGTCTCGAAAATCCAAAAAAAAAAAAAAAAAGAAATTTGAAGACCTGAATTTGCTGGCTGTAATTCCAGCACTCAGGAGAGGCAGGAGAACAAATTTCAAGGCCAGCCAGGGCTACAAAGCAAGACTCTGTCTCAAATCAAACACTTGTGCCAGGTGATGGTGGCACAAGCCTTTCATCCCAGCACTCACGAGGCAAGCACAGGTGGATCTCTGAGTTCGAGGCCAACCTGGTCTACAGAGCACGTTCCAAGACATCCAAGGCTACACAGGAGGAACCATGTCTCACGGGGAAAAGAAAGCAAGCAAGCAACACTTGCAGAAGGAACTGGGAGTGTGGTGAGGGAGAGATAGATGAAAACAGCTTCAGGGAACTGAAAATTGGTTCCTTCCTGTTTCAGGGCCAAATGGGCAAAGGATACAGCCAGTTCCTGGCTTGGCATATGTGATTTGGTCAGATTGAAATGGCAGAGCAGCCAGGAGCTGCAGAGCAGGCACGTTTCCATTCTGATCAGGTTGCATAGGATAGAAAATTTATGAGCTGGATAAGGAAGTTATGAAATCTCTCCAGCCTCAGAGCTCACTCTGTCTCCCTGGTGTTAGCAGAGCTACACCGACTAGGCTAGCCATCTTTTCCAGGACTATGACAAATACCCAAAGCAATCAACTTAGAAAAAGGAAATTTTTGTTTAGGCTTATGGTTTGGGGGCTTCTGATCAATAATCAGTTGACCTCATTGCTTTGAACCTGTGATAAGCAACACATGGCGGGGGTGCCTGTCAAGGTAAAACTACCAGCTTCATGACTAAAAAGAGAAAGGGTTGAGATTGGGATTGTGCCTTCTACAGTTTACACACACACACACACACACACACACAGAAAGAGAGACAGAGACAGAGACAGAGACACACAGAGAGAGACAGAGAGAGAAGGGCATATTCCTGTTGATCTGAGGCCTACCACTAGAGCAAACTTCTTTTTTAATATAATATTTGTTATAGTTCTAAGAAGTTCATACCTACATGCAATGCATTTTGTTCGTATTTACCCGCCACTCCTTCCACTAACTCCTCCCAGAACTCCCTCCCAATTTTCACGTTCTTTTGTTTTTATAACCCACTGAGTCCAATTTGTGCTGCCGATATATGCAGGAGTGTGAGGCCACTCACTGGAGCACAGGCACAAACTTGAAGGAAACAGGCTGTAAGCTCTCTTCTCTGCAGCCATGAGCTGTGGTCCCACCACGTCCAGGGGACATTGTTTCTCTCAGGTCCTCCCTGTCCTCTGACTCTTATACCCCTGCCACCTCCCCTTCTATGTTCCCTGAGCCTTGGAGGTGTGATATGTATTTATGAGAGCACACTTCATAGACTTCCCCCCAACTCTCAATAGCACCAGTCTCACAAGCCTTTAACTCATGAGCTTTTGGGGGACAGCAAAATCCAAACCATGCATCAGCTTTCTCTTGATTGTTGTTTATACAGTACATCTTTTTTTTTTTAAGAAAGAAAATCCCTTTACCATCCATCTTGGGCTGTTTCTCATACTAGTTATTCTCCAGTTTTCCCTGTCTTGGTGGTTATTCATTCGTAAGAGCCTACAGTTGCCCCCTTCACCTATGGAGCATGACCACTTCACTAGGGGTCTTTGTCTCCCATAGGTAACAACTGTCAATCACCTCATTCAGAAGAGCAATTTTTCTCATGTTCCCTGTGCACACTCTCCAATGCACTTCCTGTTGCATCTGGACGAGTTAGAATGCCCCCCTGCAGTCAACACACTGCGGAGACAGAAGTTACGCTCTGTGCTCTGTTGTTAGTTAGGCAGTAGTGACGAGGAAAAGGGTTTGCATGTTCAATACAGAAGAAAAAGATTCTGGATACATTCAGTGACAGGTAGCTGAGCCCGCAGATAGAAAGGACCAACTGTATTTTTCTGTGTCTTGCCTACTTAGCACTTGAGCATCAGGCTGCCTCTTTGGTTTTGGTCCCCTCCCCACCCCCACAGCTTCTCACTCCGTGCTGCTGCTTCATGATGTGGCGATGTGAGGTTGTCTCTCATCTCTGAACAGCATGGATATTAGAGCCTCGGTTATGAAAAAGGGAACGCTGGCCGCCAAGAGACAGGGATGGGTCAAGACGCCCCCATTCCCTTCCCTGTGCATTAGGCCCCCACTCCCAGCCCCTGTCACCTCACAATCTCGTTCAGCTCTCTATTCACAGCTGCCCCGAGAAGGAGAATGTTATGTCCCTTTTCATCATTTCACCGAGGACAAGAATGAAAGGCCCATGATGGCACAGAATTACCGTTCTTTTTAGATTATTTGAAACACTAATGAGCCATCTTTCCCCCAATTTTCCAAAGAAATATAAGTGTCGAGTGTAATTTCCAAACAAGAGATTTTGACAACTTGAACACGGCGTAACTATGGAGAAAGAACGTCTCAACGAGAGGACATGGACACCCTGGCGCAGTTCGTCCCTTCCTGCAGATGACCTTGCTTTCATGGGAAGGGGCAGCCTGGGGGAAGGTGTCACAGGGAGTGCCAGGAGGTCTTCTTCCTGACAGCCGCCCGCACACTGTAATAAAACCCCGCACATAACGTGTGTCAGGCAGAGGATGAAGGAAGAGATGATGCTCACTTCTCCTCCTGGGTTTCTAGCTTTCCCATTAGAATTATCTCTTGATTGTGTGACAGACCACATGACCTCTAGAGGTCACTAACAGCTGATGTAGCTAAGGTTGCGTCCCATCCCCTCCCTAGCTCCTCACCCACTTAACATGGAACTGTCAATACCTGCTGAGCTTAACAGCCCATCCCTGTGAGGTAAAGAGCTCCGAGCCCGTGTAGCTTGTCCTCTGGAGAGCAAGTGGCGATCATCCATGATGGGAAGGTGGCCCCTTCCTTTAACCTGTCACTTCCCTCACTGAAAGATCTTGACTCTTCAGAGTTTCCTCAGGTCATTTAGCACAAAAGCCATGAGCTACTTGCTGGTCTTCCAGAGATGGTAGCTCAAATTCCCCATTCAGTTACCTCTGCCCTTTGCAATATAATAACAAAGCTGCCTGATGATCCAGGGCAGAATTCCTATGCACGTTAGATAGAATGCAATTTATACTATTATCCTACTTGTTCTGATCCCAAAGTCTAGACCCTGAGGGACTGGATGAAATTAGGAGTCTACTGTAGGAATCAGCATTTTTTTTTTTACCTGTTTCAGGGGAAACAAAGGATTTCTTTCACAATGTTACGGCTTACTGGCTTGTGCCTGGTCACCATAAAGGCCCATACCATTATGCAAAGAGGTTAAATTGTGTTAATGTCGATACTCTATTCATCCTGTAGTCCCTGGATTGAGGAGTATTTCTGATGTTGGAGTCATCATTTAATAAAAACAATTTAGGGAGAAGGGCACCCTGGTGGCTGTGCATAGCCCCAGCTACTCAGGGGCCTGAGGTAAGGGCATCTCCTGAGCCTTGGAGTTGGAAACCAGCCTGGATAACACAACAAAACTGTCTCAAAATAAGAATCCATTTCATGAGGCTACAGCTGCTGTCAATGATGGTTCTCTGGAGCTTTCTGGAAAGGACTCACCATTCTAGATCGCCTCAAGAACACTTGCGATCTGAGGGAAGAGGTCAAGGTAGCATTAAGAGGAGCTATGAGACGTTAATTCCAAGTCTTGTTGATGATTGGGGTATTTGAGACTCCCTGGGGGAAGTTCCTGAATACGTGGCAGAATAGTGAGAAGGCTTGATTCAGAGAGCCTGAAGACCCCATGGACTCGCTGCCCTTAGAAGCTAAGCATTCACACCTGGTGAGAATTTGCTTTCTATGGATAAGCAAAGGAGACAACCTCTCAGCAAGCGTGTCCTCCTGACAAGGGGTCTGTGAAGGCAGTGAAATGGCTGACAGAGACGGGCAGGACAGACTCCAGTTTGGAAAGAGTTTTCCAATGTGTAAGACGCTGCTGAGGAGCAATGCGTGTTGCAGAGAGCTCCGCCATGGAAAGCAGAAACAAGCGCCGCACACACTCCCTTGTTGTTTTCCTCCTTTAGATGGTGGGCGCTGAAGAGATACCCCTGTGGGTAACAGTGCTTACTGCACAAGTACGAGGATGTGGGTTCAGGTTCTAGCATCCACATAAAAAGCTGGCTGCGGCCTCGAGCTCCAGGCTCAGTGAGAGACCTTGTTTCAAGGGAATAAGACAGAGAGCAATGCAGTAAGACACTGGCTATCTTCTTCGGGCCCTCGTGCACCTGTACGCACAAGCATGCACTCTGTGTCTCTCTCACATACAAGCACATGCATAATCTCTGTGTGTCTCACCCCCCCCCACACACACACATTTCAAGCAGGGCATCGTGACTGAGTGTGGGAGGCAGAGGCAGGAAAATCAGAAGTTTGAGGTCATCCTTCATTTCTTGACTACATCGTGATTTTTGAGGCCAGCATGGGATACATGAGACCCATTTCAAAGCCAAAATGAATAAAAATAAAATTGCCACAGCAACCTCAACCTTAAGGGGCCACCACCCAGATCTACGGCCATCAGTGTTACGGCAAAACAAGCCAGTACCGGAAAGGTAAACGTATATTTGCTAAGGACTCAGGTAGTTGTTAGCATCTTTGAGGAAGAAGTAATGATCTGTTTGGGTAGGTCCCATTGATTTGTTGAGAAATAACACTAGTACACACTTAATAGAATTCAGTACAGTATAAACACACTTCTTACATGTGCTGGGAAAGGGAGACCTGCTGTGGGTTTTGGTTTATCGTTATAGTCACTGTCCTGAAGTGGGCTAGAACTGAAGGTCCAGCATCTGGGAGGAAAGGGTGCTCTGGTTGGTGCCTGGTGGCAGGAGGTCTCAGCAGCACCCTCCACAGTGCTCCCTGTTGCTCTCCAGCCCCTCCTGCCACTACAGCAAAAGGAACCAACAGGTTTCAAACTATGAATTTGAGGTAGAAAATGAGTTTAATAAGAGGTTTCCCTTTCATCCTAAGAACGTGACATTTTCTACCCCACTGGGGCCTTGTTCTTCTAACTCGACGTCCTTAGAGCTCTTGGCTTGTATCTTGAACCGAAACATTTCTGCACAACATAGTCCAATACGCTGGTTGGGAAGTAGGAGCTAAGGCAGATCCATTGGTAAGTCAGTTTCCCTGGGGTATAAAACGAAGAGGGGTTCTTGGCTGAAATGGCATGCTGGATGTCCCAAAGCACAGGGGTGATGTCTGGGCTGGATCTGGTTTTCATGGTCTGGAGAAAACTCCTCTGTGTATGGATATAGTCCTGGCCGTAGTCATCCTGTGTCTCTTGTGAAATGTCATCCAGAATTTCCTTCTCCATCTTATCCCAAATGTCAGGTGAGCCTGCAACGTCTGGAACACAAGAAGCAAAGGAGGCTCAGATTCTGGGGAGACTCGGATCCAGAATAAACTGGGGAGGCCAGGATGAATTGTGGAGGCAATTCAAAGGATTATGGACTAGCTCTGCTGGGAAAGATAGGCGCTTGTTAATGCTTGTGTTAAGTTGTTAAATGGTGAGTGTCCCACCTTTGCCTATGTCCATGATATAGTCCTTCATGGAAACAGTAAGGTCAGCTACCCCAGCATGTAGGAGAGAAAGTGGTGTTGTGCCTGCTAAGAGCAGCTCCCCAGAAATGTCAGCAGCAAGACTGCTCTGAATCCCTTAAGGTATAGCCTAATACCAGCTTGCTCCCTTTTACAAAGGGAGCCTTAGGTGGATATGTTGGAATTTTCCTTTGGCCCCTGGGCCTAACCTAACCCTCCATCCTACCGCCAGGTGTCAAAGTCCAGTTCAGGGACAGCAAGATGGCTCAGTAGGTAATGATACTTGGCACCAGGTCTGAAACCTGAGTCGGATCTCCAGGAATCACATGGTGGGAGGAAAAAGGACCAATTCCCAAACCTTGTTCTCTGATCTCCAAGCACATGCCATAGTATGTGGGTGCCTATGCATACAAACATACATGCACAAAATAATAAATGTAAAAAATATAAGCACAATGTAGCATTTCCTTGGTCCACCAGCTCCCGTTGGCATTCCTCTCTCTAGAACATTCTTCTTTCTCTTCCATTCTGGTCTAGCTTTGCTCCACCACTCTTCTTCTCTATCGACTTCCCCCAATCCACCTCCCTGCTGGGGACACTGGACTAGAAACCCTTCCACAGACATCATCCTCTCTCCATTTCAAATATGGCTAATATTCCTTTTTATGTTCTTATTGGTTCCTGGGCTTCCTCCACATCCCAGTGAGGTCCCCATCTGTCAGGTGCTTCCAGCCCAAGGTTCATGTTTTCTTCATAGATTTTTATCTTGTGCCCTTGGCCTGACACAGACGCCTTTAGGGTTTATTCTTCAGTGGTTAGCAAGCCTTCGGTGTGTGATCTTGATTTGACCGTCTTCTCTCACCTTCACTGACATGACCAATTAAATGTTTTATGGTCCAGGAAATAAAAAAAAAAACGGGATGGACCTTCTGTCCTGGCCCAGAGTTCAGAAATTAAAGAGGGGAGGGGCATGGACAACATCTCCCAGGATGGAAGGGGGTAGTTCTGCTCTCTGAAGGAGTGAAAAAGGAAATACTGTTTTCAAAACACAGAAAAGGAAGCCATCTTGGAGGGAGAACGGGGGTTCTGATGTCACCCAGTGCATCTGCTCAGTTTGCTTAGCAGCAATCTCCAAGTCTAAATGAACAAGCCCAGCAAGAAGCTGATGGACACCATGTTGGAAGTGGGGTGAAGGTGGTTCAGGAAAATCAGGGAGCGTCCATTCGGGTCATTTCTGAGCTGCTGTGCACTCACAGAGAAAATAAATCGGCACGGAAGAAAGGGACTCGGGGAAATTCAAGAGTGGGCGTTCAAGGAGTTAGGTTTGTACTCAATATGGCTTCTAGTTTATTTACAGCTGCTGAGCCCTCTCGTTCACTTCCAGGAAAGACGCCCAGAAAAGAATCATCCAGAGAAGGCTCCTGCTTCTTAAAGGTTAGATGAAGCTCACCTTCCCACTGAGCGTGGGGTAACTCTCTCCAAACTCCTGCAGTAAGAGACTGACCGTACTCTAGCCCAGCATTAGCTGTATCAGGCCCTATTTTAGAAAGACGTAAGCCCTCCCAAATACCTTCTTGAGAAGGCTCTCTGCCAGAGAACTCACTACTTTCCTAGCGAACACACCCCTGATGGCGGCCCTCAGCCGCTCTTAATTGGAGCATTTACTCCAAAGGTTGCTCAGTTGTATGTATACGTACGCCCTGCAACTCAAGGCCCTGAGAGCTTGCTCCATCAAGGAAGCCTCTGGAAGCATCAAGCCTGTCTCCCAGCTTCTGTGGAGGGGTGGAGTCCTAACATGACATCATCCCCCTCCACACTGACCAAGCCTTTGTGCTTTTGTAATTGCCTGACTTGACTGAGCCTTGCTCTCCCCACTCCCTCAGCTTCAATTAAATAGCCAAGTCATGGCCGGAGAGATGACTCAGCAGTTAAGATTGTTTCCTGCTCTTGCCAAGGGTCAGAGGTCAGCTCCCAGCATTTACATGGGATGGTTCACAATGGCCTATAACTTTAGTCCCAGGGGATCCCACATCCTCTTCAGGCCTCCCCAGGGACCTGCACACATGTGTATGTCCACACAAACAGACAAGACATGCACACATATAAATAAAAATAAAATATTTAAAACACCCAAATGACATCTACACGATCAGTTTAGAACTTAGTTCCTATTGAGTGAAATAAGTTGTCATGCCTAATGCCTGGCTGTGTTCATCTCTGACAACCCTGGATGCATGTCATAACTGACCAAGAGGAATGTCAGGGTCCCCCTTACGGTGAACATCAGAGAGCTCTCAGTCTCAGGTACCTACTTGTTTGGAAACCTCCAGGTTGGATGATAGCAACTTTGACTCCCCACTTGGAAAGCTCCAGCCTGGCGATTGATGAAAACATGGTCAAAGCTGCCTTCGTGGAACAGTAAGCGGCCAACCATTTCATCGGAACCTCAGCTGTGGGAAGAATGGGAGAAAAAAAAATTAGGTTCGATATTTTCAGTCATTTATCCAACACATATTTAAAGTATCTAACTGTATACTAGGAACTGATGTCAACAGTGACCAAGTCAGGCAAAGGTCAACAAGGTTCTCCTGAATCCAGGAGAGCTCATATCCTTGGTCACTCCCGTTGCATGGGTGTATTTGTTTCTAAATGGATCATGGTAGATGTGGAATCGACAGCATCTGCTACCTAGCTCATGGCCTCCAGTTTTACCAGTACCATTTGGGGGGAGTTGGATGGGATCCACCCTTCAGCCCACCTTGGCAATATCCAGT
This sequence comes from Microtus ochrogaster, assembly GCF_000317375.1. Taxonomy (NCBI): domain Eukaryota; kingdom Metazoa; phylum Chordata; class Mammalia; order Rodentia; family Cricetidae; genus Microtus; species Microtus ochrogaster. The sequence continues at coordinate 25,773,599 of NC_022011.1, read as the reverse complement.
AAATTAGACTTAATACTAGTTGCAATGAGCAGCCAAACATGCCATGGTGAACGATGGGACACTTCTGTAAAGAGCATGAGAAGTATCTTAGTCTGTGGTGGAACACATGTTCACTGCCCTGCCTAGATCCCAGTTAGCTTAGTACCTGAGCCTGAAGCTGGGTTAGGTCACAGATGAGGAAGGGACTTTAGAAGTGACACTAAGAGGAAACAAGAAAGTGGGAGTTCTCTATTGGGAATAACGGGCTCTGCAGGTGTGGTTAAGGTGTGATGACTACCTTAACAGTAGTCAGCTAGTCAGCGTGTGCTGGACTAGCAGGATGTGCCTTCAGTAGCTGGAGAGATGGCTCAGTTGGCAAAGTGTTCACCGTGCAAACATAGGGACCTGAATTCAGATCCCCAGCACACACGTAAAGTCCAAGTGGGATGGTGCATGGCTGTCACCACAGCACTGGAGAAGCGAAGACAGGCAGGTCCCTAGAGGTCACTGTCTAGCCAGCCTAGGGGAGCTGGTGAGCTCTGGGTTCATAAAGGACCCGGTCTCAAAAGTATAGAAATAAGGTAAAGAGTGATCAGAGACAAGTCCTGACATCTATCTCTAGCCTCCTCACGCACACGCATGCAGACACACATACTCATATGAACATGTACACACCCCATATGCATGTATACACACAAATATAATAACAACAAAAAAAGGTATAAACGAAATGGAATAGGCCCTAAGTCCACTCATGGGTGTTTTGTTTTGTTTTGTTTTTTGTTTTTTTTGAGACAGGGTTTCTCTGTGGCTCTGGAGCCTGTCCTGGAACTAGCTCTTGTAGACCAGGCTGGTCTCAAACTCACAGAGATCCACCTGCCTCTGCCTTCCAAGTGCTGGGATTAAAGGCATGCGCCACCACCGCCCGGCTCATGGGTGTTTTTATAAGAAACATCTTGTTTAACCCGAGTGAGGTAACCCAGACCCAGAGTAGGCACAGTCAGAGAGAGACACCAAGTAGCTGCCAAAGGAGAAAGATACCGAATGCCCGCCCAGAAAGACAAACACAGTATGTACTCACTCAAAAGTGGATATTAGACATAAAGCTAAGGATAACCAGGCTACAATCCGCAGCCCCAGAAAAGCTAGGTAAAAAGGAGGACCCTAAGAGGGACATTCATGGAGGACCCCAGGAAGGGGAAATAGTTGAGATCTCCTGGGTAAACTGGGAAGGAGTAGAAGGGAGTGGGTGGAGGATGGGAACAAGAGTGGTCCAGATGGCCAAGTTGGGGGAGGGCCAGAGAAAAGGAGCAATAAAAGAGATATCATGATAGAGGGAGCCATTATAGGGTTAGGGAGAAGCCTGGTGCTAAGACCACTCTTTAAGGCAGTCATAAGTCACTACCTCATCACTACCTCGTGGTCACTGTGGTAGGCTAGACCCTTGTTGCTAGTGGGCTTCCTGGACCTCCACATGAACTGACTTCACCTACACAAGGAGGCATTGTGGATTATAAGTAAGGACTAAGGCACATTGCTTGGGACTGGCTTTTTGGTTTTCAGTCTTAAGTAGAGCTAGGGTTTGAACACAGTACGTATTCATTCCAGACTGCATATTGTAGCTTCTATCTGCTAACATGCCTCCTGGCTGGCCAACCTCCATCACCTGGAAGCTTCTCTTGCCTGCTATCCTGGGTAAGTAGGTAATGTGACCTGAGGTCCTACTGGTCAGTTCTGGTGTCCTTTGAGAATACATAAAGCCTCGGACACACCGCCGCCATCAATCCCTATATAAAGAGACTGCTTGTCAAAGATTTCCTTTTACTATTTTTAATTATGTATGTGAGTCTGTGTGCAAGCATGTTCACATACATGAGTAGGTATGCCATGGAGGCCAGAGGATCACTGTTGCTGGGGTTACAAGCGGTTGTGGGCTGCCTGATGTGGGTACTGGGAACCTAACTTGGGTCCTCTGCATGAGCAAAAGGAGCTTTTTACTACTGAGCCATCTCCCCAGACCCAGAAGCCCTCTTTTTATGGCTTGAAGCTAAGGTGTGATTACGTGGAAATTGAAGAAATGAAACTTTTCAAATAAATTCCCTGGTAAGACAGCAGGGGGCAGAATACAGCAGCCTTTCTTTCCTAGAGGCTCCAAAGGAAAGGTTCCAAGGTCACAAAAGCTGGTACCTCTCCTCGCCAGGGTTACCCAGACCTAATTTCAGGAGGACACCACAAGACCTCTCCCCCAGCTTCTGATGCTTCTGAGATGGACTGAAGCTGACGCTGATAACAAGGTCCTCTCCTCTGGCCTGCTTTCTCAAGCTGAACTCCAAACTCCACCCATGACCTCAGGAGAGACAGGCTTGCTCATTCCTCCGAGGAAGCTCATAAAAACTTCAAACAGCATTTGATGGTCTCCTTGTCATTTGGAGGTCTCTGGGACTGTGACAAGCCTCTAGGTATCCCACCAAAATCAAGGCCTTGTTCCGAAAAGAATGAGTAGCAGCGAGAAGCAGCATCGGGAACACGCAGAGCTGCAAATTCTCAGCTCCCGCTCTAGAATTAGTAAGTCAGAAATAGAAGAGTGAGACCCCCCAAAAAATCTGCTATTGGGACAAAATAAAACATAAACTAACATTGCATCACACAAAATTGACTAGAGTGGTGTTATTTTAAGGTATATGATTCTGAAGCCTTATACTCTACTTCTTAGTTGAGTGACACCCCTGGAATCCCCAAAGCCCAGTCTAATTTTCTCCTACAGAGCACATTTGTCTTTGTTCTGAAGGGGAAGGGTCTGCATTCACACATACTGCTGTGCTTGCTTTGGGTGATGTTTCAACCAAAAGGCCTTCCCGATTCCTGGCTCAGAAGAAATGCAGGGCGCAAATCCTCCCCACCCGACAGAGAGAAGACAATACGAAGAAAAGCAGTTTTTCCCCTGAGCCAAGTGGCCACCACATGGACAAGCGGCAGAACCTGAGGCTTTGATTTGTCACCAAGAGGAGGCGGTGCTGCTACCTTCTAGGGAGTCAAGGACGTGAGTGTTTCCAGTCTCTCTGCGATCTACAGGACAGCCTCCTGCTCCAAACGTCAAGGAGTCAGAGCTAGAGAATAACTTGCCCACACGTCCTAACATCCCTGAGACTGTCCAGGTTCTTCATCATCTCTGTGTGACAGCTGACACCAGAGGCAGACAAATGAGTGTCCTGCCCCATGTCACCAGCTGATAACAGAAGATCAAGATTCAGATTCTGCCTGACTCAAAACCCTTGCGGGCCCAGTCACATTCGAGAAAAGCATGCTTCCAGCTGTTCTCACTCAGGGACACGGTGAGGACGCATACAAATATTTACTTTGATTTCTTAAGAAGGAAACTGTCTAGGAACAGCTTTTAGATCACTCTTTCCCAACTCTTTAAATACTTGGTTAAATATTTATCCAGCTGCCTTGCTGGGGTTGGAGTTGGAACGCTAAACTTGCACTATGTTACTGCAGGGAAGCCTTCCCAGAATGGGTATGTGCTAAGTCCTCCCCCTCCCTTTATTCTATAGGGAGAAAATTAGGCCTGGCTTCGGGGATTCCAGGAGTGTCACTCAACTAAGAAGTAGAGTGTACCCGCCCCCCAAGTTTCTAACTTCCAGCTTTTGACAGAGAGAAAATGATTGATGATTTGCTAGAGAGCCATCCATGGATCAAGGTCCTAGGGCAGAAGGGGGCACCCAAGGAGAGGGAGGAGTTAGAGAAGGAAATGATGAAGAGGAGGGTGAGTGAAGAAAGGAAAGACGGGAAGTTAGAGAAGCTGACTGCTTCTTCCATCTGTAAGAGCTCCAGACAGGAAATCAATACCGCCGATAATATGTACCGTTAGTTCTCCCTCTTCCGCCTCTGCTTACTCATGACTCGAGAAAGGCAGACCCTACCAAGGTTCTCAGATCACTGAACAGCTAAAAATCAGAGGATGTGAAAGGAACGTGCTGGACAGGAGAGCAGAGGAAGCAGAGAAGGGAAGAGTCACAACTGGGAAGGCAGAGAAGACAGAAGGAAGTGGACCAAAGATGAAGGGACAGCAACTGAGGATGCTTGGAAAATAGTGGGGTATCGGAAGGGGATTTGCATTAAGGGGCGTTTGTATGAGAGTTACCCTCACCTCCATCTTCCCACTAAGATTTCAGTAAAACATGTTTTCAGGAGTTGACTTGGACTTTGTGGGGTGATTAAAGAGCTAGTGGTTCATTCAGCAATGGGAAAAGATTAGGTAGTGGGGTTGGGGAGATAACGTCACTTGCCCCCAAGCCTGGGGACCTTAGTTCAATCCCTGGGACCCACATGGTAGAAGGACAGAATTGATTTCCAAAGTTGTCCTTTGACTGAAAGTTTACCATCACACATGTTCTCACACAGACCACACACACACACACACAAAATAATCTAATTTAAAATAAAAATGAGGAGATTCAATAAGGTTGAAAGAATAAACTGATATTTTCATGCATACCCAGGTTACATAAAAGTGGGAGGACTGAACTTCAGATGTGGAGGGATGGAAAATATTTGGTATTGGCAGGGCATTAATATAAATCACAGGTAATAAAGATTTCCCCACAAAGAAAGGGCTAAATCAAGACTGCAAAACCCACATTTGTTACTGCAGAAAGAGCGTCTTGTTAGCTATCTAGCTGAGAGGTAAAACTAACAGAAGATGCCATCCATGACACCTGCTCAGACAGCTTGAGGAACAGGGAGCTTTGACTAGCAGCCTGTATTGGGTACTGGAGAGGGAAGTCGGCCCAGCATTTTGGTAGGAAATGTAGAAGTTCCTTTCTTGTAATAAAACTGTGACAGGCCTAGAGGCATTTGATCTGCTATCTACGTTAAACCAGGCGTATTAGCTTCCTGTTGCTGCTGTAACGAATTACCTCAATGTCTGTTCGTCAGACCAGCCGCTCCCCTGCAGCAGCTCTGGTGTTGCTGGAGTTATTAGCCCTGCAGCCACAAACGGTTTGAGAAGACTTTTCCATTCCAGCTCAACTCTTCCTGGCTTGTAGAGATTTCAGACTCCAGTCTGATAGGTCCAGATAGTCAGGATTCCTGTCCAGAGCAGGCACTACTAACTAGTTCCCTGTTTCTACCTGCTTCTAAGCAAGAAGCCGGTAGCAACGACACCTTCCAAAGCCACTTTTGTCTCTGTTTTGCCTAGTGCTGCATCGTCAAGAAATTGACCACACTAAATGGTGACTCCTGTGTGTGTGTAGATTATGAGTTACCTTTTTATATATCTTTTATTTATTTGCCCATGTGTTTGTGCCTGGGTGAATTTCTCTGCACCCTGTGTACACAGAAGCCTGCAAAGGTAGGAAGAGGGTGTCAGATCCCCTGGAGCTGGAGTCACAGAGGGCTGTGACTCACTATGTGGGATCTGGAAAACAAAGTCTGGTCTTGTACAAGAGCAGAAAGTGCTCTAACCACTGAACCATCTCCCTAGCCCCGTGGGTTGTCCCTTTATACCTTCCATAGGTTCTTTAGCTTCCCTGTTTCTTGTGTAAACCTAATTGTTCTCTCTCTCTCTCTCTCTCTCTCTCTCTCTCTCTCTCTCTCTCTCTCTCTCT
>NC_022011.1:25763150-25767911 GCF_000317375.1 Microtus ochrogaster | reverse complement strand
TCTCTCTGTGTGTGTGTGTGTGTTTGTGTGTGTGTGTTCTGTATGTAGTATTATGTGGAAATACGGCCACACTACACACAAGTGTGTGTGTGTGTGTGTGCATGTAGAAGCCAGAGGTTGACACTGGGGGGTCTCCCTCAGTTTCTCTCCACCTTATTTTTTGAAACAAGGTCTTCTTGAATCTGGAGCTCACCCATTCATCTAGTCTGGCCAGCAGATGAGCTTCATGTATCTGCCCACTCTGTCTGCCCAGTGGTAGGATTATGGGAAATTGCTGCCACAGTTGGCTTCTCACACTGGTTCCAGGGATCCAAACTGAGCCCTAAACTTACACAGCACAGACTCTACAGACAAGGCTATTTCCCCAGCCCTAATCTAGCTCTTTTCTTTTTCCTCAAGTAATTCTTATTACATCACAAAACTCTCCATGTTCTAAGACACTCATCTTTGGGCTTCTGCCGAATTCCATCAAGGCATTTCAGATGGAATTTTGAGCCCTTTTCCAGAAAACTTCATGGGTTGAACCCCTCGCTCTCAGTGTCATGGGCATTTTCAGTGACCCCTAGGTTGAAATAGGCCCCTAACTCCTATGGCGTCCTCATAGGAGGAGACCCTGGGACTGCAGGCACTCAGATAGGAACAAATAAAATGAGCGCATGATAACAGAAGGTCCTTGAAGGCCCACAAGACAGACCCAATGAGAAAGCAACATTACGGACCTCTTTACCTCGACTTCCAGTCTCCAGAATGGTAAGGAAAAAACACCTGATGTCTAAGCTACCACCCTTGGTCTTCAGCCATGCTTTTGTTCCGCGGCCTTAGCAAATTAATACAGAGGGAGAAGGGTAATGCCACCGCACCTGGCTTTTTTATATAGACTCTGGGGCTCTAACTCAGGACTTCATGACTATGAGACATTTTCCCAACTGAGCCCACCTCCCGAAGTCCTTATTTTGATTTTGAACCATCATGGTACCAAAGCTGACGACAGAGGTGAGTAAGTTCAATGAGAACTCACCATCCGCCCGCCTCTGCCTCCCTGGTACTGGGGTTACAGGCAGGCACCGCAAGGCCCAACTGCATGGGTTCACCTATTCACTGATGCTATTTCCTGCCAGATACTAGGTGTGCAGCCCATACTCTGTGTTAGCGACCACTGAAGTAAACCGCCACCAATAAAGGGATGGCTCAAAGTAAGAACAAAGACAACAAAGAGAAAGGCAGCCTGGTCAAGGAGCCTGGAAAAGACAGGATCAATCACTTCAGTAAACATTTACAGACCGGATGAGTCGAGGACCGTGAGAGGCCCTGCCAAAGGCACCAGAGGCTACCATGTCAGTGGGAGAGGGGACGTTTCCAAAGAGTGTGAAGGTATAAAGGCCAAGTTCAGAACAAAGACAAAGGTAAAGCGGTGCGTGTTGGTTGGGCCCTAGGGAAATAGCTTAGCTGATAAAATGCTTACTGTGCAGGCATGAGGACCCAGGTTCAAACCCAGTCCCTTCCATTAAAAAAAAAAAAAAAAGAGGAGGGATGATAATAATGGCAAATCCCTCTGTGCTAGGAAGGTAGAGACAAAAAGATCCTTAAAGTTTGCTGACTGGCCAGTCCAGCTAAGTCAGTTAGCTCCAGCGTCAGTGAAAGATACTGTTATAAGCTAAGGTAGAAACTGCCTCCAGCCTCCGTCTACTTTGCACGTACATATGCAAGTGTACACACATAGACATGAATGCACGCGCGCACACACACACACCATACAAAGATGTTACAAGTGGGATTCCTTTAGATTCATTAGTGTGTGAGAAGTAGCAAACATCTGGAAATAAATCCGGTTTTCTCACAGAAGGTAAACAATAATTGCTCCTAATCATGAATCGAATTTTTTCTTCCCCCATAATTCTTTCAGCCTTCTCTTTTTCCCTTGCTTATTTATACCTCGAGCCAAGCAAAGACTCCAATCAAAGGCACACAGCAGTTAAGGAAGTGACTGAATTACAGCCAGGGAAGGAATGTGCTCAACAGCAACAAGGGTCTAGGAAATAAAAATAAATAAATATCTTTCCCCCACCAAAAAGAAATTCTAGAACTGTTGTTCACATTGCAACACATGTGCGCACGCAAATACTGGAAACCTAGTTGGACCGTTCATTTTTACAAACTTTAACTAGAACCAACTAACAGGGAGATTAGAGGGCAGGAGCTAAGCGTCCAGAGTCCAGACCTGTTTGACATCCCTCTCTTACCCATGCAAAAACCTGAGAAAGACTCCAGACGGTCTCCCATAGCTGAGGAAGGCCTGGGGAACACAGGGGAACTTCTGTGTGCAAATGTCTATGGGAGAAGGCGAGGAGTGGTAACCCAGGCAGAGGCCGTTGTTGAGGGAATAGGAGACCACCAGGTTGACACACCCTGCACCCAACCCACAAAGGTGAGGACAGCATCACGGCCAACCCCAGGGGATGGACCCAGGGCGCCCCAGGTGCACGCAAAGCGGAGCTCCTCTCTTTTTCAGCTTACAGGAAATAGCAGTGAGCTGTGTTCAGAGAAGGCCGAAGACAAGCTTCCCGAGGCAACAGAGTCACCTGGACCCCATGAGCTGTGCTGTCCCTCAATGCTTACGTGTCAGCAGTCACAGTATGAAGACACCTGAGAGTCTCCAAATCCCCAGCAATGAACACGGTAATTAGCAGAAAGCTGAAAAGTGCTTTCGCATGAGAGAATTTGAAAGGAATAGAAAGGTCAACCGTGAAGACACAGACTGACTCATTGTGACCCAGCCGGCTTTTGTGAGCCCTTGCTCTCTTGTGTAGCTTACAAAGAGTGAAAAGCTCCACATCGGGTGACAGGCACCACGTGACCACATGCCACCAGGCTGACTCACCTCCCATGCTGCACATATTCACCAGCCTCCCCTTGGATCTCCTGAGGAGAGGCAGGAACATCTTGGTGACCTCCACGGCTCCAAAGAAGTTCACGGCCATGCACTTTCTGTACTGGGCCATGGGGATGATCTCCGCGTCTATTGGATACTGGAAGATCCCAGCGTTGTTGACCACAGCCCACAGCCCTGGGAACAAAAGCAAACAGCTGTGAGGACAGGAGAGGCTGGAGCACGTGGGGAGTTCCACACAACAAGATCTGGAACCACCAAACCCCTTTGAAATGGAGGCTCCAGTCAGATGACGCACTTCCTAACCTCGGTCTCTTCCCATATTCCCAAACCTCCCCGTGATGGGGCACTGTGACGGGGGAAATGTGTATACTATTAAACAATGCTTTTGGAGATCCTCTCCTCTTAGCTTGCCAGGATGCAGATGTAGAGGTCAGAAGACAACTTGTAAGGGTTGGTTCTCACCCATCACCACATGGATCATAAGGATTGAACTCAGATCTTTAGGCTGTGCTGCAGGCACCTTTACTCACCAGGATGTCCTGCCAGCCCTGTTCCTCTTTTGCCTGGTAGCCCTTTCCTACATCCAGGAAGTTGGATATTCACCATTTAAGGAAACAGCTGGCACAACAAGAGGTAAATAAATTCCCAGTATTAAAGTATGCCTGGTCTTAAAGCAATGGTTCTCAACCTGTGGGTCGCCCCCCCCATGGGCATTTTCTCTTAGATACTCTGTATATCAACTATTTACATTATTCACAACAGGATTTGTAACAGAGTCATAACAGTAGCAAGGTTACAGTTATAAAGTAGCAACGAAATACTTTTATGGCTGGGGTTGCCACAGCATGAGAACTGTATCAAAGAGTCACAGTATCAGAAACATTAAGAACCCCTGGTCTAAAGTTTCAAAGTCTGCTTCCTCCTCCCAGGAGTACGGAAAGACTCCGTTAACACACTGCAGAATGAGACACTTGGCAGTCCTCCCCCTCTTTAAACTAAAAACGTAGGAACAAGAAGGAAAGTATCAGCAGTAGGGGTGACTGCAATGTCCCTAACGTCATGTGCCCTACTTCCTGGTCCAGATAATGTGTGTCTTCTTGAGGAGCATCAGAATCACAGCACAGTAGGTTCAGACATACTCCTGGTCCGACCACCAGAAATCTGAGTGCATATGAGGAGGGTCTGAGCATCTTTTTCTGCTCGGTCCTGCGGGATGCTGATGCTGGAGTTCTGGACCATCCTCGGAAAACCTCTGCCTCCAGTAGTGCTGTTGAACCTTCCTGGTATGTTAGGATACTGTCTCTTCAGACAACCCCAAGGCTCAAGCTACGCTCCCTCACACCCAGCCTATTAGATCAACCTGTGGGGATAGGAAAGAGAGTGGGGATGAGTGGCATTTAAAACTTGCGGAGGTTCTCGGGAACCACCCCTTGAGAGAGGGGGAAAGAATGATTACAATAACTGTAAGCCAGGCAAGGCAGGAGATAGTTTAGCCGGGAGTTTTCCATTAGTTTTGGGTTGCTCAGGCCTCCCTTCTTGTACGCTGAAGGAGGGAGTGGGGCATAGCTCAGTTGGTAAAGTGCTTCCTTAGCAAGCAAAAGAGGGCAGAAGTTCAATGCCCCCAAATTCACATCTTAAAAAAACCTGTCACAGTGACAGACACTTGTAATCCCAGTGTTGAAATAAGAGCAGCGGGGCTGAGAGCACCCGGCCGCCCACACGGCTAGCTTAGCTTATGCCCCAAAATAATTACACGGAAACTGTATTCTTTTAATCACTGCCTGACCCATTAGTTTCAGCCTCTTATTGGCTAGCTCTTACATATTGATCTAACCCATTTCTATTATTCTGTGTAGGCCACAAGCTGGCTT
>NC_022011.1:25726679-25760295 GCF_000317375.1 Microtus ochrogaster | reverse complement strand
GAGAATCATGGCGACTCACTGACTCAACTTCTTTCTCCCAGCATCCTGTTCTATTTTCTCCGCCTACCTGTGGGTTGGCCTATGAAATGGGTCTAGGCAGTTTCTTTATTAATAAGAAATCACTCCCACATCATCCCAGCAGTGGGGAGGCAGAGACAGGTGGATCATTCCGGTCCACTGGTGAGCCAGCCAACTTTGCCTAACTGATAAGCTCCAGACTACTGAGAAACTCTGTCTCAAAAGACAAGATGGGTGGTACATCCGAAACAATAGCCAAGGTTGTCTTGCCATGCACACAGGCATGCACGCATGCACATGCACGCGTACACACTCCCACACATGAATTCTGCGCATTCTATGAAGAGAGAATCTGTATCAGAGTCACTCCTGACATCTTTGTGTCTAACAGGCTCTGGGACATGGCACGGGTCCAGTATACAGGTCCTGGTGCAATCAGCAACCACGGTCATCAGGGGCAGTGACAAGAGATGGGCATTGCTGAGTGGGGTGAGGAGGAATCGAGGAAGTCAGTACCTTTGTCTTTGGTCTTCTCTGTGACTTTGCTGTAAACATCTTTTATCTCCTCAAGCTTGGTGACATCCATCTGGAGCACCAAGAGGTGCTCAGAGCAGGTTTTCCTCAATTCCTCCGCTCCTGAGCCTTTCGCGTCCAGCACTCCGGCAAACACTCTGAAGCCCAGCTTGTCCAGGTGCTTGGCCAAGGCATGTCCAAAACCAGAATCAGCACCTGCAAGAGTCAAGACAACACAAGCTGAGCACAAGCAACGCAATATGAGAACATCACGAATTGGAGTTCATTCACGAATTGAACATTGCATCCCTTGATGTTTGTGATGGTCTCTGATCCCTGGAGAGAGAGAGCTGGGGAAATTTCTTTGGTGGCTAAGTTAAAAAAACAGCTGGGAAAGTCAAGACAGACAACTTACTCTATGTAAAGAAAGGGATGCTGGCAAGCTTTCAGTGAGCATGCGTGACAAGGGAAGGTTGGAGTTCAGGGATTACTGACAAAAAAAGAATGTAACACAGGACAAACAATACCAGCATGTGATAAGTCTGTGTCTGTGTGTGTGTGTGTGTGTGTGTGTCTGTCTGTCTGTCTGTCTGTCTGTCTCTGTGTGTATTTGTCTTCTCTGTCTGTCTCCCTCTCTCTGTCTCTCTCTCATTGTTTCATACAAAGTCTCAACATGTAGCCCAAGTTGGCCTTGAATTCCTTCTGGAGCCCAGACTGGCCTTGAGCTCATGGCAATCCTCCTGCCTCAGCCCCCCCCCCAATTCTGAGGTTAAGGAAATGAACCACCACACCTGTCTTGTACAGTTTTCCATCTTTGTGTGATTTCTTTATCTAACAGCTTTGCGGGTTTGCATGGAGATCAGCTGGTTTGAGAGCAGGGAAGGATGCGAAGAGAAAGGGCAGCGTGCCAGTGTCTGCGAACACTGCCAAGAGACAACAGGAAACGCTCAGGAGGCTGAGCACATTCTCTCCGGTTCTCATGTCTAGGTGTAAAACGTCACTCCTCTCAGGATTTCACGCGAGAGTTCACAAACTCAGTTTCGGAGAATGTTAATGGACTCTCAGAAAAATGGCCTTGTACCCACAAGTGTGAGACAAAAATATCTAGAATTTTAAAGTTGAAGACCACACGATCATAACATCAGCCTCAGGGCCACAGTCATGGGACATGTCAAGCAGTTGACATGTTTATCCATTGAGGACGTAAGACTCATTTGCCTCTAGCTGTGTCATGTGACCTTCCTGCAAGCCTTGAGGGTGCCTCTGGGCAGTGGCTAAGGGCTCTCTGGTCAGGCAACCACTCAGACAGATTTCACACTTGTGCCCCACAAAGGAGGATATGAATTACCCTGAGAATAACTACGTCAGATGCTGGCCGCAGGGAAAGCCAAGTGTTTGATGGGGCGGCAGGGGGGTGTGTGGGGGGGAGTACATCATCTCATTTTATGCTGTTGCTGCCATTAGCACAGCATATTTGGGGGCTTCAGAACTTAAGGGCCTTGATTTCTCTCAAAGGCTTGCATTGATATTGGGCCACCAGCATGCTCCCCCTTCTGAAACCTTACCATTCCGCTCTCAAAGCTTCAGGCATGGCTGGTTGTGAATGGTACCAGTCCTCACCAAGCCAAGGTGCATGGTGCTCCCTGGACCGCAGAGACAAGTGAAAAAGATATTTTTGATCCTTTTTTAATCTTTAATTTACTTTTTTTAGACAGATTCAGTCTCACACTGTAGCTCAGGTGAGTCAGAATGACTGGTCTCAAATTTGTGACAATCCTCCTGCCTCAGCCCCCTAAGTGCTGAGATTACAAGTATGATGGACAATTTCACTCCCAGATATAGACCCAAGAAAAATGAACGCATAGAGTATACATGGACGTCCATGGCTGCATTGTTCACAGTAGCCAAGAAAAGGAAATGGACCAAATGCCCACCACCTAAGGAATGGGTAAACAGAGGTAACCTATACACACAAAGGGATATTGCTGATCAGTAAAAAATGGAATGTAGTAATGATACAAACTCACAACATGGCTGAACCTTGACCACAGTTGCTGGGTGACAGGAGCCAGGTAAAGGAGTGTGAGGTGCTGGCTTTGACCACACTTTCTCAGGGTAGAGAATGTTCTTGAAGGCATCTTCATAGGCAGGACTTTGGAACATAGACTTAGGATCTACCTAGTCCAGAAAAGGTCCCAGGGAGAGCCTGGCACTGAGTAGGAATGAGTTACAAAATGAGAAGAGGTCACGATGAACTCTGCTTGAGGGCTGTGACTCTGGAAACTAGCCAGGGTGAAGAAATCCCCCTGCCCCGTTCTGTTCTGGGAATCAGCTCGCTACGGTGATCCCCCCCTTCTAGCCAGCATAGTGGCACGGACCTGTTATTCTTGTTCCTTGGAAGGCTGAGAGAAGGATTGCCAATTCAAGGCCTGCCTAGGTAACTCAGTGAGACCCTACCTCAAAATAAAATATTGAAAAGCAGCCTGGGGAGACGGCTTACTGAAGAGTGCCTGTCTAGAAAGTGGAGGCTGGGAAGAGTGAATCTCAACTCGGAAATGGCCTCCATCAGACTGGCCCATGGGCGTATCTGTGGAAGGGTCCAAACCAGCACATAGGGAGTGTCACTCTTGTGCAGCTGATCCTGGGTTGGATAGGAAAGCTGGCTGCAGGCAAGCCGGGAAGTGTGTCAACAATCAGCTCCCGCCTCTAGGCTTGTGCCTTGGGTTCTTGCCCTGACCTCCCTTCGTGGTGGCTGTGACCTGGAAGGATAAGCCAATTAAACCCTTTCCTCTCCACGTTGCTTTTGTCAGTGTTTCATCAAGGCGACAAAAAGCAAGCAATGACACCCCAGTAGCCCATCAAAGGAGACTCATAAATGCTTCCTTTGCTGGACTAGGATGAAGTCAGACCAGAATGTCCAGATCCCTTTTTCTGCTCCAGGATTGATTAGCCGACCTGCTTGTACCACCGATACACTGCGGTAAAAATGTACCCAATTTTGGTAAAGGTTCTGCCCTTTCCCTGGGGCCTGGTGCACCCTCTTTCTGTGCCACCAGGTCACCTCTTCTTCACAGCCCCTTCTCAGGCTGGGCTGACCTCTGGGGTCCCACCAGCCTGATCCAGATGTTCCTGGTCTTACCACACCCAAAGACCCAGGTTTGTCTGGCCTTCTTGGTTTCCCCGTAGAGTAGCAGAATCCTCATGTCTTATCCTTGAGACACACACAGGCCATTAGAACAGAGCGTAGTCCCTTCTCCTGTTGCCCCGGACTAATCTGGGAATCCCTGCAATGATCCTGCAGAACGGTCTCCCCCAGTTAAAAAGGTTCCTTTGGATTGATTATTGACTGAATTTTTTTGTTTTATTATTTCCGTGTGTGTTTGCATACGTGTGTGGTCATGTGTGCCATGGCAGGCATGTGAAGGTCATGGGACCACTTTATAGAGTCAGTTCTCCCTTCAACCTTTACATGGGTTGTTGGGATTAAACTCAGGTTACCAGGCTTGCACGGCAAGCCATCCTGCTAGCCCAATTGGCCAGGAAATTATCAAGCCACAGTATGTAAGAGAGACCATCCACTATGTGCAATTGTGACGGAGTGTAACATTGAGAGCAGGTACTAACCTGCCCTTCCCTCCTGCCTGCGTGCATCTGTGTGTGTATGGGGTGGGGGTGGCTCTCTGTGGAAACTTCCAGATCCACAGAATGGGCTTAAGAAAGGGGTTGAATAGGCTAATGTCTATGAAGTGTTTGCACCGTGCTGAGTCTAGGCAATAGCTCTGGAAGTCTGTTTTAAAAACCAGTTGGACATGGTAGCATAAGCTATGACCTGAGCTGAGTCAGGAGGATTGCTATGAGTTCCAAGCCACATAATGAGTCCCAGACTGGCTTGAGCTTCAAAGAAAGACACTGTTTCAAAAACAAAATCCAACTATTATGAAGAACTATAGACAGCTAAGGGATGCTCAGAGCAGGAGAAATATCCTTTCCTGGAGAAGAGCATAGGAAGTGGTGATCTAGTACCAAAGCTTAGCCCTGAGAACAGATACACACACACATGACATTCACAGACTGAGAAGGTTGCATGTATGTATTTAAGAATATACATACATATGTTTAATGGCAAAAAAAAAGCAAAATAGGCCATAAACTTGAAAGAGAACAAAGGGGGATGTGAAAGGGGTTAGAGGGAGGAAAAGGAAGGGGGAAATGTTGTAATTATATTAAAATCTCAGAAAAGTAGGAAAAGATTTTAAAACACAAATGTTATGAACCAGCTGAAGAACAAATAAATATGCAAAAGGCATTTTTAATCCAAAAATGAAATAAAAGTGACACCATGCTCTCTTTTTGGATTTTCAAGTCTTTTTAGGGAGTGTTAGCCAGTGGAAACGTCATCACTAGTGCCAAGCCGCTGAGCATCGTGGGTAAGAATCACTGCCTGACTCTGTCCTCCGCAATGCCCCTCAGAGAAAGCGCTCTGAACCATTTGGAGCCTCCACCTCCTCATGGGAAAAGTAAGGTTCTAGTCAGTCATCTCCTAGGCTGACCTGATCAGTCAAAACCGAGGGCTGCTCAGAAAACCTAACATGTCATATGTGACTGCAGTCAGCAGGTTCTGGCCCTCATGTTGGAGATCAGGCTGGCTATGCTGGTCCTCACAGGGGTGGAGACCTGATTGTCTCTGCTGATCCTCACAGTGGAGGAGACCTGACTCTGCTGGCCCTCACAGAGGAGGAGACCTGACTCTGCTGGTCCTCACAGTGGAGAAGACCTGGCTGTCTCTGCTGGCCTTCACAGTAGAGGAGACCTGGCTGTCTCTGCTGGCCCTCACAGTAGAAGAGACCTGACTCTGCTGGCCTTCACAGTGGAGGAGTGCTGCTTGCCATTCATGTGATGGTCCAGAGGCCATGCTGAGGTCAGTGGACCTTAGGAGAACCGGAGGCCAGGGAGCTGAGATAAGATAATCTCTGAGTGCTCCTGAAGCCTGGAGCCCAGAGTCAAGCCAGGCCAGGATGAGTAAAGGTTTCCTCAGAGTTCTTGTGAGGCAGCTACTCAGAACACGATTCCCTAAGCTAGACCACAGCACGATGACCCAGCGCCAGTGGGCATCACTGACAACCACGCTGGACATGGAGCGTAGGCAACCTTATTATTACCAGGTGACAGAGGAGGGAACAGGAATGACAGGTTCACTCTGTCAGCTAGGGCTGGCAGAGATAGTCAAGATGCAAACAGGGCTTGGGCATAAGCCCTGCAGAATGACATTCTCATACCCTTCACTGCAGAGACCTGAGCACAGTATTGAGTATTGCATGGGCATTTAGGAGGCTTTGGAATACAGGTGCCTGAAGAATAAAAAGGAGGCCTTTTTATTTTAATTTTTTGTTTGTTACAACGAATTACATAGGGACATTTTCATGTAAGTAATTGAGGGCCTTTGAGCAGAACCCTCTGATTCTCCATTACCTGCTCTCCTTTTGCCCCTCTAGAGTCTCATTGGCCCCCTTGGTTCCCTGGGTAATTCCACTTTCAGGTCACCCGTACATTATCTTTCAAAACCTAGGATGCACAAATGAGAGAAAGCATGTGATCTGTGTGTGTGTGTGCGCGCGCGCACGCACACACGTGCATGTGTGTGCATGTATGCACAGAGGTCTGAGTTCGATGTCTGGTGTTTCTGGTGTTTTTCTCAATCACTCTCCTCCTTGTTCATCTTCTGAGACAGTCTCTCACTGAACCTAGAGCTCCCCAAGTTGAACAGACCGGCTGGCCAGCAAGTCCCAGGATCCTCCTGTCTTCATCTCCCCAGTGCTGAGAGCGATGTCCAGCTTCTGTACATGAGTGCCGGGGATCGAACTTGGGTCCTCATACCTGTGCAATAAGCACTTTACTGACTCAGTCACCACTACAGTCCCAATATTTGTTCTTCTGAGTCTGGCTTAATTTGATTCATATGGGCATCTCTAGTCGGATCCATTTTCCAGCTAATGAAATTATGTCATTGCTCTTTGAGGCTGAAAAAGCGTCCATTGTTTGTATACACCGCATCTTCCTTGTCCACTCCTCTGCTGCTGGACACCTAGATTGTTTCCGTAACTTAGCTCCTGTAAATAGTGGAATCTTTGTTGTCAGCACTGAGCATGCCTGACACATCATGACTGAAGACCGGCAGACCATGTGGAATGAGGAGCTCAGCAGTGGACCAGGAGACACTGAGGTCTGGTGATATCCTTTGCGACCTTTCTGTCACTAGTAACATAGACACCCATCACCTGGGAACAGGCACTAAGTGCTAGAGTCCCATCGGGCAAGAGTTGAGTAAATTCTACACAGCACTTAAATGGAAAACTTATCATGAATAACCATAGCTAGGTGTGGTGGTACACAGCTATAATCCTAGCACTCAGAAGGCAAGTTACAGGCTAGCTAGTGTGATTTAAGAGGACCCCATCTTGAAAGAAAGAAAGAAAGAAAGAAAGAAAGAAAGAAAGAAAGAAAGAAAGAAAGAAAGAAAGAAAAGAAGGAAGGAACGAATAGAAAGAAATAACAAACAGAAAGAAAGGAAGAAATGAAAAAAGAAAGAATAAAACTTTACAAGCATAAAGTGTTAATCAAAACCTAAGATAAATGGGTCCCAAATGTAACTTCTCAACCTTTGGGTGTTTTTCTTTTTTAAATTTTTCAGTTCTCTGCTGTTTTTACCATAACTGTTTTATTTAAATTTTATATATGACCAAAACCCACTCTGTGCATGTATGACATCACCAATGAACTAATGAAAATATTATGGTAATAAAGTTATTCTACAGTCTAGTTTCCTTAGTGCCATTGAAATAAAATTGCAGTATGTGTTTCTTGTTTATGACATCAAAGGACCTCCGTTATGTTAACTATAAACTAAGTTGTAGTGGGTACAAAATAAACGCCTCAGAAAGTCACTATGTACCGTTTCCTCAATATCACTGCTCTTCAAAGAGCTTGTAAGAATCAGAAGCACACACGCACACACACACACACACACACACACACACACAGTGTATAATCTATACCTTTCATTTTGATATGACTGTCCTGTGTTCCTTATTTGTCATACATTCTCTCCACGTGCCTTAACATGGAGCCGTTGTAGTTAAGATGGTGAAAAGAGATGGAGTCCAATTTTGCTCTGCAACCTACATACTTAGCTCATTCACGCAGCCCAAGGTTTCCTTTATATGGCTTGCAAATCAAAGAATGTTGCCAAGTAACATTTTTATTAGGTCTTTGAGAACTTTATATGATTTGGATCATCTTCATTCCCACCCACTCCTCCCAGATCCACTCTCCCTTCCCTACCCTACCCATCCCACTTCATGGCCTCTTTTTTTCTTTGTTTTTCAAAGCATCAAGTCCTATTTGTACTATTTATGCACTCCTGGGTGTGGGGCCACCCGCTGCAGCGTACTTGACCTGCTCTGGGCCACACCCTTAAAGAAATCTGACTCTCCCTCCCTTCGAGTCTATAATTGGTAATAACTCCTCATCCAGGTGTGGAACTTCGTCTCCACCTGTCCCCTGCGCACTGGAATTTTGCCCTTTCTAGCGTATACATTTATCCTACACATTAAACTGTAACTTGTAAAATGACAAAATGGCCAAACGAACAGTTCAATCCCACAGCTTCCTACTGCTTGCTCAGGAATTGTTCTTCGTCTTAAATTCAATCTCTCAGCTGTCTGGGGTACCCTAAATGTTTTTCCTAAAAAGTTATGTAAGAGGGAACTGTATGAGGCTCCGTTCTGTGTCAGGCTGCACCATTCTCTAACGGACCCCTTTGTCTGTGATTTTTCTTTCAGCATCTGACTTGCTACATTCTCCCCTGATTGTGCCCCCTTGAACCTTATTTGTGTTTTTTTAATTTAATTTATGATAATTTATATATATATATATATATATATATATATACATAAACAATAACAATTGAAGAAGAGGTCATGAGTTTGAGAGAGGGAGTGGCAGGGATACAGGAGGAGTTTGGTAGGGCTGGAAATTACGTGAATATAATATGAACCTAGGAATTCTCAAGTAGTATTTTTTAAGACCAAAAAATATATATATCTAGTTTCAAAGTGTGTTCATACTACTGACACATGGGAGTGCTGTAGCAGACACAAACACCAGCCTGGGTTGAACCAAGTAGTCAAGTGACCCTGGATTGGGAGTTCTTGGGGCCAGCCAGGTTGCCTGAATGAAATGTACATACCTTATGGATATGGGGCTGTGGGTAAGATGTATGCTTATACGGTCCCTTGGGAATCCGTTCCAAAGTGAAGAATTTGGAAGCTTCCCTTTTTAAATGGCCTCTCATCATGAAAACACATAAATAATAAAACCTCCTGAGTAATAGTGAGAGCAATGAGAAGCATCAGCACCTTGCTGATCCAGTATAATTTGTCCCTCTCCGGGCTCACCCTTGCCTGTGTGTCCCTGTATAACACTGTGAACTGGCAACTACTTTCCACACTACCATCATAGAAAGCAGCTCTACATAGCTCCACGTCATCCTCAGGATCATGAGTGCTAGACAAAATCCTCACAGCTAACATGTGGCTGCAGGGCTGGGCGTGGAGTGGTAGAGCACTCTGCCTAGCGTGTGTGAAATCCAGAGTTCCATCCCCAGTGCTAGAGTCGGGGAAACCACGCAAAATGGTAAAAGCCTGGTTTCTGGAACCAGAATGCTTAGATTTGAATCCCAACTATGCCACATACCTGCTGTGTTACCTATACAAGCCAATTAACCTCTCTGTGCCTTTGTTTCTTCATCTATAAAACAGAGCAACACTAGGGCTTGCATAAGAGGACAGTAAAAAAAAAATTAAATGGTTTGATATATAAAATCTGCTAGAATGGGGTCCAACATATAACAATTGCTGGCTATATTATGTGGAGAATTATTAAATAAATAGGGATATTTTTTCCAGGCTGAGCCTTCATTGGCTATTTCTAGCTTCTGGAACAACATTGATTTATGTTTTTGATTGTCAGATTGTCACAGTGAGCTGGGGTGATAATTCAGTTGGTAGATGGGTACTGTGCTTGTAAGAGGACCTGAGTTCAATCCCCAGAACCCACAGAAAAGTGCTTAGATTTACAGCCACACATGGTGACTCCCATCAGTGCTTCGAAAGACTGTGGTCAATTTGGACTAAATAGTGACTTCTAGACCAGCCTTCAATTCAGGGTGAGATCCTTCCTCAACAAACAAACAAACGGGTGTGGTTGTGCACACTTACAACCTTAACACTAGGAAGGACGAGCTAGGCAAGTCCCTGGGGCCTGATGGCCAGTTGGGCTGGCCTAACTCAGGCCAGTGAGAAACCCTAACAAAAACAACATAACAAAAAACAGAGCCAGACAGATAGATGGCTCCTCTGGTCTTTAGACAGACAGACAGGCAGACACACACACACATACAAGATTTGTCACAAAAGTTCTAACCATAGTGATGAAGCATCCAGGGACATGGCTCTGTCCCTGAAGTCCCTCTGATCCTTTTTGTTACCAGTGTCATCTGCACCCAGCAACAATGTCAAGCAGAGCCTTTGGGCAGCAGCTTCAGGGGCACCAAGACCCTTTCTGTTATGGATCTCTGGCTACAGGAAGCATGGAAGCATAGAAACTGAAGATCCCCTATGTGTCCACAAGAGGCTGTGCTCTGAATACAGTTCATTTAATTCACAAGATAGTTTTAAAAAGTTTCAAAGGCTCTGAATCAGAAAATATCATACACACACACACACACACACACACACACACACAATGTACATCAAAGATTTGCCTTAATTCATCACAGAAGGGCCAGTCTTTAGCTGGCCTGAAAAGTCCCTGTGGCTGTCCCTCAGCAGGGAGCAAAGTTCATTACTCAGAAGTGAGCACTCTTGTTTCTGAACACCGGTATTTCTCTGTAGTGTGACCTGCCCTACGCATGAGCACTTTTGAGGCCAGCTAAAGCCTTGTCTCCTTTACTAAGGACATATATTGGGAGTTGTTTATCTGGTTGCAAGCCTGTGGGAAATGGATGGGGAAAGAACTTTCCCCTCCCATTAGCTTAAGACTTAGGCAACCTGCGTGATTGCCACCTTAGTGTTGACACTGCCTGTTTCCCATAATGTAGGTTACGCGATTCTAAGATGATAGATAAACTAAGACTAAAACACTAGTGAGGCTCCCCTGAGGCCAGACTGGACTCAGCTCTCGGTATAGGAGGAGCAGATTCCAACCACCCACCTCCCTTGTTCGTAACAGAGTGGAGGATGCTAACTGCTGGGTTGACCAGATGGCTCCATGGATAAAGGCTTGTGCCTTTATCACCAAACTTGATAATCTGAATTCCATCCCTGGGACCCACAAGTTGGAAGGAGAGAACCAACCCCTACCAGCTGTCCTCTGATCTCCACACAGCACAGTGACACAACTACTCCCTGCCCATCACAAACACACCACCAACTGTAGCTTAGCCAGCACCCCTTGAAAACAGCTACAGCTTCGTGTCGACTTCGTAATAAAAAATAGATGATCCTTTTCCTGTGGCGCAATCTTTCAGAATAACTCTCCCATAACCTTTTTGTTCCTACATGAACAACTGAGATGCTGAGAGAAGGTGTAGCGATTCACTGTGCACACAGTGGGAATGGGCTAGAGTCAACACTCAAGCCCGACTGTCTCTTTCTGAGCACCCGGGCGGGGCAGGAGGAACGTGTGCAAAGTGGCACCAACAACGCCAGCTCCCTTCACAAAGAGCTGACTCTGGATTGTGTGCCCTGACATCAGTCACGTCTGCAATGTCATATTGAACCAACTCCCCATGCCTGCTTTTCAGGGAATGCGGTGGCTTTGTGCCTGCTTGTGTGTGAGGAAGCAGTTTCCAGCCCTGCCACAAAACAAGCAGCAGAAAGGGCCCAGCTGGATCCTGGTTTTTAGGCAAGGTCTCTTATAGCCCAGGCAAGTCTCAAACTATCTACATAGCTAAGCATGACCTTGAACTTTTGATCATTGTGCCTCCAACTTTTGGGTTTGCAGGCAGACACCTGTAGGCTTTGTTTTGTGCAGTGTTAGAGATGGAACCTAGGTAGGTAAACCCTCTACCGACCGACTGAACCACATCCCTTGCCTGGCTGGATTTGAACAAAGGAATGGTGCTATAGTTTGTATCTAGAATGTTCCACAATGGCTGTATTAAAGATACTCTACCTCCATGGCACTCCCATCCAGAGGTAGATGAACCTAGAGGAAGGTCTTCAGGTCATCGGGGTCATGCCCTAGAAGGGATGTATATGACACCATCCCCTTCCTTTCTTCCTTTCATGCATGCTGTGAGGCTGAAATTTTGCTCTACTGTGCACTTCCTTCTCAATGGGATACCTCACACCCAAAGCAGTGAGACTAATCTGCTATGACCGAAACTTACAAAGTATTTCTAGGTGTTCAAAAGCAAGGGGCACCAGGTTGCTTATGGACCTTAGAGTCCCAGAGTGTCCGTGTCTGTCACAAACAACATTATACTCACATACATCCCAGGTACAACCCCCTTGTATTCTAACCCATCTCCTTATTTATAGCCTCCAGGGAATGCAAACACTTTGTAAATGGTTGTTCCGCCATACTGTCTAAAGAACAGCAGCAAGAGGAAAAGCCTGAAGGAGACACAACCAATCTCTTTCCAGCGTTTTTCATCTGGAGCCAGTCCATGATAGAGGTAATCAGCTGTCCTGCAGTGTCCCTAGGGGACCTGTGAAGCAACACATAGCTAATGAGTGTGGGAATGGTCAAGTCGCCAGGAACTGAGGCCACAGCCAACAAGCCAAACGAGCTCTTTCACCCCGAGATGTCAGGGTGAGACAGGTCTTTGTTTCAAAACATGGGTTTCCAGGCAGGAAATAAAGATGCTTGCAGCCGAACCTGACTACCTGAACTCTCTCCCTGGGACTCATATGGCAGAAGGAGAAAACTGACTCTCCCAAGTTGTCCTCTGACCTCCACACACATTCTACAGCATGCATGTGCATCATAACACACACACACACACACACACACAATGTAAAACTTTCAAAAATAGATTTCATTACTTAAAAGAATTTTAGGTTTATCGGAAGATTGGGAAGGCCATGCAGGGCCCCATAAATGCCACATACAATTTCCCATCGCTAACATCTTGCTAAAAACAAGCACAAAGCAATTCATCTCAGTCATGACAGAAATTTTAAAAACAAGGACTACGCATGAATGCTCAGGACACAAATTTGGTTGGAAAGGAAAAGGCTTTCTGGAAAGGGAATCTTCAGGGATTGTGGGAAACTCAGGTCACCCTCTGTCAAAGAAAAGAGGCAGGCTGCTAGCATCTGACAGGTGTCTGGGGTGTGTTGTTCGTGAGGGTGGAAGCCCTCCCCTCCACACACGCTAATCTCGTCCACAGGGTTAAAGGGGATTTTTCCATGTACGATGTATATCAGTGTCCAGTCTGTCCTGACACCCTTAGGGAATGTGTCTTGCCATAAAGGAATACAAGACAGGCACATTTACTATACTGCCCGCATGGAGGGAGGCTAATAGGGTTTAAGGGTTTTTCTATTGCTATTTTATCACATCCAAATAGCACACAGTCTGCAGGTAAGAGGAAAACATTGTAATTTAATAAATCCCTTGCTTCCCTCATCCCCTACAACCCATGTGTGCATGTGTTGGGGGCAGGGCATGTGAGAGTAGAGACCAGAGGCCAGTGTTGTGTCTTCCTCAATCTTTCTAATCACTCTCCACCTTAATGTTTGTGACAGGGTCTCTCCCTGAACCTGGAATCCACTGACTTGGCTAGACTGGCCGTCCAGTACCCCAGGGACCCGCCTGTCTCTACCTCCCCAGCACTGGGTTCTAGGTAAGCACTACAATATCTGGTTTTCTCATGTGTGTTCTGGGGATCGAAAAGTGGGTCCCCATGCTGTTACAGCAAGCACTTGGTCAACTATGCTGGCTCTCCAGCCTCAGGGTTCCTTACTTCTTCCCTGGAGTCCTTTCTCTCCAGGATCCCAGGACATGTCACGCTGAGGCACAGTGACTCCTGGGGTGCCTCTTGGCTATAGCAGTTTCTCAGACTTTTGTCTTTCATACTCTGGATGCTTTGAAGGATAGCTATCCAGGTGTTCTGGGGAATGTTCATTTATCAGAACCATTTGATGTTTTGTTTTGTTCTTTTTTTTTTTTTCCTTGTGATTAGATTGGGACTCCGGGTTTGGGAAGAAAAGGAGGGGGGAAAAACTCACTAATATAAGATAGTCATCTCATCAAATTGTATTATAAAGGAGCCGGGGAGATGAGTTCTCCATCAAAGAGTTGGGTGTGGCGGTACATGCGGATAATCCCAACATGGGGGGTGGGCAGGCTCCCTGGCCAGCCTGTCTAGCCTTCCTAGGCCATTGAGAGGCCCTGTCTCAAAAGCTGAGGTAAATAGTCCCTGAGGAATAGCAGCAGAGGACCTCTGCTGTCCACACGCGTGCATGCTTAGGCATGTGCACCCGCGCACACGCATCCTGCCCACACAAACTGTAGCATTAATGTGATTGTGAGCACTGATTAACCTTTTTATGTATGTACTGTGTTCATGTCCATGCACATGCATATACACATGAGTTAGCCTGTGTGTGCCTGTGTGGAAGGCTGAGGTAGATCCCGGGCCTCTTCCTCTGCATTCTCCACCTTACTTTTTGAGACAGGGTCTCTCACTGAACCTGAAACTTGCTATTTTGGTTACAGTGGCTGGCTACTGATCTCCCATGATCCCCCTGTGTCCATCCCGACTCCTAACTCTGGGCTGTAGCTGCTCAGCACCATGCCCAAGTGTGTGCTGGGGATTTAAACTTAGTTCTTTGTGTTTATGAAGCAAGCACTTTGCCCACTAGGCTGTCTTCTCAGCCCCTATTGGTTGAATCTTGGTGGCCAGAATGAAGCAATTTGCGCCAGGGCTTCCCTGCACCGTTGAGAAGGGACCTCTGGTTGCACCAAAGCGCCAGGGCACCTTCTTCACAGTGTCCCCAAAAATGAGTTAGCAGTGGGAATGAGGCCGCTGGTGGGGGGGTGTCCCACAAAAGAACCGATGATAAACTCCAGGGCCCTCAGATGTGTTGTTCATTGAAAGCTTGCTGTGAGCTTTCTCCGCTGCCCCCCACCCAACCTCGCCTATGTTCTCTTAGCAGTTTTGAGGGCCATTCTCACAGCAAGGCTGGATGTTTCTGGATGATGGGATTACCAGAGGGATGCAACAACCCCTGGATAAACTGGTTCTGCAAGGCCAGGATGTGGACACAGAAGGAAAAGATACTTCGAAGCTGTTTTGTCGTTGAGTCTGCCAGAACCTTCCATTGTACTAAAGCTGCCCTATTCAAATTTGCATAACCTGGCTCCTCTGATCCAAGCCCAATGAGAGTGAGGACCTTGCTGTAGAATCCAGCTTTCCGGGACCCTGCTCAATATACCCCAGGAACCCTGTATTCTGTTGAATGATTACCCGGCTCCCAGAGCCAATCCCCACTTCAGACAGGAGAACTCAGTCTTGCTTCTAAAGCCCAGGAGTGAGCAAACCCTTGTTTGATGGCTCATCCTCAGGAAGTTCTCAATGGATAAGATCAAGAGGCGGTGTCAGAGCAATCATTGCTACACCTATACCTGAGCTTCCCTTGACCTCTGCTCAGAGATATTTATTCACCCATGTCTGTTGAGCCCTGCATGCCAGATAGCATGCTAGATACCGGGATTGTACAAGTCAGGAAGGTGTAACCTCTACAAGTTTTCATTGTCTCCATCTGCAATAAAAATAATACCATTCATCGGGTGGCTTGAACAACAGAAACCGATTCTTGCATAGTTCCAGAAAACAGAAGTCTTTGTCAAGGGTGCCAATAGGGCTAAGTTTTGATGTGAGATCTCTTCCTAACATGGAGAGGACAATCTCAAATGGAAGGAGGGAACAGAGAAAAAGAGAGACAGAGACAGAGACAATGTCTGTCTTCTTAAAAGGGGCACTAATATGCCTTCCTTTTGAGAGTGGCAGCAAGCAAAGATAGGATCACCATGAAGGCCTCAGGCATACTTTGTGAGTAAAAGGGGGGGGGGCACTTCTTGCCTTCCCCGAAGTGCCAAACACCACCTGTGTACCAAATGTGCATCTTTGCACCCAACCATGTGGTGGCCAAGTCCCGCTTCCCGTGTTTGGTGTCGAAGCTGAAGAAGACGTCATCGGGGGAGATAGTGCACCGTGCACAGGTGTTTGAGAAGCCACCCCTGGGTGAAGAACTTAGGCATCTGACTGTACCCTGACTTCTGTGGTGACACACATATGTACCGAGAGCATCAGGTACCTGACCACCTCTGATGCCATGCTACTGAGACATGGGTGCCCAGCACCATGCCCATCCACATTCCTGCAGATCATGAGGGTGGAAGAGACTTGAAGAGGCTAAGTGCTGCTGGCCAGCTGTCAAACAGCTCCGTGACTCCAAGTTCAAGTTCCTGTTGTGCGGCACCAACTCCGCCACCAAGAGACCCAACTGAGTAAAACTCCAGAGGGTCAGAAAAGGAGGGGGCACTAATACCATCATGGGGCCTCACCACGATCTCATCTAAAGTTAATCCCCTCCCAGAACTCTGTCTTCATGGGTCATCTAACTGGTTCTCGGGCTTCAGCAGGGAATTTCCAAGCGTTGGGATCACAGGGGTGTTCCCCCACTCCTGCCTGCTGTTGTGGCTTGAACACGAAGTGTCTCCCATTTGCTGATGAGGCTGAACACTTGATTGCCAACTAGTGGCACTGTTTTAGGATGCAGACTTGCTGGGGAGAAGGGGTCAGCAGGGGTGGGTTCTGAGATATTAAGAGTCTGGCTCTCCTTCCTGTCTTCCTGATGAGGGATACAGGGTGACCGGCTGACTGTAGCTTCTCCTGCTGTGCCATCTTCTCTTGCTGATCCATTCTTCTTCATTGTCGATCTCTGTTCAGCTTCATTCATGGTGATAAAAAATGATTAATATCTTCTGTCATTGATATCTCCTGTCATTAATATTGTCTGTCACTAATATCTTCTGCAAATTACACAAGATGTAGTCAGCTTTCACCTGTTTGGATCCCAGCGTCCTCCAGTTCTTCCCAGCCTTGAATATTTAAGGTTCTGGCTCTTTCCCATGAAGTACAAGTCCCTCTTATCTTGGCCTCGTTATGGCCCAGACTTTGCAAGTTCCCTGCATTGACTTCAGTGCCTTCCACACAGCCAAAGCCTGTGTGTCTAAGAGAAGAATTTCTTAGAAAGCAAGTTAGATTAATGAGTGAAACCTGATTCGGCACAGTAAAAATTGGAAGCCGAGGTGGCGGTCCACTGCCCTGGCAACAGCAAGACACGTATGCAGTCAAGGAATACCAAGAGAACCAACCTTCCCTGAAGCACACAGGGTGATGGTTGTTTGGGCTGCTCTGCTGGTGAGAGTCTTTGTAGTAAATAGAATCAAATTGGATGAATTGAGGGAAGTGTAATGAAGAACACAGGAGGATAGAGACAGGAGAAGAAGGAAGAGATGGAGGAGAAGAGAGGAGAGGAGGAAGAGGGAGGAAGAAGAGGAGGAGAAGGAGGGGCAGTAAGACGCAGGAGGAGTCAGGGTGTGACACCTTTGGCAGAGTGCTTGCCTCCCATGAGATGAAGCTTTAGGTTTGACCTCCAGCATGGTGTAATCCAGGTGTGTTAATACGCAGTTATAATCCAAACGCTTGAGAGGCTGAGGTTAAGGCATCAGCAGTTTGATTATCTTCAACTCCATAGCAAGTTTGAGGCCAGTCTGGGCTACATGAGACCTGCCTCAGTAGCAACAGCAAAGGCAGGAGAGGTCAAAGGACAGCAGACCCTTTTGGGGAAGTACGTGCAGTCAGGCAGGTTCTCTTCTAAACCCTGTAGCTGCCACAGGAGGAATCCAGAGAAGTTACAGTATGACCCCCAGGGAAGAGACCTTTTAAGATGATGGAGTGGAGAAGTAAATACTCTTAGTTTCTTGGTCCTCCTTGTTTATGGTCTCCAGCCAAATGTTCCCCATGTGCCCAGTTGGCAGAGGCCAATCTCAAATATAGAGAGAATGAGAGAGATGACAGGGATGCAGAATGCAGAATGGTTTGTGCCCATAGCCAACACATCTCCCAGAATCTGCCCCTTAACCCAGGAACACACACACTTTCTGGTAACAGAACCCTGTTATTTCCTGGAGGGAGGTGCTACAAGCCTAACCACAACTTTCAATATCTCACAATATGACCTTATGTGGAAACAGATCATTGCTGACATGATGAGAGGAGAGGAGGGTTTATTGGGTTTACACTTCTAGATCACAGTTCTTCACTGAGGGAAATCTTTATGTGAAAGAGTGGGTCCTTAGTCTAATATGCCTGGTGTCTCTATAAGGAAAAAAAATACAGGGTCTGAAGATGTGTCTCAGTTGGTAGGTCCCTTGTCTGGCAGTCACAAAGCCCTGGGTTTCATTCTCAATACCAAATAAATCGTGTGGTGGCAGGCTCCTGCAACCCTAGCACTCAGAGGGGTAGACAGGAGGATGGAAAAATTCAAGGTCATTCTTGGCCACAGAGCACATTCAAGGCCTAGCCCTAGCCTAGTCAACATGAAACCTTGTCTCCATAAAAGGAAAAGGGAAATAGAAAGCTGGACTTAGAGCTGTGGGGAAGATGGCGTGGGCTGGGGGTCGGGGAGCAGAGGTAGAGACTAAGCAGCAGCAGATGTAAGGAAGAGGTCATGAGGGCTAGCCGAAACTGGCCAATGGAAGATGCTTTCAGCCTGTAGCCTTCGGAGGGCATGCGGCCCTGCCAGTAACTTAACTTCTGGTTTCCTGCCTCCGGGACTCTGAGACTTCCTGTTGTCTTAAGCCAGCTCTTTGGGGTACAGGTTGAGCAGTTCCCGTCTCAAAGGAAGAGAATCCAAATTACTCCAACCTCCAAAATGACATGAACATCAAGTCACAAGTGGAAAACACCAGAGATGACTTCATGAGACAGGTGGCAGCCTGGACCCGGGCATACAATGCCTCGTTGTATCAAACTGCCTTCAGGCCATGTGTATGGTGTGTCTAGCAGATAGGAAAAATAGATGAATTCCTTATTTTGACTTCGGTCCCACCCCAAAGATATCTCATTGTGTATATGCAAATATTCTGAAATCGCCTTTTGGTCAGGGAAACCATTGTACACCGTATTACAGAATCAGCCCTAGGGGATGAGTAGATCTTAACCTTCCTACCACATGGAATCCTGGTGGACTACAAAGTCCATGAAAGCTAAGGAGGTGTGGTGATTTTCGAGGCATTATGAACTTGAAGAGTAAAAATGAGAGAGAAAATGAGGGCCTCAATTCAGTCCCCAGCTCTGCCACTTACTGGCCAAGAGGGAGTTGGATGAACCCATCTGGGGAGGAAGCATGTCTGAGGCACAGGGTTCCTTGGCTGGGTTTCGGAAGACGTAGAAGAACTCAAAGGAGATGGAGGACACCCGGGAGAGTTATACCCTGAGCAAGTTGGAAACCCCTGGTCGCTCTTCTTACTTTCGCCCCTCATCAGAATGTTAGATTCTTGAAGTTCTCTTTCTCCTGTCCCAAGGAGGGAGGTTACTCTCCATATGCAATTCCCTGTATCTAAGAGGTGGGCAGATGGAAAATTCACTAAAGTTACCATTTGTGCAAAGCTGCTGTAGAAGAAGACAACAGCCAGCCAGAAAGATGCTGCCCTGGCTTCCCAGTGTTCCGCAAGAATCCCAAGTGTCCACGTGGGAGAACCTAAATCAACGTGACCTCTCCAGACCCAGGCTCCTCACAGGGGGAATTGACGCTGGTCTCTGTTCCCAGGACCAGTCCTGTGAGAATTACCTCACCTGACAGCTGCACGAATATGACTCGATCCCTGCTTATGGTGCACCAAGGGCATTTCCTGAGGATCTGTTCTAAGCGTGGCCCTGTGTGTACACAGCACCGAGGGGACAGTGTGAGCCTGCCCCTGGCACTGGCAAGCCAAGGCGAAGAGCCGAAGGAGGCTCAACCAAACCACCTGAGGTCTGGGAGCCAGCAGAAAAGATTAAGCAGCTAGGCACACTCTCAAGGGCACCATCTCCACACTGCCGATCAATGGAGACTCCACACTGTTATTTAAGTGGTGCCAGGCCACATCCCTGGTGTAGGTGGCAGAACTACGAAACTGGAACTCTGTGACTCCAAAGTACTTGCTCTTTGTGCTGTAGTAGGACACCATTATCACCTGGGAAATGTACCTGACCACTCCGATGCCTCTGGGTGCCAGGTCAGTGTTAACTCGGTGCCCAGTTCCGAGTACCCACTGTGTGTCAGGAAGTGTCTTAATTAGCGTTTCCAGCCAGCTTGACACAGTCTCGAAGCATTTCCCTGAACAGCCTCTGGTGAGCAATTGTCCTCATCAGATGGGGCGGCGAGCATGTCTGTTGGGGATTGTCTTGCCGGTTAAATGACGTAAGGGCACCCAGCCCATTGTGAGCAGCGTCGGTCCCTGAGCAGGGGGTTCTGAGCTCAGCTGAATGGAAGCCTGAGTGAACCAGAAGGTCAACAAGGAACGATCCTCCATGGTTTCTGCTTCGAGTTGCTGTCTTGAATTCCTGCCTTGACTCTCCTCCAGGATGGATGGTGATGACCTCAGCGACTGTGACCTGAAGTTTAATGCAAATAAACCCTTTCCTCCCCCACATTTCTTTTGTTTTTACCATAGCAACAGAAATGTTTTACCACAGCAACCGAAATGAAACTAGAACAGGAGGTGTGTTCAACGTTGTCCTTAGAGGGCAGAATGAAGGAGTCACGGCAGTCATGTGGCGTGGGCCACTGGCACTCCCATGCCGTCCATTATGTTATTTCAAAGTCGAGCAAAGTCCTGCATCCGTAATCAACAGGGTGTGGATGAAAAGAGAGAAAACAAGAGGCTTGACACCTGGAGCTCAAAGGATGCTTGTTCAAGGAGGTGACCCGTAAGCCATTAGGTCTCCACTGGCACTAATTTGAAACCACTGTGCATCGTCTGGAGACTCTTTGACAGTCTCCACCAGGAAGGAGGGTGCTACTGTGTCCCCAGAGAACCCAAGGGAAGGATACTGTGAGCAACGCCCAGAACGAAGCATTTTCCAGCTCAAGAGGTCTACACTGCCAAGGTTGAGAAACCCTGATTCTGAAGAAGATAGGCAGGTAGGGAAGTCAGTGCTCTAAGGGATGAGGAAACACTGGAGGTGAAAGGGGCAGCACACACTGGCTTTAGTGCCAGAGCCTCAAGACACAGCGCGGTTGCCCTCGGCAAAGACAAACCCCAATGAAAGACACGAAGGAAAGGCAAGGTAAGGGGGGCTTCTGATCGTGGACACTTCTTGACAGAAGACATTGTTGGTGCTCTACACCCGACCTGTGAAAGAGGCCCCTATGGGATTCTAAAGACCAGCAGGGAACATGGGGGAAGGACAGACTAAACCAAAAGCAGTGAAGGTAGACAGCAAAAATGACCCCAGATGCATTCCGGGGAGTGATGGTTACAACCCCGGCATGAACCACAACAGGGACTGATGGTAACTGGGTGGCAAGGCCCACTCTGTAGGGAGCCCTAATCAAAAGCCGATTGAGGGAATGTCTTAGTTTCTTTCCCTGTTGCTCTTTGTGGCCATTTGAATTAAAAACATCCCTCATAGGCTCTGGTCTTTGAATATTTGGTCCCCAGTTGGTGGTGCTATCTGGGGAAGGTTTGGGAAGTTATGCCCTTGCTGGAGGAAGTGTGTCATGGTCAGCAAGTTTTGCGAGTTCAAAGCCTCCCCCTCCTGCCTGTCTGCACTTGGCTTCCTGCTTGCCCTTGAGGTGCCCTTGAGGTGTGAGTGCTCAGCTTCTTGCTCCAGCCCCCACACCTGCCACTCGCTGCTAAACCTCCCCACCAGGATGGACTCTAACCTTCTGGAACTGTAAGTCCAAATAAACTCTTTTAGAAGTTGCTTTCAGTCGGGACATTTTATTATAGCAACAGAAAAGCCACAAAAGACCTCAGCCAAAGCAAGCTAGAGGAGAAAGAGTTGACCTTGGCTCTAGATTCCAGCGCATGGTCTATGGTGAGGATGTTAAGGCAGCAGGAGCTTGAAGCCTCTGGTCATAATACATCCACAGACACGAAACAGGAAGTAATGAATGTGCCCAAGCGCTCAGTTTGAGTTCTCCTTTTAATACAGTCCAAGATGACCTGCCAAGATAATCTCCCGGAGGCCCATCTGCCAGGTGATTCTAGATTTATGAAGGTGACAGTTAACACTAGCCATGAGAGGGAGGACTTCAAGACCTCAGCCTCACAGATAAAGAGCTGGACCTATCCAGTAAAATTGGAGGTGTGTGGTGTTATGGAGAGGCGTGGCTCATCCGGGACTTTAAGCACCTCTGAGTTCTCAGTGCAAATCTAATGTTCTCTTTAATTCCTACCAGGGTTTTGAAGAAAAAAAAAAACAGTAATGTTCAGACACACACCTGACCAGGTAAGCTAGATTTCTAAGAGTGGGTACCCAAGCACAAGAAAACTTAAACACCAACCTTCGCGCAGTGAGTCTAACACAGTGGTCCTCAGCCTTCCCAATGCTTTGACCCTTTAAAACCCAACCATAAAGTTATTCTGTTGTTACCTTACGACTGCAATGTTGCTACTGTTACGAGTCATAATGTAAATATCTGATACACAGGGTATCTGACATGCCACCCACAGAGGGGTTGTAACCCACAGGCTGAGAACCTCTGGGCTAACACTGGGTAAGGTTCCACATCCAACCGGCTTGAGCTGTTGATGACCTCAATATGCCCAGGGGCCCCCCTCATGGGCAGAGATGCTCGTCTCTGTGTAATTCCAGAGGAGGCATTCCTGTTTCCTAGCTATATAATTCTGTGTCCTGCTTCAGCTCTTGGCTAAATTCCGTCCAAACAACAAACTGCTCAGTCTTGTGTGTTCTGGTGTCACCTGAGGTCCAGACCATCCATTCTCAGATTCTCAAACGGTCTTGTTTGTAGCAATGCTAATCTCCACAGTGAAGCCTCATGGCTTCAACCTGCCTTCCATCTGTGATTTTTCTTTTTCTTTCTTTCTTTCTTTCTTTCTTTCTTTCTTTCTTTCTTTCTTTCTTTCTTCCTTCCTTCCTTCCTTTCTTTCTTTCTTTCTTTTCTTCCTTCCTTTCCCTTTCTCCCTTCCTCTTTTCCCTTTTTTCTACAGAATCTCACTCGGTAGCCCAGACTGCCTTGAACTACCCTAATTCAGGTTGACCTCAGACCACAAGCAATTCTCCTGCCTCATCCTCTGGGATGATGGGCATGGGCCACCACACTCAACTTGTGAACTTGCTTTCCAAACCTCCCAGTACCCTGCGCCATAGAGCACTCAAAGCCGAAGCTGCCCAGAGTCGGTTCTTTGAGGTTAGTTGGGTACCATTTTCCTTGTTACGTTTGGGTACCTATCACAGCATTGCTTTATTCCTGGCTCCTCGGGATCCCACAATCCGTGTGTGTGCCGTGGTTCCTGAGACAAGGCTCACAGATTGTAGGTCAAAACTTCTCAACCTCAGAGCTGTTGATAACAGTGTCACATTGTTCCTTATCATGGGGACCACTCCTAGCCTTTGTCAGAGGTTCCGGCAGTGGTCCAGCCTTATTACTAGCTGTGGCAGGTCCCCTAGTTTCTCAGTTCTAATCGCACATTACCAAATATTCCCTTGGGAAGCAAATGTCCCCCAAGTTCATAGCAGGTGTTCGATAGGAACGATAAGGACAAGCCAGTACTCTGAGAATGTTGAAATAGGTGGAGAGCGAGCAGACCAGGAATGCCCTAGCTGTCCTTGACAGGAAGAACATGATAAGAGCAAGAGGCTACCTCTCTTAGCCCAGAAAATAGCTGGTGCTTCTGTTCTCTCTTTCTCTCTGTCTCTCAGCACCTTACCATCCTTTGTCTAGTCTGATTTCCTACGATAGTGTTCTCTGAGCACATGTGGCGGGGCCAGGCTCTGTCCCAAGCCATGTGGGACACGCTACTTCACTTCGTTCTCCTGATAGCTCATAACCAGGAATGAGTGAAGACACATTCCGTAAACACACTGCCCTTCTGAGCCATAGCTTTGTACTGTGAGGCGAACAGGACGAAGGCCGAGAAGTACACCTGCCTCGTCTTCTTCCACTTCATCTGCAGTCTCAGTCCTTTCGCCATACTTGGGTCCTTCCCCTGGGGTCCAAATCACCACCTCCAAAATGTCTCCCTTTCCCCAGATGTCTTCTTCTCAGCCTGGTCCCTAGAGAGAATTGGCCATCTTGTTCCTTTCTTCTTCCTGGGGCATTCTCAGCGCGTCACTGTCGTCCAGTACGCGTTGGCCTCACCCTGGGCCTTCTTGCCGTGGGCTTCGCTGGAGCAGGCCTCTCTGGTGAGTGCTCTAGATGTAAGGATGGGAACCAGAGGCCTCCCTCGGCCCATTCATTCTCTCCTGCACGTGGGCTGTGGTCCACAACTCTGCTCATTCGGGAGCTTTCAAGTGGACCAGGGCTTAAAAAGAAAACAGCCAGAGGTAGACACAGCACCAAGCCAGGGATCTAAACCCTGGACGTGTGAGAAAAGCATCTTCAAGTAAAATATCTAAGAGCTGAAGAAACAAGTGAGCTTCAGAGAGAGCTTGTTGTCCAAGGAATGGCCGGTATGTGGAAGAACGAAGGATCAGGGCAGCAGTGAATGGAGCTAACATGGAAGCAGCGTTAATGAGTGTGGCCCAGTCAAGTCCCATTGCCCGCATCCTCCTTGGCCAAGGGCTCAATTGGGCTGCAGAAGCACAGAAAGGGGGTAGGGTGCTATTACTGTATAAATCACCTGATCTGTACTCGTTGGCAGTGTGTGTTCTTAACTGCTTAATCTGTAGAAAAGAAAGCAACCCTAGTTCCTACAAGAGCAAAAGTAACTCAGACAGGTGAAGCCGATTGCTTAAGAGCCCACAGGGAGTGAGCAATCTCCATGAACTTGTGGGTCTTACCAGTCGAGACTTAGATGTGTGGGGAGGGAGAGGGGAGCTATGCCTGCCATTGTTCCCCTGTATGTTTACAGTCAAACCTCACTGGGTCATTCTTACACAAGTCCTCCCCCATCAGCTTTCGGAACCTAAAGTGGGGCAGAAACCCTCCTTCCCTGCTTGTTATGTGCGCTGCGATGTGGAGGACATCGATGGTTGTGACACTCCAATCTGCCCCCTGGCTCCTCCCTTTCCTGCCTGTGGGAAGTGGACATGGTGAGTTGACAGAAAGAACTGAACAGGAGTGACTTGCCTGGTGCAAAATTCTTCTTTTTCTCCAGCGGAGAGCTGGAAAGGTAACAATGAAGAAACAATAGGGGCTGTGGAGGAAACTCGAGATCACAGAGGGTCATGTAGAAGCACTCCTCTCTGACTGATGACCTCCTAGTTGACCAGGCTACGCCCCACCCTATGAGCAAACCCTGTGACTTTTCCAACCCTGCTTTCTCTGGGCATGGCAATGCCA
Organism: Microtus ochrogaster; assembly: GCF_000317375.1. Lineage (NCBI taxonomy): Eukaryota > Metazoa > Chordata > Mammalia > Rodentia > Cricetidae > Microtus > Microtus ochrogaster. The sequence goes on along the minus strand of NC_022011.1, from coordinate 25,735,171 downwards.
CACGCCATAGAGAAGTCCTCCAGGGCTCCCTCCCATGAACAGGGCTCACATCTCTATCCACCGCCCTGCTTTTAGACTCACTCAAGCAGAAAGAAAGGCTATGAATGGATCCCACCAAACAGAACAGCAGCATCCTGGGTGTGGAGATTGATTGATGGAAACTACACATTGATCCTAGGTAGTTTTGTCTCATTTTTTTTTATGGTTCATAACAAGAGGGCACGTACTTAGAATTCTGAATTGACATTTCAAAGGAATGGGCTAGAGGAGACAAAGGAACAGAATGGAGAAGATTCTGGAAACTGTAGAGAGTTGATATAAAGGAATAGAAAGACTTCCTGCAAAGAAATGTTGCTGCTAGGACCTTGGGTTTAGAGGGTGGTCATAGAGGCGTAATTAGGTCATGCGACCTCCAAAGACACAACATCGCATTCACGGAGCTGAAGTTTGACCAGGCCACGCATTGAGGACACAGCCTGATAAGTCTTTGCTCTGTGGTAGAGAATCCAGGAAAATTAGAGGACAAAGGACAGAGCCAACAAGGTGACCTCAGAGGAAGTTGGAAGAACCTCAAAGAGTCAAGGGGCAGAGGAGTAGGAAACACACAAAAATGCAGGGTGCGGGTCGGCAGAAGCCACCGCTCCTGGACGGGGAGGGAATATGATTGGCAGAGCTAGAGCAGAAATGGAACTCAGGTAATTAGGAAAGCCCCATCAACCATGCAGGGCATCTTCAGAGCCTGGTGGGGGACACAGGAGCTGCTATCCCTATCACAACCCAGCTAAGTAAGAGCACGCTTATGACCAAGCCCACACCAAGTCTCGTCTGGAACAGACCAACAATGAAGTCACCACGGAACAATGGGCCTCCAAGAGCTAGGCTGTGTCACACTGCCCTTTCTGTGCAGGTGACCCCAGCAAAAAGAGTCGGTGTATAAGTACCTAAGCAAGTGTTCAAACTGGGCAATACTTTCCCAAAAGGGAGGAGGACATTTCTCCAGTGTGGGGCCATTCATTCACATTCTTCCTTCATTGTTGTGTTGGGTCTAATGGGCTCAACCTAGAAGGGACCTTCATCCCGCCTTCATGCAGCTTTCAATGAACAAGGCAGGCTTGGCTCTGAGACCATTTCTCACTCCCATTTAAAAAACAGAAGTACCTACAATGCCTAATCAAGTGCAGGCTTGGGGTGTGGCTTAGGGGTAGAGGTCTTCTCTAGCATGATGTCCTGGGTCCAATTCTCAGTACCGCACACACCAGAGAACTTAGAAAGCTCTGAGCATAGACCTTTATTCTCTCTTTAGTTTGTGTTTCACCCTTTAATAATCTATTTTTAAATTCAAAAGATCCCAAATTCCAAGATGACAGACACCAAGAGTGTTCAACTTTTAGGACCTCCACTGGACTGTCTAGTAAGTCCTAGAAGATGCCACCAAGCTTTGAACCCTTCATTTGGAGCATAAAATAAAGTTATTTACTTAAAATAAATCTACGTCTCCTCCTGGATCCATCTTGTGTTGTACCAAGTTTGGAAATTTTCAATTCGAAAATATACCTAATACAACAAGCTTTCTGGAGAGCCAGCTGTATACGTGGACTCCTTAGCCAAGCAATTTAGAATACTCTAGAAAGCCACTTTGCCTTTGTCAAGCCTCCCCCAGCTTCCCTCCCCCGCCCCATAGGGGGCCCATCTCATAGCCACCGTCTGGTGCAGCCACATCCATCCACTGCACGTTAAACCCTCCCGCTTTCACAGATACCGAATCAGCAGGGGACAGTCACGGTGGGTAAGAAAGGCATGTCTGGCTGCTGAGAGCCTTGAAGGTGAAAAATCAAAGTTGTCTGTGCTTCTGCCACCAAGGCCAGAGAATCTGAGCTGACACACCCTCATATCAGGAGTCATGGTGGTGCGGTGCCTGGGTCCCCAGCCCAAGTAGGTCTGAGGTCAAGGATTAGGAGGAGGGCAGATTGTATGTATGCCTTTCTAAGTCTTCTGCCCCATTGCTCCTGGAAAACATATGCTTCACACCACATTCTCAGTAAATATTTATTGAAAGGCTGGAGAGATGCTCAGGAATTAAGAGCACTGGCTGCTCTTCCTGAGGACCTCAGTCTGGATCCCAGCACCAGGTCAGTGTGTTCACAACGGTTTATAACTCCCATTCTGGAGAATCTGATGCCCTCTTCTGCCTTCTGTCGGAAACCTGCATAGATGTGGCGTGCACATACACACACACACACACACACACACACACACACACACACACACACTCATTGATTAGATAAATGACTGCTCCTCTCAGTCCAAATGGCATCCTTTCCTTTTGCTTTGCTGGTTTTTCCCATTTTTCTTCTTCCTGGCCACTCCCCTCCAGCCTACTTCTGCCCGGCCTTATACTCAAGTCCATCACTCTCCCTGACCCCCATTACCTCCACCTGGGAGAGTCTGCTGCATGTGGCTAAGGAATATTTCCAGTCAACAGCGGAAGAGTGGAAATTCAAAAGCTGCTAATGGAGGCCCAAAGACACATGGGTCAAAACAGGCTAGTGACGTACATTCCTGCAACTCTTGATCATTTGTGTGTGCACACGGGTTCGTGGTACAACTCCACCCCAAGTCTGAGGGCCACCTCTAGGGTCTTAGAGTCACCACTAGTGACCACTGCAGCCGGAAGTGCTCAGAAGCTAAGTGGTAAGGGCCAGTACTACCTTGTCTAATGACTCTCAGCATGGTGACGTCAAATACTACAGTGCCCTGACATCCTGTCTAGGCAGCTCCGTGTTGTGACTCACATCTGTCCAGGGTGACCAAGAGGAAGTGACCCTCAGAGGACTCATCATCTGACCTGACACCTTTGCTTTGTTTTTTTTTTTTTTTGAAACCTTCCTAAATCTTGCCTCAGGGTTGCCCTCTCAGAATCCCATCCTCAAGGGAAGCAGATGCCGAACCCAGCCATAAGCCGGATTCACATGTTTTTCCATCTTTTGGTGCTTGAGAGGTGTTTTGCAATCATACTGACCTTCTCTTCGTTAATTTTATAGCCATTTAAAAACTCAAATGACCCTTATCGTTTCAGGGTACCTTAGAGACAAAACACATTCAAACATTCTAGGCATGCTTAATATAACCAGAATACCTCAGAGGCAAAGTAGCTTTGACCATCATGGCGAAATGAAGGACTTGAAGAGGGAGAAGACATTCTTCAAAGTTGCATTTGTCATTGTCTCTCACTTAAACCATAACTGAGAAGAAGCTAAGTTCTATTTAGTGTTACCTCTCCATAAAGAGCTACAGTTTATCCTTTCTTTTCCTGTTTTTAGCACTGGGAATTGAAGCTTGGGCCTCAGCTATATTCCCAGCTCTTCTCAACTTTTTTATTTTGAGGTAAGCTTTGTTAAACTTATAATCCCCCTGCCTCAGCATCCCAAATAGTTGGGATTACACGCCTGCACCACCAGACACAACTTCTTTTACATTTTTGTTGATTTGAGATAGCATCTTAGGTAGCTGTCCTCATATTTGTTACCTATCCAAGGATGACCTTGAACTCCCTTGCTAAGATTATAGGCTGCTCCCACCGTGTCTTGACTCTCCTTTAAATATTTTTTATGCCTTGAAAAGTCTGACATCGTGAAAAGCAGCTGTGTGCATTGCTCCAACCATTTGCAAAACCCTTTACAATTTCTCTCCTTCCTTCATATGTACAGGACTATTTTCCAAAATCCTTTCCCGTCAATCTGTTACCATAGTTTTCCCGCCAGCTCCAGCCCGACCTGAGGAGCATGCAGCGTGATCCAGACATTCAGCTCACTCGCATCTTCCTGTAGCCTGAGCAGTTTCCCGCGTGGTGACACTCCTCTTGGGACTGTCACCTTTCATGACTGTATATTGTTACACTCGAAGGAGGGACCGTAGATTTTGGCTGCTTTGGAAATGTGACTCTCTTAACTCATATGGCGCTGAGAGTGTGGTTTGGATTGCTGGCTGCTCAGTTTTGTTTGGTTTCTACAGCTAGGGATTAATCTTAAGGCCTCTGGATGCTAGGCCAGCACTCAACCACTGAGCTGCATCCTCACCTCTCAGGTTATTTCTTTCCAAATTGTATTTTTCTTATTTTTAATTACGTGTAAGTATGAGGGTATGTGTATGTGTGCCTTCAGGGGACTGCAGAACTCAGAAGAAGACGTCACACGTGCCCTGAAGCTGGGGTTACAGGCAGTTGTAAGGCACGTCATACGGGATCCAGCGCAGGTCCCCTGCAGGAAGTCTTGTTCTAAACCACTGAGTCATCTCTGCAGCCACTCCCACCCCTGCCCCTGCCCCGTCACATCACTCCTTGAAGAGCACTTTCAAATAATGGAATAAAGCCTGGGACTTCCCACATCCTGTCCCTTTCCTTCCTCTAGTCCACCCCTACTAAACTCCAAGGCTGCCTGGAACAGCGATTTTAACCCAGGGAATCTTCTTGTTGGTTTTTTGGTTTGTTTGTTTGTTTGTTTGTTTGTTTGTAGGTTGTTTGGAGCCAGGGAGATGGTTCAGCAAGTAAAGGTGCTTGTCAACAAGCCCAAAAACCTGAGTTCAAACCCTTGAACCTATGTGGTGGAAGGAGATAGCTGACTCCCAAAGCTGCTTGCACTGTGGTACACGTACACACACACACACTAGCGCGCGCGCACGCGCGTAATTTTAAAAATTAGGACTGCAGAGATGGTTCAAAAGTTAGAGTACTTGATGCTCTGCCAGAGGACTGGAGATCAGTTCCCACAACCCACATCAGGTCACAACCACACACAACTCCAGCCTCAGGGGATCTGACAAGCCCTCTGGTGTCCTAGGGCAACTACACTCAAGCACACATACCCCCAACATGCACATATAGTTTGCTGAGTCAAACTCGTTTTAACTTTGTCCATTTTATTTTGAAGCTTCTGGGTAATTTTTTTTTGGGGGGGGGGTTGCTTGTTTTTGGTTGTTGCTACGGTTTTGGTTTGGTTTTTTTGCTCATTTGGTTTCATTCGTGGTGCTGGGGATTGAACTCTGACCTTAGCACAAGCAAGGCAAGTTCCTCTACCCCTGAACTCCAACCCCGGGCCCAAATGTTTCCGTTTAGTAAAGATCTTGAACCTATCCAAGAACAGTACCAAACGTGTGCATCCATTGTGCAAATGACAGAAAATGACATTTTCATGCCTCTCAAATGTCCTTAGCACTGCTCTAAACATCCCAAAGAACTTCTTAGGAGTTCGTCATGGAGCTCTGCTGCTCACTTAATTTACTGTTGAGAGGACCAATGGGAATAGATTTCTGTCTTCTTCTCTACCTTGGATTTTGTGGTAAGGCCCTCTCCTAGGTCATCCCCAGAAGGGTTAAACCCTGAATTGATCTCCCAGAGTGTCTGTACTTCCAGGAGATCTTTTGACTGGCAGGATGCCGTAACTATTTTTGCTGAGGCTGGGGATAACTCGGTGGGTAAAGGACTTGTCTAAGCATGAGAACCTGAGTTCAGATCTCTAGCACCCCTGTAAAAAGCTGGTCATAGTAGGAAATGCCGTCATCCACCCATGGAGGGAGCCAAAGGCGAGAGGATCTCTGGGGCTTGCTTGCAAATCAGTCTAGCTAACCGGTAAGACAGAGAGAAACGACAAAGACACCCAAGATCAACCTCTGATCGTCCCAGAGAGACAGAGTCAGGCAGGCAGAGACAGAAACATCTCCAGTGTACTTAAAAGGTTCTTGTATTCTTTCTTTCATGCAACTGGGAAATACAACAGTTACGTTTGACCTAGAATGATTCCGGGAAGCATTGGGTGGTTGCTGCTATACAAACTCAAACCATGATTCCCTGTGCTGCTTCTCCCCAGCCATCAGCCATCTGAAATTCAAGTGAGGCCCAGGACTGAAGCTGCATGCTTCCAGGTGACACCAGTTAGCCACCAGGTGACTATCTCACTGATTGACAGCATTGTTTGCTTTTAAACTCTCGGGCGGGAGTGCATCTCCTGCACCCCCACATCCCAGCAAGAACCGAACTGTGCTCAGGTGAAGACAGAATTTTGCTACTGGGTTTAAGGTAAAAGGTAAAAACAGAAAAAGAGATGGGACGTTAGAGCCTGTGTCTCAGTGAATCGCCAGACCTGTGGTTTTCTCCGAACCACACCCAGGGGCCACAGCTGGAGGTGATGATCACCTCACGCAGGATTGACCACCTCCTCACAAGATTCCTCTACTAATAACCTTTCCTCTTCTTTTTCAGGCCTTCCTGGGTTAGGATGACTTTGGGGAAATCTAATTACAGCCCTTTCCAAGCTCCAACTTCACCACCCAACAAACCCGTTTTACAACTCAAAGGAATCTAATTTGGCCTCACGCTTACTTTGGAATAACATACCAAACAAGCAAAAAGCTGGCAGCTCAACTAATGAGCCTAGATTTGGGCATACACTGCCAACTCGGTCTAATTAAGAATCACCAGCACGCTAACGACACTTGGAGGGGAAAGTTTCGATCAGGACACGGGGTTCACGATTCATGAGAGCGGCGGTGCAAAGCACAGCGGTGTCCCGAGAGACATTTAGCACCGTGCGGAAGCCAGCCCAGCCACCTTCCTTCCACGCGTAGGGAGGTGAGCCGTCCTGGAGCCGGGATGAATTGAAGGTTCCAAATATTCAGAACCCAATCCCAGCTAAGCCTGAAGAAGTCTGCCCTGTCCTGGTACAGCGACACACATGAAATGATGCCATTTTTACTTATTAATATTATTTCTAGGAGATGAACAGACTCATTGTATAATAGATGCCCCTGACCAACTGTCAACTTCTGTTTTACTACCAGTTTCTCCCAAGACATTTCCAAATAAAAGGACACTAAAATAAAAAATAAAGCGCAGTGAAAACCACTTGGGTGTGAGCTGTCACTCACTCTAAGTGTTTGACATTCTGCCAAATCTAACAACATCCCACCGAGGCAGTGTGTTGGGTCCTGCTCCAAGTGACAATCACAGCAACGCCAACCACTCACCTGTCACCAGCACGGCCTTTTGATCCACAGGTAACAATTCTTGATCGGTTGACCACGTACCCAGGAAGAAGCAGGACAGCGACAAGAGGAACAGGCTGCAGAGGAGGGACAGGTGGAGCAGACAAGCACCTCCCCAGAGGGCAGCAAGGCACAGCACCTGGCTGCGCCGCTGCCCCGGGCTCTTGGCTCTGCAGAGAAGCATGCCCCCCAGCACTGCAGTGGCAGCCAAGGAGAGCCATGCTGACTCAGAGAAAAACAGGCTCATTCTCCAACGGCCTTCGGCCTTCGTTTGCTCTGGGCCACTGAGGAGTGTGTGTGTGTGCAAAAGCTAGCTGGAGGCAGCCCGGCTTATATGGAGGGAGAGGCGCGAGGGGAGGGGGGGCAACAGCCCCCGCACCTTTTGCGTGAAACGTGTTAAATGTGGTGATAGGGAAAGCTACTCCCAGGAGGTCATCTAAGCTGTCAGCTGTGATATAAATACCAGACCCACCCCACCCGCTCATTCCCCTAACGCACTCAACACTGCACAATCGCTCAGAAGCAAACACACACATTTAAGGCTTTTAGGACCTTCCCACCTGAGAGATGATTATTCGGGTAATGATTGACAGAATTGGAATTACAAGCAGGTAATCTCCTTTGGATGTGCCTTCCCCTGTGTTTATTGAGTCCTTCTGCTAACTCCTAGTGTGTGTGTGTGTGTGTGTGTGTGTTTATATCCAGGTAATCAATGAAGCTTAGAAAGTGTAGTCTAATAAGATAGCATGTCTGATTTGGTCCATGTCTAGAGAATTACTGCCAACTGAGACAGGCTAAGGGCTCAATGAACCAAAAGGAAGAGACTCCTTAGTGGGAGATGAAAAGTGCCTATGTCTTGCCAGAGGGAAGTTGTACCATAACAATGGCGACAGAACTGGGAACAGTTACTGTCAGCGCTTTCTGGAGACTCATGCTCAATACTGATTCATGCCACTATTTGAGGTTCTGTTCTGGATAGCAGGACTCAGTATCAAACTACGTTATCCTATGATGTTTCTACTCATGTAGCAATAGCAAGAGAGGCAATCCAACCAAGAAAAGAGAGCTTCGGGAGCGAGCGGCAGGCGAGTCCAGCAGGCTGATCCCTTAGCACCTGTTTGAACCACAGTCATTGTCTGCTACAGGAAAACAAAGACAAAGCAGACCCTCCTTTTGCTCGGCTTGCCTCTTACACAATCCTTTGTTAGACTCAGCCGGTAAACAAGAAAATTCCGGCTGGGAGAGACTGCACGTATTCAGAGCAGGGGATCTGGATCCGGACACCAGTGACTCACCAGCTCAAGCGTCATCCTGGGAAGACTGGGACCTATCTCAGTCCCTATGCGTATGCATCCACGTATAATATACCATGTGCACACGCACTTGCATACCTGTGGGCTCGCGCTCTCTCTCTCTCTCTCTCTCTCTCTCTCTCTCTCTCTCTCTCTCTCTCTCTC
>NC_022011.1:25719337-25726579 GCF_000317375.1 Microtus ochrogaster | reverse complement strand
CTCTCTCTCTCTCTCTCTCTCTCTCTCTCTCTCTCTCTCTCTCTCTCTCACACACACACACACACACACACACACACACACACACACACACACGAACCACCAGTCCCAATACTGATACCCAAGGAGAGCTCCCACTGGGTTTGATGGGCCTGGCGCTTGCTGGCATCTCCTAGGAGGGATGAGGAATCCCGATAAAAGGCAGACATTGGAGAGATTGAGGAAAGAAGAGATCTCACTTTAGGTTCAGATGCTCATAGTTAAAGCCCATTCCAGGGCCCACGGTTGCTAAGGATGAGGTCATATTGGCTGGACACCTTCCATTCCCTCCACTCCTTCTCTCCAGAGACCAAATAACAGTGTCCCTCTCCTGGAACCTAGACAGGGCCTCAGAAAGGATACAGAACTGCATGATTAAATAGAAAGAGAACAAGGAGAAAGGTGTAGTAGAACACGGTGCCCTGCTGAATACGGACTTCTCCTAGAATTGGTTCTTGAGCAAAGGGTGCGCAGAAGAGCAGGGCTGATGGGAAGAGCCTAGCAATATGGGTAGAGAGGGAGGCAGGATTTGCTCAGGACTGAACCAGGCAGCAAGGGCTGTAAAAAGATGCATGGGGCCTTAGGCGGGGAGTCAGAGAAACCAGCTTCTGGCTCAGATGCACCTCAGGAGAGTTTCCCTAGGGCCAGTGTAGCCATAAAAGGAGGATGAGGTGTAGGACACAGGCTAGTTCAAGACCCAAGGGAGGCAGGCTAGGAAGCAGGAACGTGTGAGCTATACTGCGCAGTGGGACCATGTGGGGAGTCAACAGAGCCTATCCGAGAGACCAGTGTGGTGTGGGGGGAAGTTATCTCCACTGACCAGCCTCACAGACAGCTGCGGTAGAGAGCTACTGCGGACTCCAGGTCAGGAAGTTTAGGGTGGTGAGGCTGTGGGATTGTTGACTGACCCCAACAACGTTTCATCTCTCCTTCCACAGACCCCATTCCATCCTGGGGCTGATTGTACAGTCATCTAGTGGACTGAGAACCTCCCACAGGAACAGGAAGTTTCTGCTACCAACCAGTAGATTAAACAGTTTCCCGGGGCTGGGCAGATGGCTCAGCAGTTAAGAACATTGCCTGCTCTTCCAAAGGTCCTGAGTTCAATTCCCGACAACCACAAGGTGGCTCACAACCATCTGTAATGGGGTCTGGTGCCCTCTTCTGGCCTTCAGATGCACACGCAGAAAGAATATTGTATACATAATAAATAAATAAATATTTAAAAAATAAATAAACAGTTTCCCATGTGGGCATATAGGACTAGATTTGGCTCTTTCGTGGGGACCTTGGCATTATCATTTCTGGATTGGGGCTGGACCAAATATGCTTATGTGGTTCTCCCGACAAAGTCTCGATCGTCTGAGACCAGACAGTTCTACAGGCAGCCCACACGGTTGCGGGGGAAGCTGCCTCTGTGAAACACAGGAAAACCACAAGTATAGGTACTCCCCATCCTAAGATGGAAAGGGCACTGTGCAATGGCCCACCACCTATTATCTGAGATTTTAGGCAAGATGCCTTTCGTTCTGGACCCTGTTTCCTACTCAGCAAAATCGGGGTTGGGGGCTGTTTTGAAAAGTGAAGGACCTGGTCCCTGCACCATGCCAGACGCTGGTGTCCAGTCGTGAAGAGAAGCCTCTTGGCTCACTGTTCCAGGCTGGCCCTCGCCTCCTCTCAACACTGTCCACCTAAGCAGGGATACCCTGACCAGCTTTTTCTCAACCCTCTGTTTTCCTAATCAATTTGTCACCTGGCTCTTGCCTTGTCACCCTTCCCGTGACAGCTGCTCATGCTCCACCGAGATCCATTCCTGTTTGTGTGTTCTCACAAATGCTTTCCTGCTTCTTCCACTAGAATGTGATTCCCGAGGTCAAGGACAAGCCCTGCCTGTTGACTGGGAACCTTGGTTGTACTGGTATTCTTTCCTTTGCGGTTCACATACCACCTAACCCTAATGGGGGGGGGGGGGTAGAAAGGAAGGCCTTTAGCCAACCCGGCAACTGGTGCAATTGTTGTTTCCAGACGAACACCTACCTCAGGCCATTCTGATCCCGGAATTCCTTCAGTTGGGAACTTTAGGGTCTTTGCCGATCTGAGAATCACTCAACCTCTCGGTAACGACTTCTAGTCTCAGCTGTGACATTGCATCTTCTAGTTTGCAGCTGTCGTTTTGAACTAGAACTGTCCTTAAGGCCGTCCTTGAGAGGTTAGTAGTACCCTGTATCTGGCACACTCTTGTCCAGATTCCCGAGGAGAAAGGACAGTTACATCAAGTCATTCTTTTGTTTGTTTGTTTGTTTTTTGGTTTTTTTTGTTTTTTTGTTTTTTTTACATCAAGTCATTCTTGTTGATGACGTCCCTGGGTCAGCGTGCTGTGGCCTTCGGCGGTTGGAGAAGCCTTTTAGAAGATACTTTCTACAGATGACAGCTTACTGTATTAGCCGCTTTTTTTTATTGTTCGGCAAAATAACTGGCAAGAAACAATTGAATGAAGGAAAAAATTATTTTGGCATAAAGTCTGAGAGTGCGGTCCACCATGGTGTGGTGTGCAGCATGGAGCTTGAGGCTGTAGCACATCACGCTGCCCATCTGCGCTCTATGTGAGGCCATAAGGTTCGTGAACTGGACAAGGGGCTGGATATTGAAACACACAAAGACTCACAGACAGAGACATGGGTAATCCTTGAAACAGGAATGCCCCTTTTATTGTGGTCAGGGACAGCTTATATAGGGATCCTTAACTGCTAGCCACGCCCCAGCCAAACCCACCAGAAATCACTCCCCTGCCATCAGGAACTCCTGAGGGTCTCGTGCACAGAGCAGCTGCAGGCTGTCTCAGAGCAGAGGAAAACAAGTTGTTTACAAGAAATTCAGGATCTGGGGGTTCACAGCTCCCAATATGAGGCAGCTGGTCGCATGGTGTCCACAGTCAGGAGGCAGAGAGATGAATATCAGTGTTCAGCTGGCCTTCTTTTCATTCAGTGCAGGACCCCAGCCCAGGGATAATACGACTCCCGTTCAGGTTGGGTCTTCCCACCTCAATTTAACCTTCACAGACACAGCTAGAGGTGTGCTCCCACCCAAAGGTGTGTTTCCACGCTTGTCAGGGTTGACATCACATTTACCAAAGGAGAGGATTTCACAAACTGGGCAACAGTAAAAAAAAGCTAAGAAGCTGCGAGTGTACACTCCATTAATATCCTTGACTCTTGAGTGGAGGTGGTTGTGTAGAGGCGACTTCCCTTCTAGAGCGGGGATTCCCTCTGAAACATCGCCACCCAGTGGCCATTTTCGTTACTGCCAGGACACCTCCAAGAACACACGTTTCTTCGCACCTTGGAGGGCTCTATACAAGACAAGGATTCTCTCTGGTTCAGGCGCACCGGATCTTGGCACTTGTCTTCCTATCCCAGTGGGAGCCACATGAAGACATCTTCCAGATGCCTGAACAAGGTAGCTCTTCCAAGTAGGTGACCCCTTCGTCCTCTCAGATGATCCTGAGGTATGGTGGAATATGTTTGATCTGGTGTTGCCATCCTCAACAAGCCACATGCCCAAGATTTCCAACAGCACTGAAATGAGGGTCTTTCTTGCAGGCTCTGGGTAACATTTTAATATAGTAAACGGCACCTGGTGATGTACTGAGCACAGAGTGATCATGTATTAGTGTGACCTTGACCCAAAGGTCAACATACAGACAGACTGGCACAGGGTATAACATAATTTCGGAGATGGTGGGGGCAATGTTGCTGATAAGACACACGTTTTTTGAATAGCAGGGGGGATGATGAATATTTTGTGTATTCAACTGTAATTGTACAAACCTTGTATCTTATGCAATTCTTCATTTCACACAGTGAGAACTAGAACACCTGGAGCTGGATGCTCCCATATAGTGCCTGCCTCACAACATACATTCACATCCCGGAACCCACCTAAAAACCTAGGGATCATGGCGTGTGGTTTCCAGCACTGGGGAGGTAGACACAGGTGTATCCCTGCCACTCACTGGCCCGTCAGCCCGCACAAATTAATGAGCTCTGCATTCGGTGAGAGACATTGTCATAAAAAGTAGCGTGAAGAGCCATGAAAGAAGATCCTAAACATCAATAACTCTTGCATCCGTATTTGTGCATACATACATGCACATAACACACAGCACACACATACACACATACATACACACACAATGCCAATAAAATCTTTTTGAAAATAATAACGGTCTTCTCACTAAATTGATTCATTTACACTTAATGTAAATACCCGCGTATTTAACTTAAATCCATTATCTGACTGTCTGAACATTCTACACGACCTTTCAACTTTCCTGTCTTCTCTTGAATGTCCCCTCCCCCCGTGTTCCACTCTCGCCTCTCACTATGTTGACATTTCTGAGTTATTTGCATTTCTTTCAGCAACTGTGGAGAAATTTGTCAAAGTTCATCATGACCTGGTGTGCTTGCTACATTCCCAGATATGTCAGGACATCTGACCTCTTAGAAGCCATGGCAGTACTGGCCAGCAGCACGGTGATACTGGCCCAGTGGGTGCCAAGCATTAACGCTCTCACACCCCCGGCACCACCAAAAGTTCTTTCTTCTTGCATATTGATGAAGAGGGATATTTAACGAAGACATACAACAGCCGGAGAAAATAGATTCATTCTGAGTTGTTGTTCTGGAGTAGGAATGGAGTCCAGAACCTTGCTCCCTCTGGAAATGCCCTTCCACTGACCCCTGGTCCCTCATTGGGGGATTCCAGACAGGCACACTACAGCTGAGCCTCTCCAACACGCCTCTGTTCATAAATCCTAATTATTCAGATATGTCAGATCTGTTTGGCTCTGTTGTATTTCTTTCCCGTGGAATAAGCCTCTTGTACACTGTAAAGATTTATCACTCAAATTGGTTTAATAAAATGCTGATTGACCAGTAGCCAGGAAAGAAGTGTAGGTGGGGTGACCAAACAAGGGATGATGGGAAGAAGGGCAGAGTGGCAGGCAAACACAGAGAAGCAAGATGAGAATGCTGTACTGTGAAAAGGAAGAAAGCCACGTGGCAAAGTATACATAGAAATAATGAAGTGTAAGAGTTAGCCAGTAATGAACCTGAGTTATTGGCTGAGCATTTATAATTTATATTAAGCATCTGCGTCAATCAAATATTTGGGAAGCGGCTGCTAAGTATTTGGAAACAGACAGGCAGGAAATAAACATCCAATTAAGTTCCTTCTTATATAATCAAGAATCATTAGATTGTTCTAGCAAATCATTACCTACCTCTTCTTGCTTTTATTCTCTTGTTTGTCTCCGAGTTCATTGCTGAGATCACTTTCCCTTTGTGTTGCCTTAAAGTTGGGAGTGGGGGATGAAATTGCTCAGGCTTTGTTTTGCTGAAAACATCAATTTATCTTTTCCTTTGAGGGATATTTTCAGTGGGTATAAAATTTCCAGTTAGCAACTGTCTCTTTCAGCGTTTTGGTGCTTTTGAGGGAAATTTTAAAATCTTTAAGCTGATTTATTTATGCAAACTCTTGAAAAAAAACTGTGTGTATATAGTGTATGTGTCTCTGTGTGTGCACCTGTGTATGTGTATGTGTGCATATGTATATATTTATGTATGTGTGGGTGGGTGGGAATAAGGCATGTGTGTACATGTGTATATGTGCATGGCGCATGTGTGTTCATGTATGTAAGTGTTGGCACATATAAGCTACAGCATAAAAATAAGAGTCAGAGGACAGCTTCTAGTGTCAGTTCCTGCCTTCACCTTGTCTAAAACACCATCTATTTGCCATTCATCTGATGTGTACTGCAGGCAAGCTGGCTCATGAACTTCCAGGAATCTCCACTTCCTGTTTCTTAGCAGAAGAACTGGGCTTCTGGATGTGAGACACCACATCTGGCTTCATGTGGCTCCTGGGGACCCAAATTCAGGCTCTCAGGATTGAACTGTGTTGTGATTATTTCTGGTCAGCCTGACACAAACCTAGGGAATGCCTGGGAAGAGAGACGCTCAGTAAGGAACTCCCTCTATCAGATTGGCCTGTGGGCTCCTCGGTGGGGACATTTTCTCCACTGGTGATTTGTGTGGGAGGGCCCAGACCACTATGGGCAGTGCTGCCCCGGGGCAGGTGAGCCTGGGCTGCACAGTAAAGAAACATACCTGAGTAAGCCACAGGAAGCAAGACAGTAACTAGCGTTCCTCCAAGGTCTCTGCTTCAGTTCCTTGCCTCCAGGTGACTGCCTTGAATTCCTGGCATGGCTTCCCTCAGATTGTGGCCTGTAAGCTGTAAATCAGATAAATCCTTTCCCCCTCTGTTTCTTTTGGTCAGGATGTTCGTCACAGCAACCAAAACGCAAGCTAGGACTTCCGGCCAACACTTTACCCATTGAACCACTTCCCTGTCCTTGTTTACTAAACTACAAGAGGCTCAATCCTAATGACTGTCTATCTTTTCCAGAATGAACATCTTTAAGCGTTTTTAAAGCCCCTTGTGATAAAATTCACTTCCTGTCCTTGTAAGGTATTTTGTTTGTGTTAAAATGAAAACTTTGAAATTATAGGATACTAGGATTAGTCCCGGCTCTCCCTTTCAGCATCAGGTCTTGGAGGAACTTGAAGATACGTAGCTTCCAAAGATTTTGTTTGCTTTGATTTCTCATGGCACCTGAAGGGGACCAGGGGCTCTGAGCCTACCACCAAGTTAGACCCTCAGCCCCTTCCACGGGCTTTTCTAAGTGTTTAAGTAGGACATGCGTGAAGCCAGCATTCACTGACAGTGTGCATGCCCCGTGCCATCTCTCAGCCCCAAGGACTGAATTAAGAATGCAAGGGAAATAAAAGAAATATGCTCTCCGCTCCCAGGGAACCTACAGTCCATCCAGGAGAGAAGGCCCATAAATAAACTCTTTACCAAACAAGCATGGCCAACATGGGAAGCATTCACAAGCTGGTGTTAGTCGTATAATATGACTTTGCTTTGCCAGGTGAGGGTCTCAAGTCCCTGACTGGAGTGCAGAGTCATGGCATTTACAGTTTCTGGTTACCAGAGTAGTCAGTGCATCAGAATATCTATTCATTGGATTATTGTATTAATTCCTGGTGAATTCTCTCTCTCTCTCCCTCTCTCTCTCCCTCTCTCTCTCTCTCTCTCTCTCTCTCCCTCCCTCCCTCCCTCCCTCCCTCCCTCTCTGTCTCTCTC
>NC_022011.1:25712130-25718943 GCF_000317375.1 Microtus ochrogaster | reverse complement strand
CTCCCTCCCTCTCTCTCTCTCTCTCTCTCTCCCTCCCTCCCTCTCTCTCTCTCTCCTCTGTTTCTGCTTCTCTAAGGGATAGGGGGCAGTCTGTGGGTCACAGCATGGGGTATTCTCACCTGTGTCTCCAGAAGGAAGATGAAACCCGGCACGAGATGATTCGAGATAAGACATTTCAAAATCTGGGAGCAGCACTAAATATCAAAACTGTATCAGACCATAAGCCAGATGTTCCCAGAACTTTTCATCCCTTTTATCCCCCCTCTGCTTGAAGGAGAAGTTTTCGTTCCTAAAGAAAACAGTGAGTGGAAATTGCTATCACAAAACTTCGATTCGTGGTTCATGGTTATTTAAAATGAGCTCATTTGACAATAACCAAAGACATGCATGATGATTTATAACAAATGTCATTCATTTCAGTGGTATTTATCGTGTGTATAATGTAAAAGCAGTCCCAGTGGATTACCATAAAGGTTTTCTACATAAACAACGGTGCTTTTATTTGATGGACTGCTATGCGGCCATTAAAAATCCCATTCTTGAAGAATACTTAATGACTTGAGAAATGTTCGCCATATTTTTAAAGCAAGAAAATCATATTCCAAAATAGAATGTGTGGTGCGATCCTATTTTATCTCTTCATAATTCAGACTATCAGATGAAGCCTCCTCTGCTCTGGGATCCAAGATTGATTCAATTCCCAACCCCAGGATTCTCTGGTTCAAGTCCCAAGATGTCTGGTGTCTTTTTACATCTCCACCTGCCACTGTCTCCTCTACACCCTGGGTTCAGTATGAAATTCAATCTCCCTCATCTGTCTGAAAAACAGAATTTGTAGGCGCAAAGTCAAGGGTGCCGTGTTTCTCATACCTTTGTTTCTTAGGTGTTGGAATGGAGCTCGTGAGGGAGATGAACGAGGCATTGACAGATTGCTGTAACGTAAATGAAAAAGTTACACCCGTCCCCTAGGCCAGGAGCCATGACTACAGCCTTACTAGATAAAGAGGACCATGCAGATATAATTAGGGGTCTGGAGGGCTTCTTCTTGGATTAGTGTGCCTCCAACCCAATGACATGTTTCTTCATAAGAGTCTAAAGAGCATCAGATATTAAGAACATGCATTGCTCTTTCAGGGGACCAAGGTTTGGTTCCCAAAACCTGCATGGTGACTTACAAGCATCTCTAACTCTAGTTCCAGGGGATCTGATCTCTAATTCCTTCTTCTGGCCTCTGTGGGTACTGCCTGTGTATAGCACACATGCATGCAAGTAGGCAAAACACTCATGCATATAAAATAAAGACAGTAATAAAGAATCTAAAGAAAAGACCTAGAGGGGTTGGAGAGATGGCTTAGTGGTTAGGAGCATTGCCTGCTCTTCCAAAGGTCCTGAGTTCAATTCCCGGCAACCACCTGGTGGCTCACAACCATCTGTAATGAGGTCTGGTGCCCTCTTCTGGCCTGCAGACACACACACAGATAGAATATTATATACACAATAAATAAATAAATAAATAAATAAATAAATAAATAAATAAATAAGTAAGTAAGTAAGTAAGTAAGTAAATAAATAAATAAATAAGACCTGGATAGACACAGAGCCAAGGCCACTTAGAGGTAGAGGCAGAGATTAGACATGCTGCCACAGTCTGAATCCTGGAGCCACCAGAAGCTTGGAAGCGCTGGCTAGTAGCTCCTTCTAGAACATTTTACCACACGCTCTACCTTCCTCGCCCTGAGTCCATGACCTGACCTTACTTCGCCTACACCTTCCCCATCTCAGCCCCAGCTTTCTCTTTCCAGCAGCCCAGCACGGGGGCAGAGTCATGAATGCCAAGACAGTGGAACAGGAGAATTAAGCTTATTGGCTTCTACCCTCTTTCCCACAATGATTTTAGCACCTTTGATGTATTTCTGTGGGTGGGCGTGGCCAAGGTGATAGGCCATCCCGACTCTCTTCCACTCGATCAGCCTTGAAATTAGAATGAGATTGGCGTAATATTTTTATGACAGTGTTATTGATGTATAATTCACGTATTACACAATCTATTCACTCCGTGTGTTCAATCCAATGACTCAGAGTCACAAAATTATGTAACCACAATTACATCTCATCACTCCAGAAAGAAACGCTGTACTCACCAGCAGCCACTCCCCCTCAAAAAAAAAAAAAAAACCACTCATGTGCTTTCTATCTCAATGGGTTTGTCTATTCTGGCAAATTCTACAAGTGAAATCACGCAGAAGGTAAGTAGTTTTTGTGTCTGGCCTCTTAAACTAACTAATGAGGACACAAGCATTGTGTTTTTATGGCCCATCCATGCTGTAGCATGCATCGCTATTTCATTGCCTCTTGTGGCGGGAATGTATCCCATTAACTGAACATGACATGTTCGGGTATTCGCTTGTCAATCACTAAACATGCCGGATAGTTCCAGTTTGGAGCTGCTAAGAACCATGCTGCAATGAACATTCCTGTGAACGGAAAGCATTTAATCTTTTGTTTTGGGACAGGATAAAGCCTCAGACTCTCTCTTCCTGCGTCA
The DNA here is from genome assembly GCF_000317375.1 of Microtus ochrogaster. Taxonomy (NCBI): domain Eukaryota; kingdom Metazoa; phylum Chordata; class Mammalia; order Rodentia; family Cricetidae; genus Microtus; species Microtus ochrogaster. The sequence goes on along the minus strand of NC_022011.1, from coordinate 25,716,398 downwards.
GCCTCCCACGTTCTGGGTTTGCAGGCCTGGGCCACTGAAGCCAGCTCTACACATCTAAGTTTTGACATCTGTGGGGAGGCAGGCACTGCCTCGTCTCAGCCAGGATCCAGGTCTCCTCAGCCCTGGCTACAAAGCCCGTGCTTCTAATCTGGATTTATTTCCATTCTGCTGAGAAGTTTAAAACGTAAGCATGAAGGCCTGAGCCCAGATCCTGAGCATCCTCGTAAAGAGATCAGGAGGGCTGCACACACTGCAAGAAGGGGTGGGAGGCGATGGAGTCCGGAGATCCCTGGGGCTGACTGGCTGCCAGCATGATTCCCAGGCCAGTGCAAGACCCTGCCTAAAAGTAATAAGGTGGAAGGATATAGAGCGGAAACCTCAGTGTCCTCCTATGGTCCCTGTGCTCATGTGCATGCGCCTGCATGCGCGGGTGTGCGAACATCGCACTTGCGTGCAAACATGCACACATGCTCATTACTTCAAGTGGCCTCTTCTGTGTAAGACTGTGACAACTCTCAGCTAGTCACAGCCGTCTATTTGAAAACCGCCATCTCCAAACAGACGCATGGCCCTGGGAGAAAACATCTGTAAAGGGCTGATTCTGTCAGGAAAGTGTTGGTAGGTGTTGCCCCGAAGGACATCTGGAAGCAATCAGGTTTATTCTGAGGAAGAGGCGGTGATCTGAATACTCAGGCTCCCCGCAAAATCATACACCAGAGCCCACCATGGCTGCAGTGAGTTCATGACTCACGTCCAGAAGACGCTGTTTTCCTACAGTCCTTCCCAGCCTCTGGCTCTTACTATCTTTCTGGCCCCGCCCCTTGTGTGATGTTCCCTGTGTCTCCGGTAGGGGCGTGATATAGCTGTCCTCATTTAGGGCCAAGCACTCCACAGCTACCGATTCTCTGTGAGTCTCTGTAGTCATCCACTGCAAAAAGAAACTTCTCTGGTGGGGTATTGGGAACTGAGCTAATCTTACAACATGAAGTTTTAATCAGCACTATTTAAACACGTCATTTAATTTGTACGGAGAAAGGCAACCATTCCAATAAGATATTGCAAAGTTTTTTAAAGGAAAAAGAAAAACCATTGACCCAGATAGGATGCTTGATAATTCTTAATAAGTGCTATAAATGCTCATAAAAGAATGTGAAGATGCTTAATTGCTGAATAAATGAAATATAAACACTCATTAAGTCACTTGGAGAGTTCTTTAATATGTACTGGGGAAATCATTTTATCAAATGCACTGTAAGTAATAAATGCTTATTTCTTTTCCTAAAACAAATTAATTCTAGAAATTGTTAACCACCATTTAAATGTTGCTTGACTTTTGTCTATTTGTTTCCCTTCTTTTAATTTTTTTCCTTTTTGGTGTGAGCAAACACATTCATCAAAAGAGAGAGAGAGAAGCAGAGAGCACAGGATGCCGAGCCCAGAAAGCCTGAGCCTGAGACTGTGACTTTCGATCCCAGCCCTGCCCTTCATGATTTCTATGTCTGGCCAAGTTACTTAACTTGATTGATTTCCAAGGGGAGGGAGGGTGACTATTTTTAAGGCTTATTTTTTATTTGTGTGTGAGTGCACACGGGCGTGCATACATGCATTCCTGCAAGCTTGTGTGTATAGTGCGTGCACATGAGTGTGTGGATACATGCTTGCTGACTTGGGTCAGGGTCTCTCACTGAAGCAGAAGCTCCACCTTTTGGCTTGGTAGTCTGTCCAGCTAGCTCTTGGGATACCCGTGTCTCTGTCCCCCCCAATGCTGGGGTCACAACAAGCACAGTGATGTTCAACCTTTTAACAGGTCTTCTGAGGATTCACACTTAGATTTGCATAGTAAATGATCTTACCCGCCAAGCCACCTTTACAACCCGTGTGTGACTACTGCATAGACCTCGCTCCCCAGCTCCAAGAGTCCTTGTGGTACTAGGTCACAGCACTTCCAGGCAGAGCGTTCCAACCTGAATTGTGTCTGGGAGTTTTTGGAGGGGGGAATTTTGCTAAGGTCTAGAGTCGGTCACAGCTCAGGCCCAACATTTCTCACAAGGTTCTGCATGATGCTGATAATATTGCTCCAAACTTTGAGAAGTGAGATCTTGGGGTGTTGATTAAGCCTACAACGATCAAAAAAAAAAATCTCACCCGCTTGGGGATTTGAACACTGACAACTAAAAGCATGACATTTGTTTGTTCGTTTCACAAATTTTAAGAATGAGCTAAGAGCAGGGAAGGGATTAAAGAATTCTGAGATTTTTTTAAAGTAGGATTTGGGAAAGCCACGCTTGTACTTCCCTTCTACGATGACTTTGGAGGCCACGTGCTGAGAAGGAAAGCATAGCAGGTGAAGAAAGCCTGGCTCTGTGAATGACTACAGGGCACAAGAGCACTCTCTCCTTCCACGCAAGCTGGATTTGATGGTGATGAGAGAAAGAAATACATTTTTATTGCACAAAGCCACCAAGGTTTGGGGGATATTACAGAAGCTGGTGAGGCCTACTGGACACATACAGTTGTCCAGCCCTCTATGGAATCCTAAAAATCGCCCTAGTTAGACTTAAAATGCTCCCTTGGAATTGCCTTCTCATATTCCCCACCCCAGAGCTTGACTATGAGAGGTTGTGAGAATCTGATGAACTAATAAGTGTGAACATGATTCTCAGCATATTAAATAATATAAAGCTCTAAGGAAGCCTGCCAAAAATGGGGTCTTTCTGAAAGGCGCCATGATCTAGATGTATTAATAGGGCAAGCAAAACAAAAGGACGATTGGCATGGAAACTCAAATAAGGTCAGTTTCTTTCTCTGGTTATTTCTGGCTCCGATTTCCTGTTCAGACTAAAAATCTACTAACGAGCAGTGAGAACTCAGGGAGTAATTATAAAGTTCATAATTTTCCTTTCAGATGTAAATGTTTATATTTTAAGAGTCCTCAAGGACAAAAGAATATTAACATTTAATATAACATTTTTTCATGTTTATCCACACAGGAAATGTGGGCATCCCCTGGAGGATCCTGGGATTGCACATAGGAAAACCATCTTCTATGCTACACTCCCAGGGGGGCCTCTCTTCCATGGCTGCTGGTCTCGAGAGTACATAGCTGGGCTCCCAGCCCTGAGCATCCTTTATCTTCTATTTTGTACACCCCAAGGAGTCACAGAAAAGTTGTTCCTGTGGACCACCGAGTACAACCCTGTCTCCATCTCCTGAGGCCCATAGTCAGATCGCAGCTGAGACCAGTCATCCAGGAAAGCAGGGTTCATGTCAGCATCTTGGCTTTCTTCATCAGGCCTCCATTCATTTTTGCATCCTAGGGCTCGAGTTTACCTCGTGTCTTTATGCGTTACTCTTAAGGAAGACTAAGAAGTGATGGTGTAATTCATGCGGGCCCCTTTGAGTCCACGTGGGGGACCAGTTCTGTTGATGAGAAAAACACTTGAGCTTTTCCATTTTTTTCCCGAAGAGGCGGCTTCTGCCTCTGTCCCTTCTCCCCACTTCTCCCCCCACCCCCGTTTCTCTCTCTCTCTGCCTTTCTCTCTCTCTGATCTTCTCTTCCCCCTTTCCACAACCCACTAGATAAAAATCCAACCCCCAAGAAAGAAAGAAAGAAAGAAAGAAAGAAAGAAAGAAAGAAAGAAAGAAAGAAAGAAAGACACTTGAAGTCAAAATTTCCATCCTTCCAGTTACCAAAATGAAACCCTTTGGCCCGGGTCCCATATAAGGCAAGAGTCTCTGTGGGATAGGTGCACAGACTTGCTGCTTTCCATAAGCCCACAGCCCTAATGAGAAGGCATAAGGCATTCCTAACAGGGAGAAAACTTTCTCTCCATGCGGCCTCTAAGTCCTTCAGGAGCCAAGGTCTGTCCTGCCTCGTTAAACCATCAAGGGCCATAGTATGTGGTGCTGGAAAACTAGAAGATCAGGGACACAGCCAAATATATGCATAGATAGATACCAAAGCTCAGAGAAAACAGATTTTAAAAGGGTGTGAGAAGGGGCTGGAGAGATGGATTGGTAGTGAAAAATACTTCTTGTTCTTGCAGAGGACCCAGGGTCTGTTCCCAGCACCTACATGGTAGCCCAAAGCTCCCTATAACTTCAGTTCTAGGAGATCTGAGGTCTTCTTTTGACTTCCTGGGGCACCAGGCAGGCATGTGGTGCACAAACACAAAGGGCAAAACAGTCGTGCACATAAAATAAAATATTTGTGCCGGGTGGCGGTGGCGCACGCCTTTAATCCCAGCACTCGGGAGGCAGAGGCAGGC
>NC_022011.1:25703968-25711495 GCF_000317375.1 Microtus ochrogaster | reverse complement strand
AGACAGGGTTTCTCTGTAGCTTTGGAGCCTGTCCTGGAACTCCCTTGGTAGACCAGGCTGGCCTCGAACTCACAGATTTCCGCCTGCCTCTGCCTCCCGAGTGCTGGGATTAAAGGCGTGCGCCACCACCGCCCGGCTTTGATGACCCTCTTGAAGGACTCTGGAGCACACTGGCTGGGAAATTGGGAAGATTTGCAGAGCGAGCTGCTGCTGCTGCTGCTGCTGCTGCACAGATAAGGATCAGCAGGCTCATCATAGAGAAGCCTGGACCTCCGGGTTTCCTAGATAAACCCGGAAGTGTCTTCAGGAGCCAGTTTGACAGCTTTTGCTCCAGAGCCAGAAACAGCAAGGCACCAGAGGCTGAGTTGGCTCTCTCGTCCATCCTGCATCTACAGGTCACGCTGTCGTCTGCCTCTGTGAGTGAACCGGGGTCGCAAGGGCTGTAGTCACCCTCTTCTGGTGTGGCAGGGCAGTCCTAAATGGACTTTGACTGGGCTCAGAACAGGAGACTGCTGGGTAACAGGTGGCAGCCAGCCGAGGGTGACTGAAGCTGAAGGTGACAGTTGAGGGTGACAGGTGGCATTTGAGAGTTACAAGCAGTACTTGCAGGTGATAGCTGACGGGTTGAGGGTGACAAGTGGCAGCTGAGAATGACTGAAACCTGTTGAAGGTGTCAGGTACCATTCGAGCGTGACAAGCAGTACTTGCAGGTAATAGCTGGTGGTTGAGTGTGACAAGTGGCAGCTGAGGATGACCGGTGCCTGCTGAAGGTGACAAGTGGCTTTTGAGGGTGACAAGTGACATCTCTGGGATATGGTTGTGAGTAGCACCAACCTAGATGGCAGGGACATGATCTTCTCTGTTTCTCAGGTGCTCATGCAGCTGAGCCATCTAGAATGTCAAGTTCTTAGACACAGGTCTCCTCCTCAGCTTTTTGGTCTAATTTTACAGACAGTAGGCCCCATGCAGAGAGCCTCCCACGGGTACCGAGCCAGAATCAAGTCAAGGCTTTCTTTCACACCACTTGGATGGGGGGAGACACTAGCTCTTTGTGACAAGTGATCTGGATTTCCCAGTTACAGTGGCAAACTGAGGTTCCAATTACAAAGATTTATTGTTATAAGAAGAGACATATTAGGTATGTGCTAAGCCAGGCGTGTGAGTCATATGCAGAAGGAACCGCTGGAAGGATGAAGTGGGCAGGGCTTGTCCCAGCACCAACGCTGGGCCCTATGCATTGAGGTCAGAGTCGGCGGGACTGATTCAAGCTCTGGATTTGTGAGTATGGTATCAGAACTGTTTTCCTCATCTCTGGGAATCAGATGAGTCTAATTGCAGCCTCAGGACTGAGCCGGAGCATCAGTGGTATGCCTTTAAAAGCCCTGGCCTGTACTAAACAACGCGTGTAGCCATAGTTGCTGTGATTTACATTGTAAGGAGGAGGAAACTAGGATTCAGGGTCCCACAAGCAGCTGATGGTAGATCTAAATCCAGGACCTATGATTCCCAGAATCAGAACTTTAATGCTGTGTGTCACGCATCCTACTGCCTGGGAGGAGATGAGGCAGTTTCTCCTTTGGCCTCCTGAACCATTGCAGAAGGTGCTGGTTGTGAAATCACACACAGTTCAGATTAACATGAACTCTATACCTATTGCTCCAGGTCATGGACTCTGCCCAGGCCCCTGGGGCTGCTGGGGTTGAGCCATGAGTGATGAAGTCGGACGGTCCTTGGGCCCAGTGGATATACCTGTATCCACGCACCACCTATGGAACTTGGAGTTGATCATTCTGTCTCCGGGCCTCAGTTTACTCATCTGCAAAATGGTGCCTGCTAATTAGTACTGTCTCTTTAGGGCAGTGATGGGCGCTCAGTAACAAAATTTATAAGCAAGTTGTAATACAGTGAGTGCCTGGCACGATAAGGGCTCACAAAATGGCAGGAAACACCACTGTGGTAGAACAGAGTAGCAGCCATGCTGACTTCGGGATGGAAGGAGGCAGGAGAGTAGCAGAGAGGACGAAGGCTATTTGAAAAGCTGTGGGGTGTGCTCACTCCGTCTAGATTACTGATCTCCAGTCTTCCAGATTCTCCTCATCCCTGAAGATGGTTCTAGAGAAGGAGTCTACATTCACATAGGGTTTCCACGGTAATTTGAAAAGCAGATCGGTAATAGCAATTATAAAATGGTTTGGGGGATGGGAAGATGGCTCAATCAGTAAGGCACTTGCCAAAAAATGCCTGTCATACAAGCGTAAAGACCTGTGTTTGATCCCTCAGACGGATGCTAGCCATGGTGGCACGTGTGTGAAATCCTAGTCCTGGGGAGATAGAGACAGATGGATTCTTGGGGCTCACTGGGTAGCCAGCCAAGCCAAATCACTAAGTCCAGCCCTTGAGAGATCCTGTCTAAAAAACAGTGTGGGGAGGACTGGGGCTGGAGATGGCTCAGCAGGTAAGGGCACATACTCCTCTTCCCAGAGGACCTGGGTTCAGTCACCCCTGTAACTCCAGATGCAGGAGGTCCACCAGCACCTGCACATAGGTGGCAGAAACTCACAGGCATGCACCATCGTGTCCCCTTTTTAAAAATAATAAAAAGTAAAAGAAGCAGAGGAGGAGGGTGGAGGGATGGCTCCCGAGAAACAACAGGTAAGGGTGAGCTCAGACCTCCACATGCAGAAATGCGTCCAAATAAAAGACACTTCATTTTATTCCTTTAGGGCAGCAATAGAAAGAATTTGCGAGGGCCTTTTGTGTAACAGATATCTAGGTAAGGGAAGTGTGGGTGGGCGGCTGGACCAGAAGAACTGACCCACATCAGGTGATGCCCACCTGTCCGCCAGCCTCCACCACATGCGGTGCTATCTGTCCTGAACTTTAGAGTCTATGCCTCACCTCTCTTTCACTGACAGCTACATCTTCATCCGGATTACATTAGAGTAGCCACAAACACATCCTTTTCGCACCTCTCATGGGACACAGACAGCACCAGCTCATAAGCCCTGTCATCTCACGTGTTTCCCAGGACCCAGGACCATAAGGACATTTCCTTCTGATGAGTACTTTTTTTAAAAATCAAAGACACCTAATTATAAGGTCGCACCCCCTGGAAGTGTTTTAATTTCCCTTATAATGAATTGGGGCGGTGTTACACTTCTTGAGGCACAGTCTCTTGAGCCCAGGAATTTTCTGAGGCACAGTCATCTCTATAGCCAGGGACGAACCTGAAGTGGTGATCCCCCTGCCTCTGGCTCTCCAGTGCTGGGATAACAGGTGGGTGCTTTAGCTCTATGAAAACAGTTTTTTTTGGGGGGGGGAGGGGTTGTTTGTTTATTTGTTTTTAACAGACTGGCTTTAACCTCTTTTGCCTGAATCTCCTAGCTCTACCGCCAGAGAACTGGGATTACAGGTTTGCACTGCCGTGCCCTCTTTATACAGAACGCAGGGAGGGAACCCAGATAACCTTGCTAGGTACGCCTCCACCTACTTACTGAGTCATGGCTCCAACCCAGCTGCTGTTAACTAAGTTCCTTAGGCAACTTGGTTCAGTGGTTGAGTATTTGCCTGGCATACAAGGCCCTGAGTCCCCTCCCCAGCACAAAAACAAAAGGCCGCCTCTAGCATGAGGGCATCTTAAACTCTTGCCGCTTTAGAGCCCTTGGCCAAATGCTAATTGCGTCTGCATTGAGTCGTGATGCCAGGGGTTGAGCGGCATGCCGGCTTTGAACCACAGGGCTGGAGGAGCGGTGTGCATAATCTTAGGTTTTTATTACTGATCCTTAGACTTAATTAGGTCTTTGTGAATCTAAAGCACTCCCGGTCATATTTCATTACTTTCTGCCTCGAACTCCCCTGTGAGATGTCCAACTGTTACCCCGGCTTCGCCTTAGCATTATCAAGAGGTCAGGCAGATTTGAAACTTCTTTCTTTCTCCTCCTTGCAATTAAGATTCCTTTTTCTCCCCTTAATCATGTGCTTAACTTTAACCTGTTTCTGAGAAAATGACGGTTCGGGTCAGATGCTGCCTCCCCCATCCCAACAGAAAAGCAATTACTGAGCAAAGCTCCGTTTTGGAAGAGCCTCCGAGCAGGTGCAGTCATCCAGTGTGACCCCAGGAGGACTCAAAGGGAAACTAAATAATAAAACAGAAGCTCTAGTATCTGGGAATGGGCAAACGGATGGAGAGATACTGCATAGGCTTCCTCCTCCTGCCTTAGCCCTCAGGAGAATTTCCTGGGGCTTCTATAGACTGATTTTGCTGATTTTTTTCTCTCCCTTTCCCCCTCCATCTTCCCCCTCCCCCCTCTCTCTGTAATGTGAGGTAAATGTCTATTGTGGCAGATGCACGCGTGTTTGGGTGTATTGCGTGTGTGTGTGTGTGTGTGTGTGTGTGTGTGTGTGTGTTCACTCCTGTGCATGTGGACACCTAGAGTCCACTACTCTCCACGCTATTTTGGGACATAGTCTCTTACTGAATGTGGGGTTCCATTTCCAGCTAGACTAGTTGGCCACTGTCTAGATCCGCCTGTCTCTTGCCTTCCATCACTGGGCTTGCAGACACGCTCACCTGTGCCTGGCTTTTCTGTGGGTGTTGGGGTTCTGATGATCCCCACATTTAAGTAGCAAAGCTCACATTTCCAACCTCTTTTTTTTTTTAATGGTCTTATTGTTGTTATGTGTGAGGTTGCTCGCTAGGGTGTCCCTTGTGGCTCCAGGCCTCAGAAGATTTTCTCAACCTGGAGGGCAAGCTTTATTTCTGGGGTTGTTTGTCTTGCTAAATTAGGAATTTCATTAACCTTTCTCTTTTGGTCCTCCCATAGGTCAGTTCAGCAGATCCTTGCTTCAGAGCTCTCTGAAACTCGCAGAAAGATAATGAGGGTAGCATCAATAGGCCTGGCAAGTTTCCGAGGCACTCATGACTGGACATTCCTGACCCCTGGGCTTCTGACTGAACTGGAATGTGTGGTTATAAAAGCAAAGAACAATTCCAGATATTTCTGTCACAAGTTTTTAATTGGACTCTAAGAGGCCTTATCCATGTTTGGGATTCCTCACAGTGGTTTTCTTGTGGGGATATTTAAAACAATTCAAACTCTGTGATCGGGCGTCTTGTTAGTAGTCATTGTGTGTGTGTGTGTGTGTGTGTGTGTGTGTGTGTGTGAGAGAGAGAGAGAGAGAGAGAGAGAGAGAGAGAGAGAGAGAGAGAGAGAGAGAGGTGCCTACTTGCCTGCCTGCCTGCCATCTGCCTGTCTGTCTGGAGACCCTTGGATGTCATCCTTCAGGTACCATTCACACTGACGTTTAAGGCAGACTCTCTTGCCAGGATCTAAAGCTGTTCAGTTAGGCTAGGCAGGCTGACTTGAGAGCCCCAAGATCTGCTTCAGTCCACCTCCCCACCCTGGCATCTCAATGCTATGATGCTGAGCCAACTGGCCACAGTGTTACACTCCTATAGCAGCTATGAGCCCGAATACAGCTCTCCTGAGAGCGTTCTTTGGATGTTAGCACGTCTATGTTCCCATTTTAAGTGCCACAGTGCCAGGGCCCGATGTTCCTGAGCCTAGCATCTGTCTCGTTCTGAACTCAGCATGTTTCAGGAAGTTAAAAGAAGCATTTAACAGCATGGACAACAATAGCTACTCGACACCTCGGAGCCCTGCTCATTTGAGTCTGTCACAGTTTTGCTAAACTGGTTGTTTTGTGTTGTTAAGAATCATCCAGAAGTTGAGTGAATATTTATCGGGAATCTGCCCATTTCTGGGTTCCTTGAAGGAATGCCCCAGTGGAAAGGAAGGACCTGATTCTCATAGAATTTTTATCCTAGGAGGAGTGGGACAGTTAAAAGGCACACAGTTAGCCGTGAGACATGCCATGAAAAAGGCGCCGTACAGAGCAACTGTAGGGCAAGGTGAGCCGAGACGAGTGAGCAGAAGCCTGTCTGAGGAAGGTCTTACTGCTGAGGAAGCTACACCCGGCCGGGACCTGCAAGAGCCATGCGTCACACTGTGCTGAGAACAGGGTGCACCTGAGAGCCTGGCATGTTGCCGGGAAGAAGAAACGATCCACGTGACTCAAGTGTAAGGTCTATGGGAGAAGAGTGGGCCGTTGAGACAGGTGATGGAGATGAAGGTAGAAAGTCTGGACACACCAGTCAGTCGTCCCCAGCAGGAGGGCTAAAGTCATGGAATGGTGTTGCACAGCAGAATTGGTAACACTCGCTGTCATGGGCACTGCCAAGCGTGAGCATTCTGTTCTCAGAAAACAAGACGGGGCTGTGGCTTGGTGGTAGAGCACTCGCCTTGCGTGTGTGAGAGCTGTGCTCTGACCCAAGTGTTGCAAAAGATAAAATGGCTCCGTGGTTAAGGGCACTGACTGCTCTTCCAGAGGGCTCCCCAGATTTCAGTCCTAGCACCCACATGGCTGCTTACAACGGTCTTCACTCCTGTTCAAGGGCATTTGACACCTTCTTCTAGCCCCCACAGGTACTTCGTGCACATGATACACAGGAATACATACAGGCAAAACTCTCATACACAAAATATATAAATAAACAAATACATATATGTGTATGTGTGTGTGTGCGCACACATAAACATTTTAAAAAAAATAAACTTTTTGTTTTGCTTATGTTTATCTTTTTTATTTTTTAAAAAAAATTTAATTGTTTTTATTGAGCTATATATTATTCTTAGCTCCCCTCCATTCTCTCCCCTCCACTTCTACCGTCTCCCATGATCCCCATGCTCCCAATTTACTCAGCAGATCTTGTCTTTCTCTACTTCCCATGTCGATTAGATCCATGTCTGTCTCTCTTAAGGTGCTCATTGTTGTCTAGGTTCTCTAGGATTGTGAATTGTAGGCTTTTTTTTTTTGGCTTTATGTCTAAAAGTCACTTATAAGTGGGTACATATTGTAATTGTCTTTCTAGATTTTTATGGATTTGGGTTATCTCACTCAGTATAATTTCTAGATCCATCTATTTGCCTGCAAACTTCAAGATGTCATTCTTTTTCCACTGTATAATACTCCATTGTGAAAATGTACCACATTTTCCTTATCTATTCTTTAGTTGAGGGTCATTTAGTTTATTTCCAGGTTCTGGCTATGACAAACAAAGCTGCTATGAACATAGTTGAGCACATGTCCTTGTGGTATGATTGAGCATCCTTTGTGTATATACCCAAAAGTGGTATTACTGGGTCTTGAGGTAGGTTGTTTCCTAATTTTTCTGAGAAATCGCCATACCGATATCCAAAGGGGCTGTACCAGTTTGCATTCCCACCAGCAATGCAGGAGTGTTCCCTTTACCCCACATTCTCTCCAGCACAAGTTGTTATCAATGTTTTTGATCTTGGCCAATCTTACAGGTGTAAGATGGAATCTCAGAGTTGTTTTGATTTGAATTTCTCTGTTGGCTAAGGTTTGTGGAAATAAGAGCGGCCGAGCTGCGTCCCCAGCACCCGGCCGCCCACACGGCTAGCTTTATACCCGAAATAATTACACAGAAACTGTATTCTTTTAATC
>NC_022011.1:25617722-25701533 GCF_000317375.1 Microtus ochrogaster | reverse complement strand
CAGCAAAAATCTGTATTAAACTCTCTCTCCCTTATTTTTAAGCCTTCTCAGGTTTTTAAGTGGATTTAGCCCATCACGTCGGGCGCCACTCTGTTGAAATAAGAGCGGCGGAGCTGCGTCCCCAGCACCCGGCCGCCCACACGGCTAGCTTTATACCTGAAATAATTACACAGAAACTGTATTCTTTTAATCACTGCCTGACCCATTAGTTCCAGCCTCTTGGCTAGCTCTAACATATTGATCTAACCCATTTCTATTATTCTGTGTGGCCCATGAGCCGCCTTACCAGGAATGATCTTAACCTGCATCTGCCTGGCGTGGGACAATCATGGCGACTCCCTGATTCAACTTCTTTCTCCCAGCATCCTGTTCTGTTTTCTCCGCCTACCTAAGGGTTGTCCTATGAAATGGGCCTAGGCAGTTTCTTTATTAATAAGAACTCATTCCCACATCAAAGGTTGTTGAACATTTCCTCAAGTGTCTTTCAGGCATTTTAGATTCCTCTGTTGAGAGTTCTCTGTTTAGGTCTGTACCCCATTTTTATTGGATTATCTGGTCTTTTGATGACCAATTTCTTGAGTTCTTTGTGTATTTTTTGGAGATCAGTCCTTTGTCCGATGTGGGGTTAGTGAAGATCTTTTGCCATTCTGTAGGATGCTGTTTTGTCTTGTTGGCCATGTCCTTTGCTTTACAGAAGTGTCTCAGTTTCAGGAGATCCCATTTATTAATTGTTTCTCTTGGTGTCTGTACTACTGGGGTTATATTTAGGAAGTGGTCTCCTGTGCCAATGTATTCAAGTGTACTTCCCACTTTCTCTTCTATGAGGTTCAGTGTGGTTGGTTTTCTGTTAAGGTCTTTGATCCATATGGACTTGAGTTTTGTGCATGGCAATAGATGTGGATCTGTTTTCATTCTTCTACATGTTGATATCCAGTTAGACCAGCACCATTTGTTGAATATGCTTTCTTTTTTCCATTTTATATTTTTTGCTTCTTTGTCAAAATTCAGGTGTTCAAAGATGTGTGGATTGATATCCTTGTCTTTAATTTGCTTCCATTGGTCCTCCTGTCTGTTTTTATGCTAATACCAGGCTGTTTTCAGTACTGTAGCTCTGTAGTAGAGTTTGAAGTCAGGAATTGTGATGCCTCCACAAGTTCCTTTATTGTACAGGATTGTTTTGGTTATCCTAAGTTTTTTGCTTTTTCCATATGAAGTTGAGTATTGTTCTTTTGAGGTCTGTGAAGAATTTTGCAGGGATTTTGATGGGCATTGCATTGAATCTGTAGATAGCTTTTGGTAAGATTGCCATTTTTTACTATGTTAATTCTACCTACCCAAGAGCATAAGAGATCTTGCCATTTTCTGGCATCTTCTTCAATTTCTTTCTCCAAAGATTTAAAGTTCTTAGGCACATACTGTTATAAGGTCACCTTTGATATATTAAAGAGGTGCTCATTCATGTATGGTCTTCACGAATTTTCTTGTAGCATAATGGTGGCACTTGCTTCTTGGAACCCAGCCACCGTCCTCCACACTGTTTTGCCCAGATCTCTGAATGGTTCTTGCCTCGGTTGGGGAGCCTTATCTATAATTGTGATTGCTTTCTATGAATGATCCTGTTAGCCTCACTGGCTAGAGACATGATGCACAGATTTCTAGGACATGTTGCCCTCTATAACCCTGTGTCTTGAGAGCTCTAATCATGACTGGACAGAAATACTGCATGGACACACATCAGAGCTAGGAAGAAAGGAAACAAGAAATGACATCTATGGGGTGACCATGCCCCATGTGATGTGTTTGGGGTGTTCTGTCTGTATTATCCCATCTTGTCTTTATAAACTTGTGAGCTTGTCCTCAGCTCAACTTTTTAGATGAAGGCACAGGCTCAGAGTGATTTACTGATCTAAAGTCATATAACTAAAGAGAACCTAGACACCGTTCTCTTCCCTCAAAGTCCGTGTTTCAGGGGTTAAGATTAAGAGTATGGGCTCACGGTGCCAACTATCCATTGGGTGTGCATGGGAGAGTTATTTATTCTTGACTGGCACACAGGGCGATAATGTTGTGTTTTTTTTAGTAGTTCATGTGCTCATAAAGTGCCCAGTGAACTGTGCGACACCAGTGGTGAGTGCCACAGCCTGTTTCTCTTCGTCCTCATTCCCTCTGCTATATGCTGTTGCTCTTCTAGAAGCATGAAGACATCCTGAAATACAACAGCACACAGCTTACAGGAAAGTAAGGTTTAGAGAAAGCAAAGCGTCTCAGCCAAGCTCACAAAACCATCTCAAGGCTAAGGCACCTGCCCGGTATCCCCAGCTGCTACCTACAACCTTGTGTCGTTAGTATTATTATTTTGACCTGTGTGCTCATGCTGATGCCACACAGCTCTTTGCACATGTGCCCTTCTTCCTGTGTCAGCCCAGCCCACGCTGTTCCACTAACATCTGGATCGTGTTCTTTGTTGTTCAAAACCATCTGCATATACAGTGGTCAACGTCACGAATGGGCACCTGGCTGGGAAGGGGCGGTGGTTGAACTCTTGGTTACTTGTAGACCACCTGTCTAACCATACCCAAAGATCTCCCCACTGAGAGAGGGAGGGAAGGAGGGAAGAAAGAGGGAAAGAAGACTGTGTTGTTCCCATGCCTTAGGAGACATGTGCACCCCTAGGTCCATCTCTCGCCTATGTGGAATGAGACGTCTAGCCCATTTCTGTTGTTACGTTCTAGAAAGGAAGTAGTCCTGGGCCTTGAGATGATTCTGCGGGAGAGTAAACAGATAAGGAGGGAAACAGAAGCAAGGTTCCCACCCTGTCAAATGCACTGAGTGCTCTCCCTTGATGTGTCTGAAAGATGGCCAGGGTGGAGGGTGTGATTAGATACAGGAAGGAATTTTTCTCTCTGTTTTTAAGTACGGAGTTAATAAACCAACCTCAAGCAGAGCATACTGAAGATGCCGGAGATTTCTTGCAGAGCTCTATCTTGGGTTTTCTGGTGTCAGGAAGAAATCCTTTTCTCAACCAGTTTTAAGTGAATTCTTTCCAAAGGCCCTGATCAGTTCCAGAAATCAAGAGTAATGCCTTTTGTTCGAAAGGGGTTCGTGGTTTTGAAAGCACCCACACTCTGTTTGTTTAACACTCACTTTGTCAAGTAGGCAAGGAAGACATGTCTATGTTTATATTACACGGGGAAGAATTGGAAGCCAAAAAGCAAAGGGGTAGGGGGGGGAGTAGCTAAAGTAGCGCAGGTGTGATTGGAGCCACGTGTCTCAAAGTGTATCCTGCACGGGCGTATTCTGTCATTTGGCTTGGGTTTCTCGGTGCTGGCTATGTCACCAGAGATCCCCACACGCTGGGTATGTGTGATACCACTGAGGAGCAGGTCAGTCACCTTTCTCTTCTTGTTAGCTCAGAACAAAGGAGAAACGTGTTTAAACAGGATCAGAACGCTGTGGCATTTTCCTGCAGGTCCCATTGTCCCTTTGCCGTCTGGTATGGACTCCCTAAGGTACCCAGAGGAAACTGTACTCATAACGGGAGGAAGCGGATATTTTGGCTTCCGGTAAGTTCACCTACAAAATATCATCGCGGAACCATTTGACTGGATAGTTTTCAATTCTCGCGGACTTTGACATGTTGGTATAGTGCTAAACCAAAAGTTAACTCCAGTGCTCCCTGCTCAGACTTGAAACTTGAAAAGCACAGGTTTATTCCACCTAAAGAAAAATCGTTTTTAAAACCTGTAAACTGGGGCCTGATGATTATTCATTTCACCAAAGATATTTAAAAAAAAAAAAGCCGTATTCATTTCTTTCCTCATCACTGTGACCAGATACCCGACAAGAAGCAGTTTAAGGGAGGAAAGTTTAGCGCAACTTGTGGTTTAATGGGGTACAGCCCCATGCGGGAAAGACACGCAAAGAGGAATGTGAGACTGTGCCCCTGAAACCCAAAAGCAGAAAGCCAACAGGAAGCTGGGTCTGTCTATCATCCTCAAGGCCTGCCCTCTGGTGGCCCACTTCCTCCAGCAAGGCTCCAACCCTTAAGGGTCTATAAACTTCCAAAACAGCATCACTGCCACTAGCTGGGGACCAAAGACTCCATGGGAGATGGTTCACTTTTACACCACAGCAGGCATTTGTCATTTACATCGTTGAGAGGATTCCTGCTTTTTTGTTTTGTTTTCAAAATTTAAATGAGACGTGTAGCAATGAATACACAAGGTAAGTGACTCAGGATAAGTTAACAAAATTTTCTACCTTACTGGCAAGTTATTTCGTAGACACAGCTGGAGGGTGGCCTGACCTAACCCTGATCTTTCTCGCCTCAGCCTCGGCTGTGCTCTGAACCAGAGAGGACTCCGTGTGGTTCTGTTTGACATCAGCCAACCTGCCCAGAACCTTCCAGAGGGGATCACGTTCGTCCGTGGAGACATCCGTTGCCTCTCGGACGTGGAGACAGCCTTCCAGGACAATGAGATTGCGTGTGTGTTTCATGTCGCCTCTTATGGGATGTCTGGAAGGGAGCAACTGAACAGTACCCTAATTGAAGCAGTCAATGTGGGTGGTACCAACAACATCATCCAGGCCTGTCTGGAGAGAGGAGTGCCCAGGTTAGTTTACACAAGCACGTTCAATGTCATCTTCGGAGGTCAAGTCATCAGAAACGGGGATGAATCTCTGCCCTACCTGCCTCTTCACCAGCACCCAGATCACTATTCCCGAACCAAATCCATTGCAGAGAAGAAGGTGCTGAAAGCCAATGGCTCGGCCTTCAAGCAAGGCAATGGTGTCCTCAGAACCTGTGCACTAAGGCCAGCCGGCATCTACGGGACGGGAGAGCAAAGACACCTTCCCAGGATAGTGAGTTACATCGAGAGGGGCCTGTTCAGATTTGTGTACGGGGATCCCGATAGCCTGGCTGAGTTTGTTCATGTGGATAACCTGGTGCAAGCTCACATCCTGGCCTCCGAGGCTCTGAGAGCTGATAAGGGTCATGTTGCCTCTGGGCAGCCCTACTTCATCTCAGATGGTAGACCAGTGAATAGCTTTGAATTTTTTCGGCCCCTGGTTGAGGGCCTAGGCTACACATTCCCATCCACCCGCCTGCCCCTCACCCTCATCTACGGCCTTGCTTTCCTAATAGAGATAGCCCACTTCATTCTGGGCAGGTTCTACAACTTCCAGCCTTTCCTCACCCGAACGGAGGTTTATAAAACGGGTGTCACGCATTACTTCAGCTTAGAGAAAGCCAAGAAAGAGCTAGGCTATGAGCCTCAGGTGTTCGACCTGCAGGAGGTGGTAGAGTGGTTTAAAGACCATGGCCACGGTAGAAGGTCTGGAGGTCAAGACTCAGAGTTTATTCTGTGGGACGGAATTCTGGTCCTACTCTTGGCGCTATCTCTTCTGACCTGGCTCCCTCCTTCTACGGTTCTGTCAGTGTGAAGAGAAACTACACGCAGGAGGTGAGCCTACTCTCTGGGATGGTTTTCAAGGATGCAGGCTTTTAAAGATGTTTCGCATTATTTGCTACCACTCCTGGGTCTTCAAATTACTCCTTAACAATGAATCTTTAAACCCCATGGCCAGGGATGGGCTACCTCCTTATGAACTATTGGTCAGGGATGCCCCTAATGTTTCCAAAACAATGTTGGCTGTTGCCAATGCTCTCGGCTGACCACCAGAACTAGATGGTAAGGCCCTATTGCAGAAGGCACCATACTCTTTAACTGCAACACAAGCTGGAACTGCTTGCTAAATTTCATGGTGCCAGAAGGTTCTGTGCAGACTGCTGGAGGAGAACAGTAGCTCGGCTATAGACCGTGCCTACTGCAATACCAATGACAGGCAGGGTGTAACCTTTGGTGCAATAGTGGCATTCTATTAGGGGACTAACCACTACTTTCTAATTGGATTGGAGACCTGCTCCATGGGAGGGGCATTGCTCCTGGTGCTGTAAACCTGTCCAGAAACTCATAAAAAGGTCATACAGCCAAGTGGGGCCCACTACTGTTATTCTGCTAGGTAGAGAAGTTGTGTCCATAAAACTGATTTCTATAGGTTTAGGTTTATACCCATAGGTTAGGGCTGCTCTTAGCTGGGATCAGAGAAGTTTCTCTCTGTAGTGATCAGCAGTTCATACCCGGTCAAAGTGCCTAGGAGAAGTGAGTGTTGAATGCTCATCCATAGACAGGACATCTGTATCACCCCCTCCAAGTCTCAGGGGACTCAGTCGCAAGAGCAGTGGAAAGAATACAAAGTCTGGAAGAAGGGGAGGAGCCTTGGAGTCTGTTTTCCAAGAGTGACATGACCTCTGTCCTCAGAACTAACGGTAGCTACGACTGCCTTTTCTAGACTGCGCAAGATAGGGCCTGTCACCATTTTTCCATGGGAGGGAGAAGAGCTGAGTGCCACTGGCAGTTTCTGGGGAGAGAGAGAGACTTTCTCTAGTAGTATAGTCGTGGCTAAGTTACCCTGTGCTCCTGTGAGCAGTCCTAATAAAACTCATTGGGACACACACACACAGAAACAGAGAGAGAGAGACAGAGACAGAGAGAAACAGACAGAGAAAGAGACAGAGACACAGACAGACAGACAGACAGACAGACAGAGATGGTTTAGAATGGAATCTAGGAAGGAAGAGGGAAGAAATCAATGGGAGTGGGACCAAAGAGGGTATGGGAAGGGGTGAAGATGATCAAGCTACACTTTATACATGTATAAAACTGTCATAATGAAACTGTCATATATAATACATGCTAATAAAAAAGGGAAAAGGTGGATTCTTGGATTAACTATTCATTACTTTCCTCTGCCCCAACTGACCCTGTTGGGAGACAAGAAGACACAAAGTTTGAAGTTCGGTCTCTGTGCCCTTGAACCCTAGCTGGAGCCAGGGAAGAGCGTTAGTTGGATTAGAAATTCTAACTTGGATATCTCAAAGAGGAACCCGTGTTCACCTCATACATTGCATGTGCATAAAACACTGAAATTCAGACTGATATGGAATGACCCAAACTGACGTTTGGCTTGTATCCCTAACAGACCAATCTCAGGGGGCAGTGGCTACTTCCAGGGAAGATCTGACTGTGCACAGTGTAGGTTTTAGGATCCTCTAAAATCCCTGCCTTTTATGGTACAAGACCATCCCTCCCTGTGTGACCATGGGTCATATTTGTGTTGAAGCAGAGAGATCGACAGACAGCCTGCTGCATAGGACCCCTCTGAAGGTTAAATTAGACATCTGCAGCACACGTAGGCCACCACTTCCCAGTATTGTCACTGTACAGTCCTTCCGAAGGAGTTTTTCCTAGGAGTATTCTCTTTCGAGGGCCCTATTGTTACTGAACTCTCCGAAATGTCTGGAGTGTTCCCTAGGATCCTGCAGCTGTGTGTGCTCAGTATCTGTAACATTCTGGCGTGAGGGAACAGACTGACATTGAGGGCAAAGCTCAGATCTGACAGTTAAGGGCAGTGCTCAAGCTCTCTGTGCTTTGAAATCTGAAAGCACACTCTCACTCCACTTCAGTGCTGCCTAATAGGGCAGGTGTGGGCTCTGAAGGCAGCTTCCAATGGGGAACAATGGCGGCATTGTCTGGCCGCCCCACGAACTGCTGCGGAAGATGTTTGTATCGCACAGTTACCCAGGATCAGAGCGGGAAGAAGAAAGTCTTTACCGTGCTAAGGTTTTGTCTCCAGGAAGGCAGTAGTGAAGTGGGTTGCTGCAGTGGATAGCACACACAGTTATTCTGGGAGGATTTGAGAAGATTCAAGGGGGCTGCATGGGTCCCCTTGAAGAGAGCCTGGATTCTTCGGGGAATGCCCTGAACTTGATGCTATGAGACCCACATCATCAATGTTAATTTGTCCTTAGCATGTACCTGTAGCCTCTGGAGAACTTGGTTGTCTATGTCCAAAAAATAGGACTGACCACCCTGGCCTGTAGTAGGAGGCCACTTGTTTGTTCCCAGCTGCTCAGCCCCAAAATAATCACACAGAAACCATATTATTTGCAATACTGTTTGGCCAATAGCTTAAGCGTATTTCTGGCTAACTCATATCTTAAATTAACCATCTCCATTAATCTGTGTATTGCCACGAAGCTGTGGCTTTACTGGGTAAAGTTCCAGCATCTGTCTCCCGCAAGGCTACATGGCTTCTCCTGACTCCGCCTTCTTTCTCCCAGCACTCAGTTTAGTTTTCCCCACCTACCTCTATTCTGCCCTGCACAGGCCTAAGGCAGTTTCTTTATTAACCAATGGTATTCACAGCATTCATAGGGGAATCCCATATCACTGGCCCTTTCTTCAAAGTAGTCCATCTCACAGTGTTGTCTGAGAACCTAAAGGAAGAAGTGTTGGGAGTGCCTTTATCATAGGAATTTCCCCATAAGTGGTAGGAGGATGCCTTTGCTCTCAGGACAGTGTTTTGTATTCTGTCTCTGGGCTCTCTGGGAAAAGTAGCTCTGCTATCCCATAGACTTTCAGACTAGAAGTGCCACAGGATGTCCATGGGAGAGGCTCCTGATACACAAGGCAAGTACCCTGTCATTGAGAGCTACCACAGGCCCTTCAGAATGTGTTCTAAATGACATCACATCTGGAGCTTCCTGAATGGCTCATTGCATGACATTGCAGGTCTCACTTCCATGTCACAGGTGCATCTCTATATGACTGCTGAACATTGTCTTGATGTAGTTATTGGTGTCCTCTAAAACAGGTAATTCAGAAGGCTAAGGTGGGTCTTGGGTGTCACATACTATCTCCCCACAGTACTGTTAGCAAAGATGAGTGTTCTATTCCACTGGGAGGGAAGTTGACTGGAGGCCTTGGGGACCATGCCAGAGCCTGGGCTCCGGTCTTACCACATCACTGATGTCCTGGGATTGGCAGCCCGTATGTGAAGTTCCAGTTCTGAGCCTGCTTCCTGCCTGCTCCAGATGCCTCCCCGTGTTTCAGTTCCTTCAATAGGATCTAATGGCGGTTATTACAAGAGCAATTATTTTGAACACTCTGTTTCTCATTAGTCTTATTGTCCTTCATCCCATCAGACAAAAGTGTCTCCCACAGACCTCTTTGAGACGAATCCTCTATTGGACCATCTGCCCAAACCACTGAGGGACAGTATCCTGAATTTCCTACAAAGCCTGTTTTCTGAAAGACCCCCTAGGATTCATGAGAGGCCCGAGTTCTTAAGAGACTATGCGACCATAAACAAAATCACACACTACCATTTCCGCAGCCCTCCCTAACCAGGTTGCTGCCTTAGGAGGGCAAGCATGTAGCGCTTCCCTGGCTTCCCTTCAGCAGAGACCTGAGCTCAGCTGACAGCATCTGGGCTCCTGGGTCACCCTGAAGTACAGCTGACAAGTGGGGTAGAGAAGAGCCTTGCTGGCGTCACTGTGGTCCCGTGATCCTCCTGATTTCAGCAAACCCACAGTCACCTAGGCCATGAGTGATGGTATTTCCTCTTCTGCATGGGGCTTTTTGAGTCAGGTTTCCAGGAGCTAGAAAAGCACGTGTCTTAGGGTTTGCATGGCTCCTAAGCACCTGGGCCAGGGTGAGCACACCTGGGCTCCGCGTTACACTTGTTTACCTCTACCGTCTTCCTGGCAAAGGGGGCCTTTTTTGATAACACCTGCAGAACCGAACACTCATCTGAGGTTTCCTTCTTGAACGGATTCTTTCCGAGCTTCATGTTTGAGTTGTTATGCGAAGCCAAATGAACAGCCTAGCTCTCTTGTTCTCTACGAAAAAGGACATAGCGTCTTCTTCCCCTAACACAGACACCCCATCACGGCAGGAGCTAGGCCTGCCCTGAGAACCAGAACAATCTTTCTATCAGGTGAGCAGTAAACGCTGCTGAACAGGTGTGTGCACTGGCAGCCAGCTAGTCTTTCCCGTGAGACCACCACGGACTTGCTTTTAAACCTGAGACTCTCAACTCTACCCAACAAAAACACTCAAGGTCGAGTAAGAAATGCAGGCTTTGGGGACACCATATAGAATGGGAGCTGCACGAGCTCTGGAATTGACCCTTTCCTGTGGGAACCCGGGAAATGAGGGGGAGGGGATGACTGGAAGGGATGTCAGGAAACTTCACATATATTTTACAGTTGTTAGGAAGCCGCCTCCAGCGGGGCATGTGTGCACGCGCATTGGTGTATTTGTGTGTGTCCACGAGTATTAGACAGAGGACAACTTTGAGTGTCCTTCCTCGGAGGTCATCTGCATCTTGGTTGAGGGACAAGGTCTCTCAGTGACTAGAACCCTTACAAGTGGGCTGCGCTGGCTGCCGTCAGGTATCTGCCTATCTCAGAGCTTAGACATGTACACCGCCATGCCTGGCTTCTTACAGAGATTATAAAAGTCAAACTATTTCAATTTCAAGGCCAGTTTACACCTGAACCATCTCCTCAGCTCCACTGGTGTTTTTTGGTTTTTTTTTTTTTTTTTTTTGGTTTTTTTAATCTTCCACCAAGAAGGGACAAATGGTTTCAGACAGCAAATACACATGCCCTTGAAAGATGCTCTGAGGTGTTCCTGAGCCCTGTGTGGGACCTCCCTTGGCTCAGCAGGTGCTCGGTACCCCTGGGCTAAGTGTGTGAAGGTTGAGAACGGATTCACAAAAGGACCTGGGGTCCCTAAGGCCTCCTATCACCTCCTTTTCGCAGGGCTGGATTGTTCTGTGGCCTGTTCTGTCTCTGGCCATCCTGGAGAGTCCTCCTTTCAACCCCAAGTTTCCTGCAAGCACATGTAATTGAGCCTGATCTTCTTGACCTAGCAGCTAAGAGATGCCTAGGAACAGTGGCCAATAGAAACCAACCCCATCTTTGTTGTTTGTTTGTGTGTTTGTATTTTCCAGGCTTTTGTTTCATTTGAGCATTTTATTGCTTTGTTTGTTTTTTATTTTATTTTTTTTTTACTTTTTTTTGTCTTGAGAGACAAAGAGAGTGTGAAGTTGAGTGGGTAGGGAAGTAGGGAAGATCAGGGAAGAGCTAGGTAGATGAAAAATTTGATTAAAATATATTTTATGAAAAAAAAATAGGGGCTAAAGAGATAGTTCAGCTGTTGAGGGTGCTGGCTGCTCTTCCAGAGGACCCGGGTTCAATTCCCAGCACCCACATGGCGGCTCACAGCTGTCTGTAGCTCCAGTTTCAGGGGACCTGATACCCTCACATAAATATGTGTGCAGGTGAAACACCAATGCACATGGAGTAGAAATGAATGATTTTTTTTTTAACAATTAAGGCGAAAGATTTATACACTCTAAAGAGAAACCAGAGGATCCAGCCTGAAAGGTAAGTGTTTGCCAGGTGGTGCACGCCTTTAATCCCAGGACTCGGGAGGCAGAGGTAGAGAGATCTCTGTGAGTTCGAGGCCAGCCTGATATACAGAGCTAGTTCCAGGACAGCCAGGGCTACACAGAGAGACCCTGTCTTAAAATGGAAAGGAAGGAAGGAAAAAAGGAGGGCGGGAGGAAGGGAGGAAGGGAGAAAAGGAGGAAAATTTTAAATACATGAAATTTTTAAAATTAAAAATGGGCTCAACCAGTTCACAACATCTCCAAACTTTACAGCTCTGTCACTGTCCCCTCTTGTATTTCAAAAACCCTGGGTGGGGTGAGGGAAAGCTGCTGCATCTAAATGAACAAAGACCACAGCAGGTGTTTCTTCAGGAGTGGGTTTTTAAGGAGAAAGGGGTAAGTCTATGCTAGGGTGATTTGGTAAATCCTTCTTGTAGTCAGTGTAGCCAAAAGATGGATTTTGATAGCTGGACCTTGGAGTTTTAGTCAGGCATAAGGAAGTAGCCAAATAAGGGAATAGACCTTAGGGGCCAGCTTTAGGAATATAACCTAACACTTTAGCAAGGGAGAAGGAAGGAAAATGGTGTCATGTTTGCCGTGCTTCGGCCTGCTAGAGAGTCCATCACCGGAAACCAGGAAATATACTTTGACATTAAAACACATAATCGTGACTGAAGCCAAACCCAACTCAATACAAAATTACAACAGCAAAGTGATCTAACAAGAGATCTATCTGTAGATATTTACAATGTTTATTGTTCAGAAGCATGCAAGTAATTAAAATGTTCATTTCTAATGTCTAGAATTTTAATCATGGCAAACAGTCTCAATATCTTCCTCTCCTGTCTTCCAATGGAACCTCACAATAAAAACTTCTATTCTACATCCATGTGCTGTTGTTGTTGTTGTTGTTGTAAGTGTGTGTCTTTTGTGTTCCTGGCAGCTCCTAGGAATTCACATCTGAGATAGATAACACGGCTTTTTTTTTGGGGGGGGGGGCGAATACTGGCCAGCTTTTACAAGGAATTACTCGCTGTGTTTCAGGGGTTATCACAGCCTGTCCCCCCACACTCACACTGTACTTTGCTCAACGTGTTCAACGTGAAGATAGTGACAGATGTCAAGCCATCATCTCTGTTCACTTAACTCCTCGGCTTTACATTCTCAATGGGCAATTGCCCCCATTTGGTGGAGGCTTATGCTGTACGACACTCTCTGTGTTTTGGGGGCTCACTGGGTTTTCTCAGTACCATAACAACCAGGTACATTATCGCCACCTGTTTCCAGGGGAGGAGACTCAGGCTTGGGGAGACAGTGTGCTTTGCCCAATGTCACCCAGCTAAGAGGCCAAAGCTTACATTTGGGTCAGGCATGCTTGAATTTCAGAAACCTAACACCACCACCCCACCCCGCCGTTCTTTCTTCACGTGGTCTTATGTAGTCCAGGCTAG
This sequence comes from Microtus ochrogaster, assembly GCF_000317375.1. Classification (NCBI taxonomy): domain Eukaryota; kingdom Metazoa; phylum Chordata; class Mammalia; order Rodentia; family Cricetidae; genus Microtus; species Microtus ochrogaster. Next base: position 25,688,778 of record NC_022011.1, on the reverse strand, counting down.
CCTTTAGCTCACTATGTGGCTAAAGGTGACCTTGAACTTCTGATCCTTTGGCTTCCATCTCCTGAGTGCTAGGAAGCCATGGCCCACCAAGCTGGTTTATGCAGCTGAGGATGGAGCTCAGGGATTCTTCATACGTGCTAAGGGATGGTGCTCAGGGCTTCTTCATACGTGCTAAGTGAGTACTCTCCTAATTGAACTATACCCACTCCGTCCCCAAAACTCTTAACCACCATCTTCAAAGTGGCTTGATTATTCCAGTAGGGCACAATTCAAGGCCAAACGTCATACAAACTGCACTGGCAGCAAAGATAAACAAACTGTTTTACTGCAAATGATGAGCGTCTGTATCAAGAACTCCTGCCCCCGCAAATTACTAAGATACATGACAATCAAGCTATGGTACTATGGCAGAGACAGGGAAGATGTACATGAAGCTGAAGAAGTGTTTATTCTGGGGGGAGTGTGGCATGCTGGAGTCTAGTCTGACCATCTTTGGGCATGCTCTGAGACTTCCGTTGGCACCCATCTATGTGCTGGTGTGGGTCAGGCTGCCTGTGCCCTAACCTCCCCTTCAAATTGCTGTCTGGGGGAGCAGAGCCTGGGTATTGCTCACTGCTGGTCGACATTGCCTTCCCTGCAGTCTTGCACCTTGCTGAAGGTGGGACACAGATGTGAGAGAACCTTGCAATAATTGGTGACAAGGCATCAGCTAGCATCGCTTCCCCTAGATACTGTTGCTATGCAGAAATGTGACCTTCTTTCATGTAACATGGAGGGCCGGCTTGTTGGGGTTTCTGTCCCACCCAGTACCCCACAGCCAGCAAGTCCCATAGAAAATCACACAGAGATCTCCATAATTTATAAAACTGATTGGAGCAGGGCGATGGTGGCGCACGCCTTTAATCCCAGCACTCGGGAGGCAGAGGCAGGCGGATCTCTGTGAGTTCGAGACCAGCCTGGTCTACAGAGCTAGTTCCAGGACAGGCTCCAAAGCCACAGAGAAACCCTGTCTCGAAAAAAAAAAAAAAAACAAAAACTGATTGGCCCATTAGCTCAGGCTTCTTGCTAAGTCTTATAACTTATATCAACCCATTATTCCTATCTATGTTAGCCACATGGCTCAGTACCTTTCTTAGCCGGACAGGTTACATCTTGCTTCCCAGTGGTCTGGGCAGGAATGGAAGGAATGGACTTCCTCCTTCCTAGCATTCTCCTGTTCTCATCGCCCCACCTCTACTTCCTGTATGGCTGACCCACCTATACTTCCTGCCTGGCCAATCAGCGTTTATTCAAAATATGATTGACAGAATACAGACAATTCTTCAACACCACTTTTAGAGCTCCAGGAATACCGGAGACTTTCTTTGTGGCTTTCCTTCTGTGTGGAAAAGAATTCTATGGCAGAGAGGGTTGGTCATTTGCTAGCACTTACGGACCTCTTCTGTGTGTGTGCATGTGTAGGCATGTGGAAACCAGGGGACGACCTCAAATGTCATTCCCCAGGCATCTTGCTTTTGGAGAAAGGATCTCTCAGTGACCTAGAGGTCAACCAGCAGGCTAGGCTGGTCAGCCAGCAGACCCCAGGAGCCTCTGTCACCAGCTCCCCAGCACTGAGATTAACAGCACGGGCGGCTACTCCTGTTGTTTTCAGTTTGGTTTGTGTAGGCACTGTGCACTCACCTCGTGGCCTCATCTTTGCACGGCAAGAACTTTCCTGACTGAGCAGTCGTCACAGTCCCTAGGATCCACCTCCTGCGTTCCGTGTGACTTAGCACAGTTATCCGTAAAGTGGAGATAATGTATTCCTGCTCTCTCCCCGGGGGACGTGTATGGATTAAATGACAAGCAAGCCTTCTGTATCCTGCACATGGGTCCTTAATTAAGAATGGCTCCTCCGAGAGCAGTAGAAGGGTTTGGATAAGGGAACTGGTGGGATGTGGGAAAGCTCCAAGGCAGGCACAGATGCTCGGCACACAATTAGGGATGCTGGGTTGGAGCCTGGATGGGAAGAGCTGAGCACACAGGTATGGCGGAAGCATCCCATCGATTCTCTGCAGCAAGACATTGCTAGTTCATTTGTTCTGGCTCTGACTGCCTCCATCCAACGTTGCTTTGAGCTACACTGAAAGTGGGAACTTTGCTTGAAGTTGGAGAGACCAATCCAGAGGATAAACAGTAATTGAGAGTTTTCTGTTCCAAGTTCTGAAAACTAGAGACGCCCCTATTGTTTCTTCCCTGACTTGAACTCACACAGGGCTCAGAAGTCAATCCCAAATGATGCATTGGCCCAGGCCTTGTTTCTGTGTATTCAGAATGCTTTGCTTTAAAAAAATGTTTATTGGCACACTAATTACTTATATTCTGGGTTGTGGGATATTTTGTTACACGCTTACTATATTTAAGGCGTAGATGACAGTTGTTGGTATAGTGACTATTTCTTTGTATTGGGAACAAAATCCTTTGAAGTGTGCAGGGGAGTGTTGCTGACCGCGGCCACCCTGCTGTGCTGCAGAACAGTAATTCTGTTCTTCTCCATTATGCTCCTAAACACCTTAACCATCCTCTCTGTACCACCACCACCAGCACACCCACCCCGTGCCTTCCCCATCCTCTAGTTACCACTACTCAAACATTTCCCTCTCCCGTCCACAGCCTTAGCTTCTGCATGAGACACGAGACTCGGATGCATTTCTGGGTCTGACTTACTTCACTGCACACAGTGCCCTTAAGCTCCACTCACAGGGCCATAAATAATGAGCTTCACTATTTGGGGGAATTGGGGCAGAGTCTCACTATGTACTTGCTATGTAGACCAAGCTGGCCTTGAACTCACAGAGGTCCACCTGCCTCTGCCTCTGGAGTGCTAGAATTAAAGGTGTGTGCCACCACGTTTAGTAGGGTTTCACTTTTTCTATCTAAGTAATGTTTCCCTGGTTTCTATACCACATCCTGCTCATCTAACCCATTAAAAAACATATAGAGGATATTTTTTTGATTTTTAAAAGGTTTTCATTATATTTTGTTTTTATTTTATTTTAGTTATTTCCTTTATGTGTTTGCATTTACTGTAGCTAGAATTTATTATGATTATTAACACACAATAATAACACAGGTTATATTGCTGTATGTCCATACATAAATACACCATTCATTGAACATATCGATCCACCCTGCCTGTCTCCCACTCCTGTTTCCTCCTTTCCTGAGGGCACAGCTCTTAACCTTGAAAGCCAGCTTTGCTTTCCCCCTAAGACAGGATACTGAAACTCCGTCTCTTGCCTAGCTTACTTCATTTAACACACTTATCTCCAGTTCCATCCATCTTCCTCCAAATGACCAGATCTCATCCTCTCTTACGGCTGGACAAAGATTCACAGTGTATACACCATCTCTTTAGTCATTTGTGCCTTGACAGGCATCCACGTCCAGGCTGAATCTGTCCTGGCTCTTGTCCACAACAAGAACAACACAAACACGTTCATTGTGTTGTTACCTACCTATGCATGTGTACCTGGTGTGGCGTTTGAATAAGAATGGCCCCCTAGAGGCTCAAATATTTGAATGCTCAGTCACCAGGGATTGGAACTCTTTGTTAGGATTAAAAGCCTTGTCACTGGAGTCCAGGCCACACTCAGTCTCTCTCTCTCTCTCTCTCTCTCTCTCTCTCTCTCTCTCTCTCTCTCTCTGCCTGTGGATCAGGATGTAGCTCTCAGCTACTGCTCCAGCGCCATGCATGATGCCATGACCCCCACAATGATGATGATAATGGGCTAAACTTCTGAAACTGTAAACTGGCCCCCAATTAAATGCTTTCTTTCCTAAGTGAAGCGGTGGTCATTGTGTCTCTTCACAGAAGCAGCAGAGTGACTAGGACAATAAGGAGCAGGGCCTCCTGGTCCTGTTGGTTCTGCTTCTGGGCTAATTTCATGCCGACTGGTGGTGCATAAGGACCTACGTATTTGGAGGTGGTTTTGTTTTGTTTGTTTTATAATTCTGTTGTGAGATATACACATTATAATTCTTTAACAATTCCATGCATGTGTATAATGAATTTTCGTCATTTTCATTCTCCATACCCTCACATCCCTCTCCCACTGAAACCCCTATTCTTCCCAACAAACCCCTCCTGCTTTCCTGTCTTGGGCGGGGGGAGGGAGGGAGAGAAAGAAGGAGGGAGGGAAAGAAAGAAACTGAGTTTCATTAGTACTGGTTGCATGAGCATGGGTGAAAGGTTATTTCCTGGAGCAAGAACAACTTAACAGTGGCCTCATCAGTGAAGAAACCAACTCCCCCTTCCCCAGCAACCATCAGCTCCAACAGTCCCTCAAGGAGAGCTGCAGCCCCGTGAGCCACGCCCTCTGCACAGTTGGAGGGTTAGCCAGGGCTCCAGTGGGTCCCCAGATGCCCCTAAAGAAAAAGATAAGAAGACAAAAGAATCCAAAATTGCCTTCTGTGAGAGAACATGGGTAACCAATGATCTGTCTCCTGCTGTCCTCAGTCCTGGAATGCTCACAGAAGCTCACAGAACTTTCCATCCCTGGTCTCCAAAGGCTGATTCTGGAGAGCGGCACTTCTACCACCTCCCATGTCACAGCCTACGCCTCTCGGGTATTTCAGAGTCACCCCAAGATTGCCTCATGAGGCACACATGCTGAGGCAATACTGTAAAATATTCATGAGCCTTAGCCTGGGAAGATGTGGGCTGCTGTGACCCAGGAGCCATCTAAACTCAGTTCATAGCACCCACCTCCAGATGGCCCCTATGGGAGTCTATGGGAGGCGCAGACAGACACCCTGGGTCTTTTACCTGTTTTGCATGTTATGTATGTATGTAAGACACTAGCTTCACCAGGACAACTTTCTGACACTCTCTTCTTCCTTGACCCCATGCCTGGAGCTCTAGGGCAAAAGGCCAAGCTCCTGGAGTCCCGTGGACTGGGCTCAGCCAGCCATCCCCATACGTTAATAGAAGTCAAGTAACTAGAGAGCCAAAGGAGGAGATTTAATCAGTGTGGCTATGAGAACGGGGCCCTGGGACCCCCAAGTCCATGTTTGGGAACTGACCTGAACTTTAGATTTGAATAGTTGACAAACTGAGGCAGGGTTCAAGAGCTTAGTGTTACTGATCATTGCTGGTAGAGTGGGGACCTGACCTGCTCTGTCACCCAATTCTGCTTTTGTGAGGTCACTGAAGGAGTGATAACTGTCCTCACTTGAGGGGAGCAATTTAGCTACCACAAAGCGCCAGCCCCGCCCTAGGGCACAGTCTCCTCACCGCAGACAGTCGCCCTCTTTGGGAGGGTGGCCTATCCTGTGAGGCCCTGCTGTTGCTGTGAGCCAGGGCGACTGCTGGCTCAAGGCTGGAGGCTTTTGAGGTCAGAGTGGGATGATCTGGACTCAATAGGAGCCTTGGTACCGCCGGCCTGGCAGAGGGATAAGATGAGCTAGCTCCTACCAGTTGTTGCGCAGGCGCGGCCACCACCCCAAATGATAAAGCTGTCTGTACACAGAGTTCGTCACGCGACTGGCCCCACACAATGGTGGGGTATGAAATGAAGGTGGCAGTGTCAGGCTTTCAACCTGCTGTGAGCTACACTGCTGGCCCAAGTGAGGAGTGGATGCTTTGTAGCAATCATAGCTTCAGGGCCTGGAGAGACTGCTCAGTGGTTAAGAACAAGGAGAGCTCTTGCAAAGGTCCCAGGTTCAGTTCTCAGCACCTACATAGCAGCTCACAACTATCTGTAACTGTAGTTCTGCGGATCTGGTGCCCTCTTCGGGCTTCTGCAGGCATATGGTGCTCAGACAGACATGCACACAAAACTCTCACACACATATAAGAATTAAAATTTAAAAATTAATAATTATAAACCAGATTGGAGGGGGAAAAACATATCTTGTACATGTATAGTGGAATGCACAAATAAACCCTAAATTTTGCATGCAGTAGTATTCAACCAACACTGAAATGTCAGTGTAGAATTCTCTAGTTAAAGAAAATGTTAATGATTCTCTGATGTAGCCAGCAACTACAGATTGGCTGGTAGGAGAGTCCTCTGATGTGAGATAATCTAAACGGATGCACGAGGCCATAGTTCATCAAAGGCAGATAAATACAAGGAAAGACACAAGGTGAAACCCTGCCCAGTTCCTAGCAGTACAGGCCATAGTTCATCAAAGGCAGATAAATACAAGGCAAGACACAAGGTGGAACCCAGCTGCCCAGTTCCTGGAAGTATCTACAACAAAGGGCTAACCACAGTCATATATCAGACTGTAACCATTTGGAGAAAGTCAGCCATTCTGCAGAAAAATAAATACTGATACAAATTGTGTCGCACAATGATACATTGATAAAAATCCCAGTACCAACCTTGAGGTCACAGCAAAAATGGCTCTCGGATTCTGTAGTGTGCTCCCAGCAACCTGGAGACCATTTCCATGATTTTCAGTCATTTTTAATGAATTCAAGTGGAAGCTGGTATTTCAGTAAGTACACCTAAGCCCCAAAGTATTTGGGGGTTTTGTTTTTTAATGGTAAATATTTTGTTCATTTTCTTGACGTTGGATATGTGATCTGAATGCTCCTCTGGGTAGTTTTCTCTTACAGTGGCTGTCCCTGGGTTTGTAGCATCAATACGGCAGCTCCAGGCAACACACTGGACTTCCCATCATGCCTATTGCTCTTGATATTCAGCTTGTTTGGGAAGCACGGTGCCACCCAAGGCCAGCTCTACTGAGAAAGAGGACATGCTTCTTAGAAGTCCTGTTTCCAGCAGGTCTCCCTCCACAGGCTCCAGGATGATGATGTGTGACCTAATATGTGGTCTATTTTAGAGAAAGTTCCATGTGCTACTTGAAAGAATGTGCATTCTGTAGCTGCTGGACAGAATGTCCTGTCATGTATGTTGAGTGTATTTGATCTGGAGTATAGTTTAACTCTGATGCTTCATTTACAGGAGCTTACATCTCTCTTTAGGTTTATTGGTGATATATGAATAATATATAAATAAGCTTATATATGAATTACCTGGGGCTGGAGTGATGGCTCAGCATCTAAGAGCACATAATCCTCTTGCAGATGACTGTTCAGTTCCCAGCACCCACACTGGCAATTTACAACCACCTGTAATTCCAGATCCAGGGATCCAACGCCCTCTTCTGGCCTCTAGGGGTCACTGCATACACACACACACACACACACACACACACACACAACTTCAAAATCAAACCTTTTGACACTGACATTACTGGCTCTCATGTTTCTCCTTCTTCACCTCTGCATGGAGGAATCCCTCAGGTACAGTTTTTAGTATGTCTGGAGTTTTGAATCTCCTCAGTTCTTGGAAGTCTCCATTTCTTTATCAGTTCTGAAAAGCGTCTTTCCAAAGGCTGGTCTTTAATTCCTTCAGTATCTCCCTTCCTTGAACAGACTGCATTTCCCCTCCAGTTCTTGGAATAATTCTCCTGATTATATTAACCTTGATTGGCAATTGCTTTTAATTTTTTTCTCTGTAAAAATAGCATCCCATGGTTTTTTTTTCCCCCTATAGGGTTCCTGTTGAGAAATCTGCTGGTAGTCTAACAGGGGTGCCCTTAAATGAGGCTTGTCAATTACTCCTGAGGGGTCTAAAATTCCGCCCTGAACTTTTGGCTACGGTCTGTCAGCTGAGCATGTTTTCCAGTCTCTCTATTTGGGATTCTACAGTCCTTCTGTAAGTGCCCATGTCTTTTCTAGAGTTAGCAGGTTTTCTGCTATTATTTCATTGAGTTTTTAATTAATTGATGATTCCATACATGTGTATCCTACATCTGGCCAATAAGTTTTCTTTGCTCTTAAAGTTAGCATTTTTCCCTTTGAATATGACAACATAGCAAGCATTTGATCTTTTAATGGTATTCCTAATACCTTAGGGATTCTTTTTTTTTTCTTTATTAATGTCTGAACATAGTAGTTTGAAAGATGTCTTCAAGCTCCAATCTGCTTTCTTGTGACCCCTACCCCATTGTTCTAGCGCCCAAACAAAACTGTACGTGACTGGCCACACCCCAGTCATGAGGGCAGGCCGGTGACACACAGTTCCTGAGGACAGTATGAAGGCATGTTCCCCATGCTGCACCATTTAGAGTGTCTGCAACAGTGTCACTGTGCTGAGTCACTTCTGGCTCTGGGGACAGCCATCCACTGAGCCCGTTCAGCAAAATGTCTGTGGTGTGCTAGGGATAAGATTTTCAGGAGTCTCTGGCCTCTTAAGAAGTTAAAAATTATACAATAGCTCCCTGCCTAAGAGGGCTCCTGGCTTTCCGACCCTGCAGGCTCATCACAAAGTCAAGCAGTCCTTTTCCAAAGCCATGCTACTATGGAGGTTTCAAAACCCTTTAAGACTGTGAGTCTGCAGCGGTTGAGACCCTTCAGGGCAGAAGATAGCCAGCATCTGCAATGATACTTTGCTGAACCCTTTCTGTCATCCTGACTCATGCAGAAGGGAATCGCCCAGCTGTGGAGCATCCCAGATGGATAGACAGCAGGTGATGGCCTCTGCCTTGCTTTACTGCTGCCCCACCAAGTCTCTGGGATTTTACAAGGATTACATCTTTATACTGGAGATTTCTGGTTTTTTTTTTTCTCCCATAACCTCTCCCCTTAATTTATAGTTGGAAACCTGTTGCTTTAGTTCTTTGCGAAAGGTCAAGTGGAACCTGTTGCTTTAGTTCTTTGCGAAAGGTCAAGTGGACACCTGTTTGGCCACGTTGTCCTGGCCCGCCCATGTATGTGTGGTGTAAGGCAGGGGTCAAGCCCAGGAGTGACACTAATATAAATGTGTTCAGTGGGCACAGAACAGGCCATACCAGTCATCCTAGTTTCATTTCTGTTTCTGCAATAGAATACCTTGACCAAAGCAAGATGGGGAATAAAGGGCTCATTTGGCTTATACTTCTGGGTTACCGTCCATAATTGTGGAGAATTCAAGGTAGGAACTTAAAGCTTCTATAGTCAAGAGCTAAGAGAATAAACACATGGCTCCTTTTACTATTCAGGATCTCACTAATTAGGGAATGGTACCTCCCACAATGGGCATCAATCAGTTCAGAAAAATCCCCCACATACATACCCATGTGTCAAGCTGATCTGGACAGTTTCATCAACTGAAGCTCTTTCCAGGTGGCTCTAGGTTGTGAGAAGTTGACAATTAAAACTATCACACCAGTGTTCAGAGTTCACAAAGCAACAGGCCACTGAGTGTCCACAAGACCCAATTTATGTGTCTATGGACAAGAATGACTTAAATTGTGTAACAGTAGAAAGCATGTCCCCATAGTCTATCCTATAGACTCGGGTACCCTAGACTGTTTATGGCATGTGTATATGTTGTTCTCCGAGTTCTCTTTTGAACCTGGTGTGGAAAGTCTTTCTGTATGTGTTATTTCTATTGGTTAATGAATAAAGAAGCTACCTTGGCCTGTGATAGGGCAGAGTAGAGCTGGGGAAGATGACAGTGAATGCTGAGAAGCCACGTAGCCCTGTTGGAGACAGGCGCAGGACAGAACCTTGCCAGTAAGCCACAGCCATGTGGCAATATACAGATTAATGGAGATGGGTTAATTTAAGATATATGAAAAAGCCAGAAATATGATTAAGCTATTGGCCAAACAGTATTACAAATAATATAGTTTCTAAGTGATTACTTTGTGGCCTGGGCAGCCAGAAATGAACAAGCAGCCTCCAACTACATGAACCAGTAGCAACTTTTTTTTTTATCAGACCTTTATGAATGGGTTGGTGGAATTTTGGACGTCAGTTCCTGTGTTTGACTTTTAACTGTCCTTTTTGTAAAGATGATCATCTCACAGATCTAATTTCCTCCTTGTTTGTTACTATGCCTTGTTCATGTTCTACCAGGAGGGTTGTCATGGTGTGTTCTAAAGTCTTTGACTGGTGTGACTAGTTTCATCACTGATGACTAAACAACAGTTTCCTGTGTGCCAGGCATAATAGCTGGTAAGGAAATGTCATGGCCGGCATTCCTAGCATCACCCCCACTTTGCTGAGAAACACAGAGAATTAAAACAACCTTACTCTGTCTTTCTAGCTCTAAACCTTCCAAAGGCCAACAATTGCAGAAAGAGTCATGTGTTGATTTATAACTGTGGGGTTCTAAAGAGTGAGTCTTAGTGAAAGAAAGTGACTTTTCATCTAGAAAAAATGTGAAAATAAAATAGAGAAACTTTTTGTAAGGGGTTGGATGGAGAGTGTGACTTTACCCTTCTCATGAGTGACCTGTTTCTTCCTTTCATTTAGGAGCATAAAAAGTGAAGAATGGCAGGCTTAGAAAATGCCTGGTAGACACTGTATTTATCAGATATTTTTATTCCTACTAATGTAACCATTTAATGTAACATTAACAATAGGCCATATCTACATGTCTCCTTCAGGTAACCATTTAATGCAACATTAACAATAGCAGATATCTACGTGGCTCATTCATGTAATTCTCTATGTATGCACAAGCATGTTATTCATATAAAATTAAGCTTTAATAATGAGATACTAGTTTGCATGTGTAGCTTTGTAAAGCCTGACGAAAATAAGAAATGTGAGTATTTCTGAGGGAGACAGTTGCTATGGGATGTGGCTTGTGAAGGAGATGTTTTGAAAATTAAAAGCCCAAAACAAGGGCTGGAGATGTCAGTGGTTAAGAGTACTTCCTGAAGCCGGGCGATGGTGGCACACGCCTTTAATCCCAGCACTCGGGAGGCAGAGGCAGGTGGATCTCTGTGAGTTCGTGAGTTTGAGACCAGCCTGGTCTACAGAGCTAGTGCCAGGACAGGCTCCAAAGCCACAGAGAAACCCTGTCTCGAAAAAAAAAAAAAAAAAAAAAAAAAAAAAAAAGAGTTCTTCCTGTTCTTGCAGAGGACCTGAGTTTGTTTCCCAACACCCACATCTGAAGGCTCACAACTGCCTGTACTCCAGCTCCAGGGGTTCTGATGCCCTCTTCTGACTTCCTCAGACACTGCGCTCACATATACAAACCTGCACTAGAGGCACAAATCTGTGTAATTTAAAAATCAATACAAAATCCCTTTAAAATGTTTAAACAAAACCCAACCCAAGTCAAATCAACGAGCGACTTCTAGATGCCAACTTTGTCACCTTACACCTTTCTGGAATACTAACTTTTATGACTAGGATATAGCTTGGGAGTTACCTCCAAGAAGTTCCGAACGTATTGCCCACGTCCGGGGAATCCACATTTCTGCCATAGTGGTAAGGACTTGGGCTCCTGGTAGCCATTCTAGCTGCTTCATGTAATTCAGAATATAACTGAGTGGCCCAAGACCAGCAATCTTAAAATGCCATCACTCAACTGTCTTTGACACACATTTTACAAATCTGTGAAAATTTCTAAAACATCTAAAACATCACATCTTCAAATAGAAGCAACATTCCTTTTCAGGGATCGTCAGGAGGCTGTGATTGACAGATACCCTCCCTTCCAAACTGACACACACAAGGCAACTTTGAATAGGGAATCTTCCTATTTTCCCTGTTGCTCCTGGAATTTTTATTTCCACCCTGTTTCCCCCTCAAATCTAGAGCCCAATTACTTTGGGTTTGCATGCCACTTAACCACAGCTATTTAGCAAAATTTACATATTATCCACTATCATGAGGCTCTAAGGTTTTAAAAAGATTTTAAATGAGCTTGATCAATAAAAATACAAGATACAAGTTGTAACGCATAAATCACTGAGCATCGTAAAAAGATTCATTGGAAACATGAGACAATAATCCTCCCAGTGATCCCACCTAGCTTTGAGTCAGCGTTGCTATTTTAGGAAGGAGCCAAAGCTCAGCCTCTGTTCTAGTTTCCCTTTTACATGTCTTTGGGGTGCCTTGTCAGTGAGCCCTGCTCACACAGGTCAGGAAACAGAGCAAGATAGCAGCATCATTGAGCTCCCCTTCATGGCACATGCTAAAATGTCTGTGCAACTCATTCATGTAATTCTCTATGTTAAAAGACAAAAATCTACTGGATGTTCAGTCCATTCGGGATAGCAAAGAACCAGGAACCACCATTTCGGGGCTCATTGTGAAAGGGCTTGGATTCTGTTGTTTGATCATTTGCAGTATTGTCTCTTTAAAGGTGAGAACAAACCCTCTGTTTAGGCAGATGAATCTCAGGAAAGGAAGGATACAACAGGAAGGTTAGAATCTGCAAGGTGATGCCTGAAAAGTTCTAGAATGTTCTAGAATCATGGACTCTGTGGCTTTAAGACCCCTGGCCATGGTGACTTGAGTTTAGGGTATAACCTGGTCAGGACGCACATAAATGGATAGATTCTGTTGTGCAGCTTTGTAAAAAGGAGCAGCTGGGAGGGCAGGAGCTGGAGAATCAGCTCAGAAGTTAGGACCACTTGCTGGTTTTGCAGAGGACCTGGGTTGGTTTCTTGTATCCACATTATGTGGTCCACAACCACCTCTAACTCCAGCTCCAAAGAATCCAACACCCTCTTCTGGTCTCTGTGGGTACTGCACTTGTGTGCACATACCAACCCATAGACACACAAATGCACACAACTAAAAATAATAAATCTTAAAAAGAAAAATAAAAAGAAATCTCTCTCCAACACTTTCTACAGTAGACTGTACTGTGGGACAATGGTCTTGTCCCCTGTAAAGATTTGCTACTTGTATTGGTTTAATAAAATGTTGATTGGCCATCAGCCAGGCAGGAAGTACAGGCAGGGCAACCAGAATAGAATTCTGGGAAGAGGAAAGGGTAGTCTACAGTGGTTACCCAGACGCAGAGGAAGCAAGATGAGAAAGCCTCACTAATAAAAGGTACCAAGCCCCCGTGGCATACACAGTCAAGAATTATGGGTTAATCTAAGATGTAAGAGGGGTTTTTTTTGTTTGTTTGTTTTTTGGTTTTTTGAGACCGGGTTTCTCTGTAGCTTTGGAGCCTGTCCTGGAACTAGCTCTTGTAGACCAGGCTGTCCTTGAACTCACAAAGATCCACCTGCCTCTGCCTCCCAAGTGCTGGGATTAAAGGCGTGTGCCACCACCTCCCGCCCTCTGTGTGTTTCTTTGGGACTGAATGGTCTATAGGACTGGGTGGGACAGAAACCTCTGTCAACAAGACTGGACCCATGCACCATGGTAAGCAGAGGATCCTGGTATCACCTTGGGAAATGCAAGGCTTTATAGCCTCTTTAATTACCAAACACCCAGACCTCACAGCACACAAATATATAACTTTATCTACTGAAGTCTCCCACACCCAGTGACCTTGCCACCCCAGCTTTGTATTTTCTCAATGTCCCAAATCATACACCAAGGACAGTGAGCAAACCAGTGTCACCTAACAGTGTGCATGCTTGGTGTCACCAGCACTGATGTCACTCAGGATGCCCGTGGCCTGCTGTCTCGACAGTTAGGACACATGGCATCAGGACAGACTCACCTCACCTGACCCTTCCCTAAGAAAGCCCACTCGGACTCTGACACCAACCACCAACAGTCAAACCAATACATGACCCAGTCCAGCTCAGGATAGATGAGCTCCACCAAGCAGTCTCTATCAATGGACAAAGAGGAGGATGTTCTTACCAATTCCCTGCTACAGCTGTTCCTGCCTGCCCCTGCCCTGCAGAGTGTGGCTCTCCATGGACGTCTTGTCTCCAGGGTCAAAGAGATGCTTCTTGTTGCCTTCTCCCGGCCCCCTCTCACTTTCTTTGAGACGGCAGCAAAAATATCCATTTTAAGCAAATGAAGACTCCAGCCTTAGCAATTCGATTTTCAAACAGTAAGGTGGCAAGAGGAGCCGAGGGAGGGGTGGCAGCAGCCCAGGCTCTGCTGTGTAGAGGTGGCAATGGGATAGAAAGGAGTCAGGCTGTTGCCACATGGGAGAAGTAAGTTCTAGCCACTACCTGGTCCCAGCCAGCGGGAAACTGCTACCGAGCGTGGCATGTCCTTCTCCGCAGCCTTCTCCCAATCTTTCATCAAAGTTACTCCGCTATAATGAGGACTCCTTTCCTTCCTTGTCAATTATCAAATGAAATACAAAGTCGGGTTCAGAGGAGTCACAAGGGAACACTCCTCCTCAGGCTGCCATTAACGCGGTCCTGGCTTTGTGGGAGGTCTTTCTCTTCAGAAGCTCAAGGCTGGATGTGGTCCCTGAACCCAGTAACAGCTGTTTTCCTCGGAGGGCTCCTGACCTTGGCTTGGAAGTCGGTATTAAAGGAGTCCTGCTCAGGAAATTTTTGGAAAATGAAGAGACAGAGTCCTTTGGTCAGAAAGAACTAACTTTTCATCTTTTCCCCCAGCAACACTCACGCACGCACGCACGCACACGTGCGCGTTAAGACCGGCGTCCTGGATATCACCCAGGGAAGGAGAGAGGCCCGTGGGTTTCTGACCCCAGGTTCCACTCTACCAGGAAGCAGCTTGCCTTTGGCTCCCTCCTTCCAGCCCCTCCCCCCCCTCCTAGCTGTTAACCGCTACACCTGTCCTCCCAAGTCAATTCTCCACTCACTGAGAAGCTGTTTACTGCCTGCCTAGCTTCTCCTTTGAGGGTTTTATAAAGCTGGGGACTTACGGGATAGCACATGAGCCTGAGTTCTACCCCAGCAAAATGCAAACATGCACAGACACACATACATAAACACATACACACGCATGCACACATACACATGTTAATTCCTGAAAGTACCGAAATGATGTCATCCAGGTGACCATGCACTGGGTGTGCCTGCCTCTCTGGAGTGACCATCGGCTTCCTGGACCATCCTGACTTCACTGCCATCAAAACTTAGCTTGATGCACCAGCAAGTTCAATAACTCAGAGAAATGTTATAAACCAACCTGTCAGCTTCCTCTTTTGACTAGCGATGATGCTGTTGGCTGTGGCCCCAGGACCTTTGCAGCAGCCTCCCACCAGACTCAGGGGGTCCTGGGTATGATGATGGGGGCAGGCTACAGCAGGATGTGCAAGAAGCTGGCATCCCAACACTCCAGTACCACCAGCCACGAGACAGAAACTGTCCTAAGAGCAGATTCCATGCTGATCTGTCTAGCCAACCTCCAAGCTGGTGATAGTTAACACACATTGAGCTGAGCCCCTGACCAGGCACCTTTGGGGTCCTGTGGAATCCAATGGCCTTAATCGTCGTCATTTGCCTCTTAGCTAAAATCCTTTTCAGAATCTAATGAATTAGTTCCCCGTGTCTCAGCTCATCCTCTGAGGAAGTCAATTACCTGGGTCACGGGCAGAATCTTGTTCACCACTGAGGAATTCCTGCTCGCTGTACAGATGTAGAGGAAGCTTAACAGCTTGAAACGGTTGTCTTTATTCAAATGAGGCCGGGGACAGGGGAGGGCAAACATGAGGAGCACAGTTTGGGGATCCTCTATCAGGAGTATAAGTTAAGAAAGTTGTCCAAGGTGAAAAAAAAAAAACCAGCAGGAAATGCGCCAACTCCTTCTGCCCATAGTGGTATCTTCAGTAATGTCATCTCAAAAGTGGCTCCGAGAGAGGACAATGGCTGTCACAGATGAGACTCTTCCTGGGGGCTGATCATAAAGCTCTCCCAAACCCAGACATACTCGTGCGTGTGAGTACACGCACACACATACATGCTCACACACACACACACACCCATACACACACACCCATACACACACGGCTTCTAGGAGTAGAACCTGCTGTTGCTGACTCTCTTCTCTCTCAACCTGAAAAGAAACAGATTGAATCCAATCAGTGGGTGTGATCCACCCTACCTAACAGGTCACTTGTGGCTGAGTGGAGGCGGCTCTGGGCTCCTCACACACCCTGAGACTAGGGAAATCTCCACTCCCTCCTTGGTAAACAAGGTGACAACAGCTTTTCCAAGGATCCAATGGGAACAGACCTTGGGTGGGTAGCTCGTGACATGTTCTCTGAAGATGAGTTCATCTGATGCTTGGTCCGAGAATACGCAGCACCACTGGCTGCCTCTCCCACCCACCCCGTGTCCGGGACACAACCAGAAGCCTCCCCTGGGGAGAATTCTGCTCCGATCTGAACCACCTGGCCTACAGCTGACCACTCAGTAAGGACAACTCAGAAGTTAGTAGTCAGTGTGGCTTAGTAGGAGAGTGCTTGCCTGGCCATTTATGAGGCTCCGGGTTTCCCCAGTACAGCCAAAGCAAACAACCCGTGCTTACCATAGACTGTCATTTTTAGACTGAAATTAGATTGTCATTATTAGACTGAAATATCCGTGGAGAAAACAGGTTCTGCAGAACGGAAGCAGTGGGTTCTTGAGCATTATAAAAAGAAACCCCTAGTGCTGAGGTCATTGCTAGAAACTCCAAGACTGCACACACGGGGGCATGGGGGTGACGATACCCACTGACACCTACCTCCGGTTACACTTCTCCTGGTACAGCTGCAGCTGGTTCTCGTTAACATTGAACTCCTTCACCAGGGCATCGCGGTTGGCTCCGCGCAGGTTCTGGTGCGTGTCATACAGGAAGAGTTGGTTATTGAGCTCTTCTTGCCGCCGCCTCAGTTGGCGACAGGAGGAGTAGAGTTCCTCTTCGCTCTCCTGGGGGTGGGGGGAAGGGAGGAAAACAACCCTGTGAGGGGCATTGGCCAAGCCAGCCTGGGAAACACACCTGGGCTCTCACAGGTGTGCCCCTGGGACAGAGCACGGGGGAGGGAGGGGGTCCCGGAGTCCAGGGCCTAATTTAACCAAAGGTGACTGTGGCGATGCCAAAACTGGAGTCTCTCCTGTCGGCTCCAGTCTCTGTACCACCATCGTGTCCTTCAGCAGAAACTAGCAGCGGCTAAGGCCCTTGGTCTTCCGAACGCCACTTTTCTATGAAACCCTGAAACACAGGGTACTGCACCCCTTTCTGGGTTGAACCTGCTTGTCACTTAGTCAGATCACCTTCCGGCTTTTTACCTAACTCCGTGGCTGTCAGTGCAGGACTACGTTCCCAGGGAAGAAAGGGTGCCACAAGTGAGGGCAGAGGTGGCAGAAAGCAGACGATTTCATACTATGCAAGGGACTTAAAAGGCAAAGCAGAGCCCGGGAGATGCTCGCTCAATAAAGTGTTTGGGTTGTAAGCATGAAGATGACCCGCGGAACCCTGAGCGGAGCAGGGCAAACTTATTATCAGCTCTGGGGAGGCAGAGACAGGTAGATTCAAGGGGCTCAGCCAGCCTCGCCTAATTAGTAAGCTTGGTGGCATTGAGAGACTACCTCAAAACCAAGGTGGAAGCTGGAGAGAAGACCCAGTCATTAAGAGTTCTTGCTGATCCTGCAGGGACCAGCGTTCAGTTCTGAACACCCACATTGGACAATTCACAGTCACCCCTAACTCAGGCCCTGGGGAATCCAACACCCTCTTCTAGCCCCACAGGCACACAGACACACACTCATGACACTGGCTGTCTTGTGTTACACTTCTATAAACAGCTAGAAGTGGGGAGCAGGTGAGGAGCAGGCGCTTTGATACACAGCGGCACTTCCTGTGAACCCCACCTCTGGGTCACTGACTGCATCTCCATCCATTTGCTGCCCTCTCACCGACGGACACGGCATCTCCGCCAGAGCTGCTCTTTCTTGGTTCATTCACACACAACTCCTCCATTCCAATGTTATCACATGACTGTAGCATGGCGGTTCCCAAACCATGGGTCGTGACCCCTTTGGGAGTTAACGATCCTTTCACGGGGGTCACCTAAGACCCTTGGGAAGCACAGATACTTACAGTATGCTTCATAACAGTGCAAATCAGTTTATGAAGCAGCAATGAGAGTAATTTTATGATTGGGGGGGGTCACCCCCACATGAGGAACTGGATTAAAGGGTCGCACACTAGGAAGGCTGAGGACCACTGCTGTAGTGGTTTGTGGAGGATGGGTCTTCTGGCTCTGCTTCCCACCAAGGCCCACCTACAGTTGTTCCTACCAGTTATCCGTGGGAATGGCCATCTACTTGTTGCACACTGCCTTTCTGACCTGCCAAGATTTACCAGCATTCTAAGTGGATTCTAGAAAGGCAAATCCTTTCTAGAAAGTTCTCCATGCGAAGCATACCTCGAGCCGTCACAGCTTAGGAAATGAATTCCCTAAATAATAAGCCTCAGAAGTCAAAATCGCTCCTTGATATGTGGGCTGCGGAAGGCGTGTTGCATCCGCAGGCATGAGAACATTAATCTTGTCCTCCAACTCCGCTAGGCCCTTGGGTGACCAGCGTACCATCAACGCACAACAATACTTGGAAAGGGAATTTCTCTTTGGAGGTCTCAATGGCAGGCTTAAATGCTTCAGTAAATCATGTCATAAATAGATGTGCTGTCACCCAGGCTTCGGAGCGCAGAGTAGATTTAGGATAATCCTCGGGGCTTTTAGAATGGTAAACTACCGCTTCACATATAGCCGCCAGCTACGTTAGCCCCCAGCCAAAGGCAGACTGTCTTTTGAAGCTTGGCATTGACATCTCTCTGTAGCTACAGAAGCTGCCATCGCTTCCAAGAGAAGATTATTTCATCTACACAGAGACTACACCACACAGCCTCCTTCATCAGTAGTCAGGGGACTCTGACTGGCTCTCCTGGATAAATTGTTGCAAGCCCTGCATCAGCACCCTCCGCTTCATCTCCCACTGTGATGCCATGAGCTGGCTTCTTCCTTTAAAGGCTATGAACCTCCCTGCTGACTCTGTTATTTTTTCCCCTGCAGCTTTCTCGCCTCCCTCTTCCTTCACAGAACAGTGGAGAGTTGGGGCTTTGGTTAATTGACTGCTGTGACTGCCTTGATCTTCTAACCAGACCACTGGAGCTTCCTCCATATTGAAATAAGGTGTCTCATCTGCACTTACGGGAGTAGCTTTTTCCCCCAAGAGCCTTTCCCTTGCGTTCACAGCTTAACTGATATGTGAGCCCTAGCTTATGCCCTGTCTCCGCTCTCCACACGTCTTCCTTACTAAGCTGAGCCATTCCTAGCTTTTGATTTAAAGTGACAGATGTGCGGCTCTTCCTGCCACTGGGATATTTTATTAACTGATGCTCTTAATTGTGTCTCCGGGGATGAGGAGACCAGAGGAGAAGCAGGGAAGGACACTGGCCAGTCCACAGAACAGTCAGAACACAGACAATTATCAGTTCAGATTCTCACCAGGGAGCAGCCTGCGGCACCTCCCCAAACAGCCACAACAGCAAGATCAAAGATCACAGATCTTCACAGTGACCTTAACAATCCACCACATGCTGGAACACTAAAATATATTCAGATGGGACAGGAACACACAAAGCAATCATGAACTGAGAGTAAAGGCTGCTTAAAGGGCACCATGCAGGATCGTCTCCAGCCTTCACTTTCCCAAATCCTCGACATATACAATGTTTGAGAAAATAAGGTTTGCATGCATAGGGTGTGACATATATTTCATTCGCAATTTTCAAGTAATTTTTGCTTCTTATTTAGGATATTCTCTTTTCTTTATTGATTTTACTGAGCTCTACATTTTTCTCTGCTCCCCTCCCTGCCTCTCCCCTCCCCCCTTCAACCTTTCCCCAAGGTCCCCATGCTCCCAATTTACTCAGGAGATCTTGTCTTTTTCTACTTTCTACTTCCCATGTAGATTAGATCTATGTAAGTCTCTCTTAGAGTCAACATTGTTGTCTAGGTTCTCTGGGATTGTGGTTTGTAGGCTGGTTTTCTTTGCTTTATGTTAAAAAACCACCTATGAGTGAGTACATGTGCTAATTGTCTTTCTGTGGGATTTATTTTTTCTTTTTTTTTTTTTTTTTTTTTTTGGTTTTTCGAGACAGGGTTTCTCTGTGGCTTTGGAGCCTGTCCTGGAACTAGCTCTGTAGACCAGGCTGGTTTCGAACTCACAGAGATCCGCCTGCCTCTGCCTCCCAAGTGCTGGGATTAAAGGCGTGCGCCACCACCGCCCGGCTGTGGGATTTATTTTTATTGTATGTGTGTGAATATTTTGCCTGCATGTATGGATGTACACCATGTGCAGGTCTGGTGCCTGTGAAGAGGATCTTCACAGATCTGGAGTTTCAGGCAGTTGGGATCTGTCCTGCTAGTGCTGGGGACCAAACCCAGGTCCCCTGCAAGTGCAGTCAGTAACCTCTGAGCCATCTCTCCAGCCCTGGGAGTTCTTGTTTTCAAACACCAAGTATTCTCAATATCTGTCTAACTTGATGGTGTCACCAGCAATTTAAATACAGTCATCGTATTTAAAGGTACAGGAAGGTTTGCTTTGACCCAGGACACAATGAAGTTCACAAAATTCCCAAGTAAAGAGATTTTTATCCATTTGCAGAACGCAGAGGTTTGTATCTGAAGTCAAACGACGGTGAGCTTATTGTTGTGGGCACAGGATCACCCGGACTATGAAAACATATTCTTGTGTTTTTACATTTATTTTCTTAGGGGCAGACGTCCCAGAAGCAAGCAAGGAGGTCGAGATCAACTTAGAGAGTCAGGTCTCTCCTTCCAGCCTGTAGGTCCGGGGGCTTGGATTCAGCCCTCAGCTTCGAAACAAGCAGTTTTACCCACTGAGGACCTCAGTAGGCTCAAAGATGCAGCCTGAATCTGAATTAGCTCTGACTTCACAAACGTCTTCCTGCCATGTCTTTTGGAAACTCATTCTTGATCATTCCGAATTGTTCCTCTTGATGCTTTATAGGATTTTGTACTTTGTAGAGTCTCAGCGGGTGGTTGAGGCTGGGTGACAAGCTCGCGCAATCCTGCCCACAGCCCACATCCTAGCTGGGACTACAGGCATGTGCCACTGTGGCTGGAAGCCTTTAGTATTAATTTTACCGTCCTGCTTTTCTCCGTGTTCTTCCATCCATTTCCAATGCTCCAATTTCTGCCTTTCGTAATTTGTGTTTAGGCTTCTTGAAAACTCCGCATTATTGGATTCCTGCCCTAAGAAGAGTCCAGCCCACTTGCCCAGTTAAACGGAAGTCCTTACCCATGTCACTGTGGTTACTATACATTCTGATTCCTGTTCTGATGCAACCCTTTGTTTGTTTACTCTCCTGGCTAAGTTTCTGTGCGTTCTTTCCTCCTTGTAGCCCCCGGGGGCCTCATGCATTTCCATAGAGCTGGGGTTTTCAACCCATCTCATTTAAAATGCCATTTCTCTTTTACATCAAATATCAGAATGATACTCCCCTCTTCAGGGCACCATCAGCCCAGTCCCCATCCATCAGGGGTGAGGCCTTTAGGCCGCTTATTTGACCTGGTTTTTGTGCTAGTCATTTCTAGTTTCGATTACAGAATCTTTTCATTATAGCGTACTTGTTTTGTGTACACTTACTCGATAGCCTCACAAGGCCTTCACCAGCATTCTCACGCACATAAAATGCAATCACACACAGAGTTCCCTGGTTTTTCCACCACCGAACTTTACGGTTTAGAAGTGTCTTTTGTATGGGGGCCACCTAGGGGTGTTCTTTAGGTGAAATTCTTGTAAACTCAGAAGCGCGTTTGTGGAGGGTGGGGTGTGCACAGAAGCCAATGGTCAATGTCAGGTGTCTCTCTCCATCCCTCTCCACCTTGTTTGTGTTGGAGACAGGATCTCATGGCGGAGCCCTGGCTGGCTGGGAAACACAATCTCGAACTCACACAGCCATCTGCCTCTGCCTCTCCTAAAGCTGAGTGTTGAGATTAGAGGTACGCACCACTAGGCCTTGGCCACCCTTTTTTGGGGGGGGGTTGTTTTGTTTTTGTTATGTTATTGTTTTGTTATTGTTGGTTTTTTGTTTGTTCTTGAGACAAGGTTGCTCACAGAACCCAGAGCTTAACCAGTCTATCCAGCCAAGGAGCTCCAAGGATCTGCCTGTTCTACTTTTCCCAGAATGCAATGGGGTTATAGATGTGTTCCATATAGCCTGGCTTTTACGTGGGTACTGGAACCCAAACGCAGACACCTTATCAACGGAGCCATCTCCCCAGCCCAACACAAGCATTTTTACCATCCTGACAGGTAGGCAGCAGAGCACTGCATTAACTCCTCCTGCGAGCCTGCAGGGGGCGTGTTCCTGTCCTTCAATTTTCTTTTTTCTTTTTTTTTTTTTGCAGTAAAATCAGTATATATTTTTAATTAAAATTCCACTTTGAAGACATCCAGAAGCGTCAATCATATTTAGTAGTTAATCTTAGTAAAATTATTAAATATAAACCCTTTATAATGGAAAAAATGGAATTAATGGTTCCCTTTGTTCAGAAGGCAAAGGGGTAGAGAGACTCTTAAAGCAGAGCCATCAAAGCACTCACCTATTCTTATTTTCTATGTTATTGTAAAAACTATATTCATTCACTGAAAAGTATATGCTCAACTATGTTCATAGCAGCATTGTTCGTAATAGCCAGAACCTGGAAACAACCTAGATGCCCTTCAATGGAAGAATGGATGAAGAAAGTATGGAATATATACATATTAGAGTATTACTCAGCAATAAAAAACAAGGAATTCTTGAAGTTTGCGTACAAATGGATGGAAATAGAAAACACTATCCTGAGTGAGGTAAGCCAGACCCAAAAAGAGGAACATGGGATGTACTCACTCATATTTGGTTTCTAGCCATAAATAAAGGACAGTGAGCTTATAATTCATGATCCTGTCCTTCAATTTTCAATGCTAATAAGGACAAGTCGGATACTAGACTCTACCTTATATGTACTCTAGTGTGTTTGAGTGCCTGGTTCTTCATCCTCAAAGTTCAATATACTTTGGCTCTGCCTGCCATTTTCTATTCATCCCATTGAATAAAGTGACCCTAGAGAGACTTGCCCTCTGCCAACTGCCTGATGAATGTCCAGCCTGTCATTCCCCATACAGTTTCCATCTCTAGTGGCGATGTTCTGGATTCTGAAGGATTTCGGCCACCCCTGTCTTAAACATAGGCCTCTTTCTTGACACTGAAATATTTGTTAGAGTTCCAGAATTCTCTCCAGGGCTTCACTAAGAGCTCCCCACAATGCCTATGCCCTCTGTCTCGGAGCTCCCTGCCCACTGCTCACTCCAGCTGCACAGGGGGTCTTTCTTACTCTTGGTGTGGGCGCCAGTTTTGTTCAAGGCAGCTTGGGACTTTGTCCCATCAGTATCCGTGTTATGTTATCGGATCTGTGGAGGCAGGCACAGTGGTATCTCTCTCTCTCTGGAGCTGCCATGACCAATCTCTATCTGGTACAGCACAAGGAGGGTCTTAATCTACGTCTTCAGATCCTTCCCCAGTGTGGGCGGGGGGGGGGGGATAATTCTCAACTTCAAAAACGCCCAGACCAGCTCAGCTCTTGGTTCTCCAGAATTCTGGATTTATAAGCATGCCCTTTCCCAGCCCCACCGGAGGCTTTTAGCATTTTTATTCCTCTGTTGTTTTACATGATTTTCAAAACCACCAATGCATCATAGTTTTTCTCCAAAGAATCCACACTTGGGCTGGACTGTATCATCAGCTGGCCTTCCTGAGGATCTCACTACCTCTGTCCCTCGCTCCCACCAGCCCAGAGCAAAACACAGTCCAACCCAAACCAGGCTACTGGGGAAACTGGTTTCTCAAAGATCCCTGCCAGGTACCAGCAGCTTGCTTGCTCCCTAGTGGTCAGGTGTGTGTTCAGCATTCTTCAAATGCAGGGCACCTGGGCAGAGAGCCCTTCCACTAAGTGTCAAGGCTGGCTCTAACATGCTGACCTAAAGATACTGCTAACTTTCAGAACATATTCCTCCTAAAGCAACGGTTCTCAACCTTCCTAACGCTGGGGCCCTTCGGGCAGTTCCTCATGGTGTGGTGGCCCCCAACCATAAAATTATTTTCACTGCTACTGCGTAACTATAATTTGGCTACTGTCATGAATCGTTACATAAATATCTGATACGCAGTATACCTGCTACACAGCTCCTAGTTCAATTCCCGAAGGGGTCACGACCCACAGGTTGAGAACCACTGCCACAAAGAAAAAAGGTGTGAGCCTTTCTTGTTCTTTGCTCCACCATCCCACTGCCAAATATCTAGCCATCGGGAATATTTTTTAATCAAAAAGAAGTTATGTGATGACCTTTATTACTTACAGAGTCAACAAAGACTAAAAGCCTACCGACAACTAAAGCACCCGGCAGCGAGAGAGGGCCTGAGTGACTCGGGGACTACAGCTGACGAAACCAAGCATTGAGGGCTTTGAAAACCACACACCAGACAAGAGCTGCTTCAAGCCATCTGCGGAGGGGAAAAGGGCACGTGTGTGAAATCAACTTCACAAATATCACGTGCAGGAAAAAAAAAAGAAAGAAAAAGCCAGGGCAAAGGGAACAGCGAGCTACTAACAGGCTGTTTGTGGGGATGTTTTCCCTCCCTCTTTTTTTTTTTTTACTCTGCTCCCCAAATTAAATATAGCAAGGAATAAAACAGTACCAAAATACCGCTTGAAAACGTATCTGGCAAACACGGGTACGGGACTGAGGACTGTTAAAGCGATTGTGGCGTGTAAAGGGCCTCTATGGAAGAGATCTGAAATATTTATTGACAGATTTCTGACGCTTTAAGCTCTCTTTCAACAAATACTTCATGGGAAAATTCCATCAGGGCTCTCAATGGATCCATCCCTTGCTCAGAAAAGGCTTGCTGGCTCTTGCACCTAGAGGTTATAACGACAAACCCAGCAACGTTGGACCCTAAACGTCAAGGAGGAAGCCTAGCCGGCTGCGCGTGTGGCCTGTACCACCTGAGAGAGAGGCCTTCATCCTGGCATGGATGGAAATGCCAACTGGCAGCTGGGGGTGGTACAGAACCAGGTGACAAATGCACAATTAAACAAAGGCTCAGGAGGCAGCAGTTGAGAAGAAAAGCGCACGCGCTCAGGCACATCTCTGAAGGAACAGACCTGGAAGAGAGGACCTTTCCATTCAGAACCTCCTACCCAATCCTAATCCCCGCACTCAACAGTGGGGTTCCCCACACACCAAGCATCCCTCATCAAGGAAACCAAGGCTAGCTAAGCACAATTTTCTTTCAAATCTACTCATTCTCTCTGCTGTCGGTGATCCCTAATAATTTATTTATAACGGTTCCGGGGTGTTTACAACAGCTTTGCAAAGTGCTAGCCTCTGCCTTCTGCAGCCGTGTTTCCTGCCTGGTTTCTCGATGAAACCGCCTGCAGATGGGCTTTATACGCACAGCGCCCCTCCCCCCCACAGCTTCTGCTCCCCCAGGCAATGGAGGGAAGAAGCCCCCACACCCGGCAGTGGGCGGTGGGGCAGGGCGTCTGACTCAGCAAAGTCTCCTCTGGCTTCCTTGTTTTCAAGGCTTCGGTTTGCAGTTCTACCACCCTGCGAAATTACCCGGTCCCACTCATTCCATATCTGGGAATGGAGCCTAAGCGAATAATTCAGACTTAAGTGAAGGGAAACCTACAAGGAGACGGGCCTGAGAGCCTGAGGGGTAAATGGGTTCCATCTAAACGTCTGACTTGGAGGAATACTGAGTTTATGGCCAATCTACTTAATGGCAGAATCTAATACAGAAAGGTGCTTAGAATCTCATTTTCAAGCGGCGGTTTCTCAGAGAAGGACATGGTCACCTGAGAGACGGGGGACAATGTTTGTGCTGTTGTATGAGGTAGGTATGCTGCCATCTAGTGGTTAAAAAGCGCGGATGCTACCAAACATCCTACAAAGATTTATCCTGGTGCCAAATCTGAAGAATGCCAAAATCTGGTGTGTGCATGTGCGTGTGTGTGTGTTTACACTGGTTTGAACGAACACACACACACCTACGAAATAAAGAAAGCAAATGAACTCGATACTGATTTTTTTTTCTCTCCAAATATAATCTGTATGGAGAGGTTTTTGTGTGTATGTGTGTGTGTGTGTGTGTGTATGTATGTGTGCGCATATGCATATGGCTGTGTATGTATGCACATGCGTGGAGGCCAGAGGTCAATGTTAGGTGTCTTCTTCAGTTTCCCTCCATTTTACTGTTTGAGACAGGGTCCCTCACAGACCTGGGTTTCACTGATTGGCTAGCCTGGCCACCAAGCCCCAGGAATCCTCTCCTCTCCAGACCCTGCCCTGGCA
Organism: Microtus ochrogaster; assembly: GCF_000317375.1. Taxonomy (NCBI): domain Eukaryota; kingdom Metazoa; phylum Chordata; class Mammalia; order Rodentia; family Cricetidae; genus Microtus; species Microtus ochrogaster. The sequence continues at coordinate 25,662,690 of NC_022011.1, read as the reverse complement.
TTACAGATTAGCCCTGCTATGGCATTTGGGTGAGTGTCAAGGATCAGAACTCGAGTCTCTGCACCTGTGGCCGTTCTACCAGCTGCTCCATCTCCCCAGCCCCTTGGGCGTTTTGGTAATCATATGAAAATACAAAAAGGTTGTATCTTAATAGATTTACTAAGCCTCTTGGTCCTATTTATGATAAGCTGGCTTGTGCCTAATACATTCTGAAGAGGAGAGCTTTAAAACCCTGGAGGTCTTTTTCTAGTTCCATCCATGTGCATGCAAATTTCAAGGTGTGATTGTTTTTTACTGCTGAGTAGTACTCCAGAGTTGTGAGGCTTAGGCAGTCTGGGACCACTGGCAGTGGGACCAGGATTTATCCCTAGTGCTTGAACTGGCATCTAAGAGCACATTCTCTTTGGAGGGACACCTTGCTCAGCCTAGATTTAGGGGGGAAGGCCTTGGTCTTGCCTTGAAGTGAAGTGTCAGACTTTGTTGACTCCCCATGGGAAGCCTTACCCTCTCTGAGGAGTGGATGGGCGGGAGGAGAGGAGGGAGTGGGAGTGGGGATAGCTATGTAAAATGAGATAAGACTGTATTTTAAAAAATTCTTAATAAAAAAAAGTAATAAATAAATAAATAAATAAATAAAAACCCATGAAGTATTTTGCTCACTCAGCCACAGTAAGGAAGGACCTTACACAAATGCTCTTGCTTGGGCCTTTCTACCACAGCATGAACACAGAACTGGCTGGAAAGGGGTCGCACACCTGGACAATGTGCAGAGGGTGGGAAATGTTGGAAGATTCAGTCCTAAATGGGAGGCCTTCACCAAATCTCTCCCTTCAGGGATCAGGAAACCCCATGAATGGGGAGATAGATTGTTAGAGCCAGTAAGGATGGAGGACACCAAGAAAAACAAGGCCTTCCAAATGCAATAGGACCCAGGCACATATGAACTCAAGGATACTGTGGCAGCATGCACAGGGCCTGCACAGGTCTGCACCAGATAGGGTCCCAGAGCTGAGAGAAGTGGACGCAAGTCCCCAGCACCTATCTCCAACTGATAACTACTCACAAATGAAAAATGACTTCTCTCCAATGGAGTCTCACTGGGAAACCTACCACTCTTAAGGGGAGACCCCATGCCCTGTGGTAGATGGCTGTCACGAAATGGACTCAGTGGCATCTTGAGTTTCTTTGTCTCATTAAGTTTTGAAAGGGTATTTTTTTAACCTTACAGGTCCTTTTCATTCATTCATATATATTTCCAGCTTTGTGTTTTAGGGGATTTCTCTGCCTATGTACACATGTGTCTCTGAGTCTATATGTGTGTATGTCATGCTCTTTCTTTGACATTTTTTCCTGTTTGTTTTGTCCTATTCTGGTTTGGTCCTGTTTTATCCTATTTTATAATTATTCTTAAATGCTTGTTTGTTTTTTAATGAAGGAAAGGGTGTGAATTCCAATGGGAGAGAAGGTAGGGGAAAGTCTTCAGAGGAGTTGAGAGAAGAGAAACTGTGATCAGAATATATTGTACAAAAAAAAATCTATTTTCAATAAAAGAAAGAAAAAAGAAACAAAAATCCTTGCTACATGGGTTAGCATCTATCGGAGCCTGGTACAAACTCATTGTGTTCTTCAGTATTGTTTAGTAAGGTCAAGATCTTTCTGTCACATCGACATATTATGATTTGAATCATACACACAGACTCACATGTTTAAATATGTGGTCCCCAGCTGGTGGTAGGAAGCCGTGGAGGAAGTGGGTCATTGACGTCGGGCCTTGACACTTTTAGCTCAGTTCCACTTCCTATCTGGTCCCTGTTCCCCGATTCCTGAGCAAGTAGCTGTACAAATTCTCCCACCACACAGTCATTGTGATTTCCCCCACCACAGAGGACTGTATCACTTCCAACTGTGAGCCAAACAAACTCTCCTCCCTCAGGTTGTTCCTTGTCAGGACTTGGTCATGGTGATAAAAAGTGACTACAACATACAAACCAAGCTGGTTAGTCAGAGGAGAAGCTAAGACTCTTCAAGACTCTGGCAAAAAAAAGGACCAGAATGAAGGCCCCTCTAGTGCAGAGAGTTATAGAGTCATGATACCCATAGGAATCAGGGATCCACCCTTCCCCCACACAGACCAGGATGGATGACTCATCGAATGTTCTTTTGGGTCATTGAAGCTGTGACCCAAGGCCAACAGGTGGGCAACACACCCAGAAAGCATGAACTCTTCTGGAAGAGCATCATGTGCCCAGGCTATTGGTGACAAGTAACCATGAGGAACTTCTTCCAAGGACCCCCCCGCTATTGAATCCTACAGCACTCTTCAAGAAAGGATGCTGAGGCGGTAAGCTCAGGACCTTGACTGGTCCAGAAAGGGTTTCAGCTCATCAGTCCACAGTACTTCTATTCTTTTCCCACCATGCCCAACTTGTCAGCGTCCCCCACTCACCAGGACTGGCCGCATCTCACAGAAAACCAGGAGGGAAGCCAACTCGATGTCTTCACTGTATCCATTCTTCAGAGGGACTGATCTAAACCCTGCAGCGGAAACACAAAGAGAAGAGCCAATGGCAGGCCATGAACATCAGCTCTTGGCTTTCTTGTGATAGCCTGGAGACGGCATGGCCATCCAGAGGGTAGAGAGGTCAGTGCGCCATGCTAGGGCCTGCGATCCGGATGCCCAAGTTCCCGTTCTAAGGTCAAAGGGGACTAGCATTCTTAACAAATCCACACAGGGCTATTAGTAAAGTTAAAAAAAAAAAAAAACACCTGCCAACTAGAAATGATTAGTTCAGAAGAAATCAAAACCGGCTCGACAACATGGCTCAGTAGGTAGGTAAAGGTACCCACTGCCATGCCTGACAAACTGACTCCCATATGAAACAGAGAGAGAAACAGCCCCCACTGGTGCTTTATTATTTAAATTTTATAATTTAAGTTTAAATCTAAATACAGACACACAATTAATCAACGTAATTTTAGAAAGATGTAAGAATCTACATACTATCCGTCACTGAAATTAGGGTGGATGATACTACTGTGAATTAATTCCTTAAATACTCATGAAGTTGAAACACTCAGGACTATAATGAATCTTCAACCCACTGACTCCACTCGGGTCTTTACAAAGCACAGGAGGGGGTGGGCTTCTCTTCAGTGATCTCCTATGTTACTATCCCTTGGCAGCTGTAGCTGCACTGATCACCCTCTCTGGAACCCACTTCCTATTTACAACCAGGACCCACGTGCGGTAGACCTTGAAACATGTCTTCTAATTGAGGATTGACGCAGGGTGAACTGGAGCCGACTCCCCTTACCCCCAATAAATCACATTTGCGGCCACTCATCTCGACAGCTGGTTGACTGTCTTGTGTGAAAGTCCACGGAAAACACAGACCACTCGCTCCCTAGCCTACCGCACACCGCAGCGAGCGGCCTTTCCTCTCTAAGCAGATGCTTGTGTGTCTTTTAAAAAGCACAGATCCAGTGAACAGCCCTTGAAGCTTAAATTTAACCTTTTGTCTCAGTCACCCATTCTTCTTACCCCTTGCCCCCCCCCCGAAAGCTTTTTATTTACATGGTATCAGCTGAGCCTCCAGGATAAACAAAACATACATTAGAGACACCCCCGTTTCCTTCTCCATCCATGTGTCAGCCTCCTTCTCTCAGGGAAGATCCACACTACCCAGTATTTTATCACACGCATGTGCAAAGCTGAGGACAGTGTCCGGGAGCCAGTTCTATCCTTCCACCATATGCTTCCTGAGGGCTGATCCCAGGTCGTCAGGCTTGGCATTGAGCACCTTTCTCTGGGGAGCCACCTCACCAGTCCGTCTTAACACCTTGAAACAGCATCTACTGAATCTCCCCTTCTGCTGCTAGGGAGGAGGCAGGGGCATGACCACCCAATCTTGTGCTTTCCCTTTTTCCCTCCCGGTTTTATAGTTTTCTAAAGATGTTATTGCTTCTACACCAACGTGGTAGGGAATCTTTGCATCCTGTTGACTTCTTTTAGAGCAAGCAAGCGAAGTAAGAACTCCCTGCGGCAGGGAGGAAGTCTTGAAAATAAGCTGCCCTATGCCCTGTTTAACAACCATGATTCTCCTACAAAGAAAGACTTGGGGATGCTTTTCTGACATTTTATAACTTAAATTTTTTTACAAAGCTAGAAGACCATGGTGAGGGACGATTATAGGCCAATACCTCTATCCTATTGTTACTCCTTTACTGTATACTTTTATTTTTATTGACTTATTTTGGGAGGGAGCATGGCAGCCATAGCGTACAGGTGGATGTCAGAAGACAGTCTGTAGGAATGATTTATCCCCTTCCACCATGTGGGTCCCAGGGGTTGAACTCAGGTCATCAGACTTGGTGGCATGCACCTTTAGCCACTGAGCCAGCTTTTTAGCCCTTTTATTATATTTTATTTTATCTTATCATATCCATCTTCTTTGTAGCTCCAAGCAAGACAAAGATGCCAGTATAGCAACATGCACCTCACTAATCAGAACTCAGTATTACTTTGGTCCTTTTTTTTTTTTTTCAAGACAGGGTTTCCTTGTGTAACAGCACTCACCATCTGGAGCTCACTCTGTAGACCAGGCTGGCCTCAAACTCACAGAGATCCACCTGCCTCTGCCTCTCGAGCACTGGGATTAAAGGTATGTGCCACCACCACCCAGCTGGTCTTGGATTAAAAAACGCCATATGCAGTAAGTGTTCAAACATGGTGTTAAGTTGCACGATTCCCCTTGTGGTTTCGACTGAACTTCTTTGCGAATGTTTTAGTTAGTTGACTTTGTCCTCTTGTGTTCATGTGACAAAGAATCACTGATTGTGCATTGGAAATGGAGCTGTCCTTTGAGTTTCTAGATGTCTGCTAGTCGGGGGTGGGTATAAAAACTCCTGGGCTACATTTTCCCCACTGTAGCATTTGGGAGACATTCTGAGTTCATTAAATACTGTTGCACTGAAATTGTCTGACCCATTTCCACCTGACGAGAGATGAGATTCTGGGTGGTGGTTAGTTCATTGGTTGCTCTGGTTTCTGTCTGGGTTGATAATCACAGAATGCCTGCAGTTTGGCCAAGCTTAATGGAGTTTGTGGCTCCTGTTAAGACGTGGGTGCAGGAGCAGATTCTGTGGCTATCATCCCTTACGAGCCCCACTAAGGCACAGCTCCTGCGCATCTCATGGGTTGACCTGGAGATGGGTTAGTGTCAATGGACTGTGAGAATAAACAGGACCTCAGGCTCTTCTGGGGTGGCCCAGGACATTGCCAGGCAGCTGTGGACTCCAGCCATAGGGCAGGACTGGCTGACAGTGGAGGCATGGGCTCTGCCCTTGGCTCCCCATACCTCGTCCTCCTTCCCAACTCTAAGAAGCTCTCGTGTGACCTAGAGTCAAGGTATTTCTCAGTTTCACCAACAATACGAAAACTGTGTTGTTTTTAGTTTTGTTTGTTTCACATGGAGAAGGGAAATGAAGAAAAGTCCATGTTGGGGGTGCTTTAAGTACCCACTTGAAATAAGAGGCCCCTCAAGGACAGCCTACAGAGAGGGAAAAACAACAGGGCAAGTACCAGCTTGTGACCTTGAATGAGTTAGTTCAAGTCTCTAGGTTTTGAAGTACTCAGATTTTAGAAGTAAAAATGATTTAATAAAAAACGAAAAGGAAAGAAAAAAGATAAGCAAGCCCTCACGGGCTTCCTGTGAGGATTAAATAAAAAGAAATGAAGGTAGCTGAGTGCAGTAAGTGTTGTCTCCCTCCTGAGCAGGGCCCAGCCAATTTGAAAGCTTAAATGCAGCCATCCTAACAATGGGCAAAGTTTATTTTCGAGTTTAGAAGGCCCTGGAAGCCATCTGCACAAAAGGACTATTCATTTTATTTCCTGTCTCTCATGAATATAGATATGCTAGGAGCTGGCGAAGAAAGGGAGACCGTCCCTGCTGTGGTTATCTCCTGGTTAGAATGGGGTGGAGGCTCCCAGTATTAATCTTCCTTGATGCTTCCTTGTTGGTTTTTTCAATCTCTGGGCTAAATCATCTTAGGGGAACTGATTGCCTAGCAAGAAGGAAAGACCGTGTGCCGTGAACTCTGACTTCATCCCAAGGGTGACCTCCCCCATCTTTCAAAGGATGGTAGGGTTAGGGGAAGAGCAAGATGGTCAGGACCCAGCTGGTCTAGCTCCTTAATGCCATGCGGGCATTAAGAGCAGAACCACAAAGATTCTCCCAATGCTACTCTTCTTGTCAAGAAGAGGAGGGAGCATCATTTTTGAACCCTGTTTACTGGGCTAGTCTGAAAAAGCACATAGCCAACAGAGTCCACTAGCTCTGATGCCGACTGTAACATCATCTATAGTGCTGCTAACCACCAAGGGGTGTTGGCTATTATTATTATTATCGTAATGTAATCAAATGCTCTTCCTAAGCTGCTAAGTAGGAATGAGTGGTGTAGGAGGTCCTTCTGTTGATACGTTGCTTTCATTGGTTAATGAATAAAGAAACTGCCTTGGCCTTTTGATAGGGCAGAGCTTAGGTAGGTGAGGAAAAACAGAACTGAATGCTGGGAGGAAGAAAGCAGAGTCGAGAGAGACACCATGGAGTCGCCAGAATCAGACATGCTGAATCTTTCCTGGTAAGCCACTGCCACATGGCAATACATAGATTAATAGAAATGGGCTAAATCAAGGGTGTAAGAGTTAGCCCAGAAGATGTTAGAGCTAACAGGTCAAGCAGTGATTTAATGAACACAGCTTCTGTGTGGTTATTTCGGGGCTAAGCTAGCCGGGCGGCCAGGATGAATAAGCAGGCCCCTCCCTACAACAAATGAGGTTTTACAGATCTATCTCCCCAGACTCACTCGGGTGCTGGGGTCCTCTGCAGCCAGATGGGCAGCTGGGGCCCAGCCCCCTTTGTTCAGCACTGCCCAGGTGTTCCCAGGGGGCGGGTTGATGCCAGAGCTCCACACTGGGCTGAATGGGAGCATCCCCTGGTGGGCCCAGCAATGAGCATCCTCTAGAAGGAGGGGCTCTCGAGGAGTGAGGGAACTGACTGGAGAAGCTGAGAGAATTTATGAGCGAAGAGGCGGCATGGTCCAAGTTTTCAAAAGGCCCAGTTCAGCACAGAATAGAGCCCAGGCTTCCAAACATCAAAAGACAGTAATTTGATAGAAATGACAAAAATGATAGTAATTTCTTTCTCTTGAAAAATGACTGCTCTGGGAACCCAGGAAACAGTGGCCTCCTGGGGAATCCGGAAGGATCTGTGAGGTCTGTCTCGTGAATCAGCAATGCTGGGGATAAAGAAGGAAGATATTCGCCATGAAGCTGGCCTGTGTGTTGGATCATATGTGAAATCCAGGGAGGAAGGAACAGAGAGAAACCATATCACTTAAGGATGGCCACCTTCCGAGAACTGCAAGGTCTGGCAAGACACTGTCTTAGCTGCACTTGGAAAAATTCAATACAGCAAGTTTTGGTTGTTTTTCTTTTCTTTTTTTTTTTTCATACTTTTGAATTGTTTGAGAATGTCATATACGTACATAGTGTGCTTTGATCAAATCCAACCTAGTTCCTCCCAACCAGCCCCTCTCCCCCAGCTTCATGCGCTCTCTTTTTTAAATCCTCTGGGTGCACTTATGCATGGGTATGGGACCATCTATCGGAGCTGGGCTGGGTAACCTCTCAGGGACTGAGTCCCTGAAGAAGATGGGGCTTTCCCTCTCCCAGCAGCCACCAGTTGCTAACAACTCCTCAGTGAGGAGTGGGACTTCATGAGCCCTGACCCCATCTGTGCTGTGATTTGGGTTGGCTTGATATTGTACCCATCTTGTCTGGAGCTCTGATAATCTATCTCCTCTTCCTCAATGATCCCTGAGCTTTTGGGGAGGGGTAACATATATCATAGAATAACATAGATGACATAGAACCAAGCACCCCACAGTCTCTTATTCTCTGCATTTATAACCATCTACCTCAAAAAGAAGCTTCTCTGATGAGGGCTGAGAGATGCCCAGATATATGGGTTTTTTATGTGGCTGGCTTTGACTGGGCCTTCGTAGGGCAGGAGGGAGTTTTGTATTGTGTTCGGCATGAAAATAAATCCAAGAATTAGGTCAACCTCCAAGTCTTGTAGAAGATGGTAAATTCAGAATGCTTAAGAGAGCTAGAGGCTGGGCGATGGTGGCGCACGCCTTTAATCCCAGCACTCAGGAGGCAGAGGCAGGTGGATCTCTGTGAGTTCGAGACCAGCCTGGTCTACAAGAGCTAGTTCCAGGACAGGCTCCAAAGCCACAGAGAAACCCTGTCTCGAAAAAGCAAAAAGCAAAAAAAAAAAAAAAAAGAGCTAGAGCCTGTGTTCGCTCAGGGCCTCATTCTTAGGATACTGGCCAGAGCCACACAGGGCTTGTGGAAGAAGGTATTTCTTCACCTGCTAATGAAGACAAACTGCCTGAGGCAACTCACAATGAAATCAAACAGTGCCTGGTTGAAGATGGAGTAACTGATGCTTTGCTCCCTGATAGCTTAAGGACTCAGCCTTTCTCCACGTTCTCCCCACCCTCGTGCTTACTGCCCACCTGACTGGCTTTGTTGTGACTTAACCTTTGCCGGGAAACACGCTGGCGTGTTCTTTTTACAGCCTGCAGCACAGACCAAAAAACTTGGCTCTCCACATGGAACATCTTTGCTAATGGTCCTTACCTGACTTGATCCCTTTAATGGGGTACGTGGCATGAGCCAGGAAGTTGGGGTCACTGAACATGTCCTCCTCGTACACCACAAAGCGGAGGAACGCAAGGTTTGGATCATAAATTTCAAATGTCACCTTCTCCTGCGTTGGAGCCCAGACAGGGCTGAGGCCATTGTCGTCTGGAAAAGACCAAAACTTGTTACCAATTCATGTGCCCTGCCTCCTCAGGGTAAGCCAGCCTCTGCAGCCTCAGCTTCAAATCCCTCTACAGTCTGGCAAATCAATTCACATCCACACCCTAGTCCAAGAAACCCTGAAGGGTTATATTTGTTATTTCTGCTCAGGCCAACCTTCTGTGAGCAGAGGAAGATGCTGCCGCTTCACCCAACTCACCTTGTGGGATAGGAGAAAGGAAGGGAAGTGGGGCAGGTGTAGGACAGAATTCAGTGCAGGGGTACCAAGAAAAGGGGTGAGCAGAGCCCCTGTGAGCCACACCCCTTGGCCTGGAGAAGAAAGTGAGCTGGGGGCCTCAGAAGTGTGCTGGGCATTCTCATGGATGACCAGCCTTATAAGGCAAGACCCACAGCAAACCTGCCACCCTATCAAAAGGCCAGTTTAATTGCTGTGCACCTGAGTTGTTCCCTGAGGGTGTCTAGCAGGCAGGTGGCTCTGATTCCTCAACGAGAGGTTGGGGGAGTTGGGAGGGCTGGATAACAGCAAAAGTACATCATAAAATCCCCAAGGAACAGTAACCCACTTAGGAGTCTCCTCCCTTAACCTTCAAGTGGAAGGACTAGCGGGATGACCCAGGTTCAGAGCCCAGAGTTCGTGTCCGAGCCAAGCACATGTCTGTGAAGCGGTGCTGAGGGAGACACAGGTAGACCCCTGGAGCCTAGCGGCCAGCCAATGTGCCTACAGACCAGCCAATGTGCCTACAGACCAGCCAATGTGCCTACAGACCAGCCAATGTGCCTACAGACCAGCCAATGTGCCTACAGACCAGCCAATGTGGCTGAATTGATGAGCTCCAGGTCCACAGAGAGATCCTGGCTCGTAAAGTAGGGTGGAGAATGATCGAGGAAGTCATGTGATTGTTGACCTCTGACCTCCGCAAGTACCTGGGCACACCCACACAAACAGAAAGGGCCAGCTACTTACTCACAACCGTCGTCTTGAACTTGTTGCTGTCGTACTCGGCTCCACAGATTTCCACCTCCACAAAGGGACAGGCGATACTCCGCCCTAGTTTGGGGAGGTGGCGTGCACCAAGGACCTAGGACACGGAAGGCAAGGACTGGAACTCTCCTGGATCCACACAGCAGTGCTTCGTGGATCCTTTTAGGATTCCGGAGTCAGACTGCACAAGTTCACAGCTAGCCTTATCCCGTGGAGAAGTCACCACGGCACCCAGAAGCGTGGATGCCGATCCACCAACCGTCACTGTCTGATGATAGGGAGGGGCAGTAGCTTCCCAGACCTTGACCAGAGCCGAAGCCATGTGACTCAGCCGGAGAGACTCACCTGAGCTACCCTGACATGGCTACCCTGACAGTGCATTTCCCAGATGGGGAAAGTGGGGTAATCTGTTTCTAACGAACCCTTATTTAAGGGCCCTTACACAGCCTTTGCTTTCTGCATTTCTAAAATGAGGTCTCTTTTATCCTGAGCTAGCTTCAAGCCTGTTATGTAGACAAGGCTGGCCTCACTCACCTTCATGACAATCCTCCTGCCTCTGTTTCCCTGGTGCTCCCAGAGCTTCATGCATGTTGGACAAACACTTCTAAAAACAAAGCTACCTCCCCAGCCCATCTCACCTAAACTTCCTGGGTCTTCCCCAAGTGCTAAGGACTGGATTATAAGAGACCTCTGGCCTCTCCAAGGCAAAGGGGAGATGAACACCTCTCTTGGCCAGAGGCTGACCTCACAGGCACTCCAAGTGCACATATCAGACCCAGACAAGGGCAAGTGACTGGAAGGGTTTACAAAGAGTCAGCCCAGAATGATCCTGGTGAACCACATGAGCCTAAAGAGACGGTAATGGCTGAACAGAGACAAGAATGTCACCAGTGTCCAAGGAGACCCGCCCAGCTGCCCGCTCTACCTTGACAGTGAGCGTCATCAGGATCTTCCTCTGGGACTCGGGTGGCATCGGGTCGTACTTCTCCGACCGCATGCTCTCAGGCTGAAGGACATAGCCCGTCCGCCCATTGAGTGAAAACAGCGCGTGGTTCATCTGCATGTACCTGTCTAAGGGGAGAGAGCAGGGATGCTACGGGGCAGCCAGGGAACACCAGCTTCCAGGCGCTCGTGGACATGGGTTACACGGCCTCCCTATGATGATTTCAACTGTTCCAAAAGAACATTTGACCCCAAGGAAACATGAAGGGCATTTAAAAAAAAAAAACCCGCATCAGAAAAAAAAATCTTGAAACTTTACTAAATTAGAATCTACTATAGGGGGCTGGAGAGATGGCTCAGAGGTTAAGAGCATTGCCTGCTCTTCCAAAGGTCCTGAGTTCAATTCCCAGCAACCACATGGTGGCTCACAACCATCTATAATGGGATCTGTTGCCCTCTTCTGGCCTGCAGGCATACAGACAGAATATTGTATACATAATAAATAAATATTTTTTAAAAAAAGAATCTACTATAAAGGGATGTCGATCAGGGTAGAACACCTGCTTGGCACATGCAAGCCCCAAGCTCCAACCCCAGCACTTAGGAACACTGCCAGGTAAACCGTTAGAATCCAAGGTGGCTCAGAAAGCAGCCATGCAAGCCTGATGACCTGGGTGAGGTCCCCAGAACCTACATAAAGATGGAAGGAGAGATTCTACAAAGATGTCCTCCAACTGTCCCACGTGTGCCATGGCATACACGACCACACATACACACACAATAGTAGATTTGTTTTAACAGTCAGTTGTCTCAGTTCAAATAATAGGCAGATATTCAAAAGGAATATAAGAAGCCAGCTTGGTGGGATGCGTTGGGCAAGAAGACCCATCGCTTTGCAGGAAGACCAAGGCAAACATCCCTTGAGTTGGTGAGGGGGAAAAGGCTAATGTCACTCAACACCTTGACTCGAAGTACAATTTAACGTCCGTTTTCAGCCGATGGGCAAAGATCGGAAGAGCCTCATAAAACTACGGGTGTGAAATCACACCAGAAGGTAGTGCCCATGCTTCCACCCAGTCTAGAGGAGGAACTGGGGCAAGCACCAGGAGACAGGCGCTCAGTGGACCTCCTCAGGGCAGTTCATCAAAGTGAGAGCTTCTTGGGAACCGCCCCATGAGTAAAGGATGTCTGCCCCACAGCTGGGCACTAAGACCTGGAACAAGGTTCATGGGAGACCCAGGAGGCATTGGCATCTATGGTAGATGGGGATGGCACCTGACCTTCAGATGCCTAGAGCTGGGCTGGGCCAGCTGTTAAATGAATTTCAGCTCCCTTCTGTGGGATCCAAGTAGCTATAAGAGAATCCACAGGATGCAAAGAGCAGAGTCCAAGAATTTGTGTACACGGGTTTTCCCTACTATGGAAATTGAGAGAGAGAGAGAGAGAGAGAGAGAGAGAGAGAGAGAGAGAGAGAGAGAGAGAGGAGTGTGTGTGTGTGAGCCTGAAGCCCTTAGAAAGGAAACACCACACAAAGAGGAGGGATAAGGCAGCCATAGAACTCTTGGGTTCAGCCAAGCCTCAGGCTGCAAACCAATGCTACACTTACTAGTTAAAGAAGTTATTTTGTTTCCTTCCTAAGCCACAATGATAACTCTTCTGTCACTCATGAGCTTGGAGCCAACTTCAGTAAGGTGTCCACTCAGCTCAGGCGCTTTGCACTATCCCACCTTCAAGTTCAGCTTTGCCAGGCCAACCCAATCACTTGTTCAGAAACACCACACCCATCAGCCACCCAGCTGACTTGACCAGCTGTGACAGGGCCACTGCCCGGCCTGGACAGGCTGGCTACTGTAGTCCCTTACCTGCCGTCTGGAAATTGAGCGCCACCATCTGGGAGCCACACAGCCACAGGCGGAAGGGGTCATAGTTTGAAGAGTCAACTCTCTGTCCCTTCGGATAGACACGCGTCAGGCCCTTCTGATTATACCGTAATAGATCGATGGGCTTCTGCCGGACAATGCTGTCCGCCTTTGTCTCCACAAAGGAGCGGATTTCTCGGAAGTCCGGGTTTTCTGCAGAGAGGAGGTGGTGGTTTAAATAAGTATGGCCCCCAAAGGCCCATAGATCTGAATGCTTGGTCACCAGAAGGGAGGCACTATTCGGGAGTGTGGCTTCATTGGAGTAGGTATGGCCTTGTTAGAGGAACTGTGTCACCTGGAGTGGGCTTTGAGGTTTCAAGGGCCTAAGCCTGGCCCAGTGGTGCTCTCTCTCTTGCCTAAGGATCCATACCCAGAATCCTCAGCTACCTATCCAGCACCATGTCTGCCTGTATGCTACCATGCTTCCTGCCATGATAACAATGGACTAAACCTCTGAATCTGTAAGTCAGCCCTACTTAAATGTTTTCCTTTATAAGAGTTGTCATGGCCATAACATCTCTTTACAGCAGTAGAACATTGACCAAGACAGAGGAGAAGGTCACCCTTGCTTCTGGGCACAATGACAGAGGCCCAGGTAACAAAAGGAAACCAGTACTCTCTTGAAAAGACGCTGAAGAGATAGGAAGATTGCCCCTCGGTAAAGCGCCAAGTATGCGAGCAGATCTTGAGTTTGAGCCCACAAGTTATGGGGAAAGGCCAGGCACGGCAGTGTGTACTTGCAATCCCAGTATGTGGGACTTGCAGAAGGCAGATCCACAGAGCTAGCTGGCCAGCCAGTCTACCAGCTTACTGATTCCAAGCCCAGTGGCAGAGTCCATCTCAAAAAAAGAAAGTAAGAAAGAAAGGAGGGAGGGAGGGAGAAAAGGAGGGAGGGAGGGAGAGAAAACAAGATGGACAGATGAGGAACAGCCAAGACTGGCCCCTGGCCTCCACACATACAACTACACACACAGACACCCACCATGATGGGCCGTTTTAATTGTCAATCTGACACAAACTGGAATGACCTGGGCAGAGAATCTCAGCGAGGGCCTATCTAGATCAGGTTAGCCTGTTGGCACATCTGTAGGGATGATCCTGACTGCTGTATCTGATGTGGGTAACCCCAAGCTGAAAGTGGGCAGCACCGTTCCCTGGCTTGGGGCTCTGGACTGTGTGAGCACGGAGAAAGCTAGCTACGTACTAGGCATAAATTAGCTTATTCTCTCTCTACACCCATCCGCAAGTGTGACGAGTGTGACTGTGACGTGACCAGGTATTTTTTTTGGGGTTTTTTTTTGTTTTTTTTAATTTATTTATTTATTAAGGATTTCTGCCTCCTCCCCGCCACCGCCTCCCATTTCTGTCCCCCTCCCCCGATCAAGTTCCCCTCCCTCTTCAGCTCGAAGAGCAATCAGAGTTCCCTGACCTGTGGGAAGCCCAAGGACCGCCCACCTCCTTCCAGGTCTAGTAAGGTGAGCATCCAAACTGCCTAGGCTCCCACAAAGCCAGTTCGTGCAGTAGGATCAAAAACCCACTGCCATTGTTCTTGAGTTCTCAGTAGTCCTCATTGTCCACTATGTTCAGCTAGTCCAGTTTTATCCCAGGCTTTTTCAGACCCAGGCCAGCTGGCCTTGGTGAGTTCCCGATAGGACATCCCCATTGTCTCCGTGTGTGGGTGCACCCCTCGCGGTCCTGAGTTCCTTGCTCGTGCTCCCTCTCCTTCTGCTCCTGATTTGGACCTTGAGATTTCTGTCCAGTGCTCCAATGTAGTGATCAGGTATTTTATCACAGCAACGGGAATGAGACCAGGGGACATAAGTGAGAATGGCCCCCGTGTATTTGAACACTTAGTCCCCAGTCAGTGGCACTGTTAGGGGAAGTTTAGGAAGTGTGGAGTGTGGTCTTGCTGGAGGACAAGTTTGAGGTTTCAAAGCCTCATGCCTTTCCTGGTTCTCTCTCTCTCTCTCTCTCTCTCTCTCTCTCTCTCTCTCTCTCTCTCATTCCTCTAGAACCTAGAACCCTAAGCCCAAATAATTCTTTGTTCTATGATAAATTGGCTCAGTTGTCATGTTTTTCCAGATAAGTTATGAACACACACACACAAACATACTTAAAGGCAGTGACAATCACATCTTAGCTGGTACCACTTGCCCTTAGCAACGTCTGGCACAACAAAGAGAAGTCTCAGGCAATCAAAAGAGACCTGAATGCCCCGCAGCCTTTCCTTCTGAGCGGATTACAATTTGTTTTGTTTCGAACTGCCAATGTCCTGGCTGTGGGGATACCAGAAGGGCTTCCGCCTAGATCCATTAGGAAGCAAAGCGAACGCTTGCCGTACTGTACCAGCCACACCAGCCTCACAGCAAACCCCAGCTCACCCTCACTGGGTCTCGGGGGACTTACCCAAATGGTCCTTGGTTTTGCTGGTTGGCTTGCAGTAGACAACCAAGTCAGAGAGTTCGATGGCGATGGACTGGTTCCTCTCCCAGTACTTCATGTTGTTCTCCTGTGGAAACGGGTACCAGGACAGCGCTGAGCCAGCATCTGCACCATGCCATGCTCAGCCAGCACCTGTACCATGCCATGCTCCTGGAGCACCCAGGCAGCTCTCCCACACACAGCCTAAACACCCAGGGATGGGTGCTTTCCTGTCCTGAAGACAAATCCCCCTCCCTCTATCCTCTGAAGATTTTCCACCGTGCATGGGCTGGAGAGATTGCCCAATGGTTAGCGCAGCTCACTGTGCAACCATATCAACCTGAGTTCAGATCCCAGCACCCACCTAAGAAGCCAGGTGTGGCCTTTCACAACTGCAACCTCAACACTGTGGTGGGGAAGATGCAGGAGGATTATTAGGGCTTTCTGTTGCCAGTCTGACCCCCCAAAAAACCCTAAGTTCCAGGTTGAGCATGAAAGCCTGCCTCAAAGGGCTACATGAAGGAGAAACAGAGGATGGCACCCAACACCCTCTTATGCCTTCCACACCCTAGCCAAGCTCAGTGCAGAAGGCAGTCTCCTCAGGCCCAGAGCCCAGCACACGGACTAGGGGAAGGAAGAGCCCCCTCCACACACCCACTGTACCCCTATACAATGCCGTCAAGCTCCTACACAGAGCTGCCTTCTCACACAGCTCCAGACTCCAGCAGCCTCCTGAGAGAATGCTTTTCAGAAGTGCGTCAGCGTCTAGGAGGTCACTGGCTTCCAGCCTCCCATGCTGAGTGCTTTAGGGATATTGTCTAGGTTGGTCCATACATCCTAAGAGACAGAATTACCTCCAACTCTGAACTACACAGCCAATGTCAAGACCAGATTTGTCTGGTCTTGCTGGCCTAACCCTAAGTTCCTGCTTTTACCCTGCCTGTCCCATGTTAGAACTCTGTCATCAATGGCCCCTCGATTAGAAATGATGCCACTAGGTGCCTCCTGTAGCCAACACCAGAGTTTAGAATCCAGGGTCCCT
This sequence comes from Microtus ochrogaster, assembly GCF_000317375.1. Lineage (NCBI taxonomy): Eukaryota > Metazoa > Chordata > Mammalia > Rodentia > Cricetidae > Microtus > Microtus ochrogaster. Next base: position 25,646,497 of record NC_022011.1, on the reverse strand, counting down.
CTGAAATATAACAATGGGCTCTGAACCCATGCCTGGCCTCGGCAGAACAGCACAGGCTGGGACGGGCAGGCACCCCGGTGCCCAGCATGCTTGGGCAGGCACCCTGCTGCCCAGCATGCTTAGACTCACCTTGGTGTCAATCTTCCACGTGATCTCCCGGATGCTCTGAAACCACTCAAACAGCTCCTCCACCCGATCAGTCGCAAACTCCACAGGAGGGTCCCCCTGCTTCTTAGGTTCCAGGATGAAGACGAATGCTTTCTGGTTCTTACCCTGGGGGATTTTCACTGTAGGCAGAGGGTAAGGAAAGTCTTGATGGGTCCAACAGCTGACCACAGAGACCGTCCTCCACTCTAGGGACCTCGCCAGAGCTGCCATGGCTACCATCACAGTCCACGCTGATGGGGATCCCTGCCTTCCAGCAGGCAGTATCTGAACCCTTTGTACGCGTTAGTGCTAAAGGTGAGCATTGGGCTGAGTTGTGGCCTCCAAAAAGATATGTCAGACCTCCGTCCCTACGAATGTAAACTTATTCAGAAATGGAATTTCCGCCGATGTACCAACTATCTCAAGGTAAGATTGCTGCACCTAGGATAAATCTTAATTCCAAGGAAAAACGTCCCTAGAAGAGAAAGGAGGGGGGAAGAGTGGAGACCCAGACATGGGAGGATGGAGAAAGGTTGGGAACCATGTGGCCACTAGGTGGTGCATACCAAGGTGGCCTGCAGGTGACAAGTGAAGAAGGTAACTTTAGGGAGGAACACCATGGTTACCCTGATCTGCCCAGCATTGGCGGCTGCACTTTCTGAGGTAACATCCCCAGCAGAAGACTACACTGTGTGTTTTCTAGCCTTTAGCAAACCTCAGGGGGACCTGAGGACACTAGACCTGTTACATTCATCTTACAGTGAGTTCGAGAAACTGAGGCGCAACAGACAGCAACATTTGGGAAGTCACGCTGGCAGAGCTGAAAGGCGGATCCAACCTAATGACAAGCCCCCCACGGCTGAGTGACAGTGTCATGTCTCCTAACAGGACAATACAGGGAAGGGGGCAACACAGGGCATCAGCTACAAAGGTGAGAACAGAGTCCCGGTGCATCTGGGAACTTGCCAGGGACTTACCATTTTCTCACCTGGAGCAAAACCCCTCCACCTTTCCTGCCAGAGTCACAGGATGGGAAAAGAGGGAAGAAAATAAAGGCAGAAATAAAGTGCTGGCCGTACTGGGAAGGGGATCTCAGGGATTGCTATCACGGAAATCTGGGGGGACCATGCTCGGGCCTCCCCAGGAAAGGGGGGACCCAGTTCAAGAATCAGTGGGCTGTGGGAACTCGGAACTCAGCCGAGAAAGGAGCTTGGCCTTTATGCCTGGACCTATCTTCCTTGCGTGCTTGCAGCTGCAGCCTTGGAAGCTGCAATGCACCCACTTAAATGTGCGCAGGCCCTGAACATGGGGAGCTGCTCCGTGCAAATCATTGCTTCTCTCCCCACAGATCATGTCCCTGGCAGCACACACGCTGAGGGCGGAACCGGAGAGAAGAGACGACGGGCACTCAGCCTTAGAAGCTTAGAGGCCAAAACTTCCAACCCCATGATCCACCGCAGCCTGACCAAAAAACAGCTGAGCTCTCTGAAAAGCACGCAGACTCGGGCAGATGTTGACAGGATGACAACAGCTGAGTCACCGGTGCTCTTAGGGGCCAGGCGGCCCTGTGTGAGCAGATGGTAGCAGCAGGCTCAGGGCCCCATCGGTTCCCATGCATTTGACTTTAGGCATCACGCCCCCTAAGTTTGGAGGCACAGGACTAGTGCCAGCCACCTCCCTGCTTGGGATATCCTGAAGTCAGGCTTGGCAGGGTGGAATGGGTGGATCTGGAATGCCATCAGGCTAAGAAAACGTGTACATACCAACATTGTAGGTATTAAGGTCCAATATGCCTCTGCAGAGAGACCCAAGGGGATTGTCTTCAATAATCTGTGAAGAAACAAAACCCAATTCTCAGTAGCCATAAACAGAATAATAAAACGACAACCGGTTTCCGGAGCAGGCCATTTAGCGCCACCACGACCCATGGCGTTGCTGAAAATGCATATTCATTACAGCGTCCGCAGGGAGGGCACTAACACCAAAGCAGAGAGGATGGGGACCCAGCAGCGCCGAGGCACCCACGGTCCCTATGTTGCATTTTCCAATCCACAGAAACACACCTTGTGAATTCTCGGACAAATTTCAAACCCCATCACAGAGCCCTTATCTGATCCGCATTTGAAACGAGACCATTTGGCCCGCTGCTCCTCCAGCTCAAGAGCCTTCTGTGGCTCCCCATGTCCTCTGGAAAACAGCAGCTGGGGTCCGCCATCTGGTTTCCGAGGCTCTCCAAGCCTCGGGCAAAGCCCTGTTGCACCCTGGAAACATCCTGGGGTCCAGCTGAGATGGAGAAGCTGTTACCATTGTTGTACTATTGCAGCCTCCTCCGCCAGCCTTGTGATGACACAGAGAGGCAGGGAGGGGTCCTGGCCCTGGCCCTGTTCCAGTCCAGGCATCCTGGATACAACTGGCTTCCCATCACCACATTCTGGTTTAGGTTGTGCCTCCCTATGCCCACCGCTTGCGAATGAACCCCAGCTTCACTTTTAAAGCTCCAATGTCCCTTCCTCCAGGAAGCCCTTCCTGATTGCCTTGCCATTTTAGGGAATAAACACCATGGGCTCCAAAGGATTGTATGTCCACGTCACATACAGATGTGGCAGGCTGGTGGAGTCAAGGGGTCACCTCCTTCTACTGAGAGCATCCTGATCACAGGTGGCTAGGTACGGAAGCCTGGCTTACAAATTCACCAGAAGGCCCCATCTCACCTTCCAGCAAGGCACGGTTTCTTCCTCATGCCAAGCACGTTCTGCATGTCTGGCTTCCTAAACCGAACGTGTTTCATTTGCACATTGCTTTGAGCAGAGGACAAATTCCCCGTCTGGCTACTTTCACTCCCGTGGGAATTCTCCTGTGCTTTTCAGCCCAGGACCGCCTGATTAAAACACAACCGGCTCGTCACGGAGACTTTCACCCACTGCAACTTGGGGCCAGTCCCAATTTGCACATACAGATGTGGCCTGCATCACTCTGCCTGCTCCACTGCCAAACTCTGCAGAGACATCCCCGAGAGACCGCAAGGGACTCCTCCAGAGGCCTCGGCAACAGATGATGGAGACATACCTGCTTCTCCATCTCCTCAGCATCACCTGCTGAGATGTCCTCAACATAGTTGGATGGGAAGTACTGCTGGATCCGGGTCCCGTAGTCCCCTTTCCACCTGTGGAGAAGCACGGACACCGAGGGCTTAGCTGGCTCACCTCTGGAGGGGCCAAGTGACCAGAGAGGGCTGTCACGATCTGTGTGTGACAACAGCGTGTCCAAGGGAGTCTGTGCCTTTTTAAAACACTTATGGTCGGATGGCTGAAAACTCCTGACTGGACTGTGGTATTGGCAACACTATGTGAAGTCGAAGCTTTCAGAGATTTAACAGGGGCCAAGGCCCTCCCCGAGATCAGCTGCCCCATCTGTGGGACGGTTCTGAGGAGGTTCTGGGGCCAAATGGCCTGCAATGAAACCCTTGTTGCTTGGGGCTGGAGAGATGGCTCAGCATCCATAACAGGTAGCTATAACTACAGCTCCGTGGGATCTTCTGCCCTCTTCTGGCCTCCGTGGGCACTGCGCTCTCGGGCACATACACAGAGAGGCATATATTTACTCATATGTAAAAAGTAATAAAAATAAATACTTTTGAAAAAGAGATTCCAGTTTCTTTGGTGACTACACCACACCAGTATTGCAGGCTCCTCATCTGTAGAATGGGACAATGCTGGAGCCGCTTAGATTTTATTAGAACTGTCTTGGTCTCTGTATGCCAAATGCTTTGAACAGCGTCCAGCACACAGCAGCGCTATGACAGTGTTCATTCTTAGGCTCAGCTCACAGTTCAGTATTAAACAGACACTTAGCCAGAATCTGCCAATGAGAAGCCGGGGGTGGCACTCAGCATTAGACTGGCCCTGAGTCCCATGCCCAGCAAGATAAACAGTGTTCTTATTATCACTCAGCTAAGACAGCACACTCACACCTGGTGCCAGCAGCATGAGATGTGATCCCTCTGTGGAAGTGCTGTGACCTTACCACACTGGGTACCCCCACGTTTCCCCCCACCAAGTCCACTCCTGAGAGCAGGGCCTCCTTCTATCAAACAGGCCACCCACTGGGCACTTTCTGCAGCCAGAGGCTCTTATCAAAAGCACTTCCAGCCACACCACATAAGAGCTCTCCATCCAAAGTCCAGCCTCCATAGCCTGGCATCACACCCTAGCTGGGTCTGAGCCCAGGGACTGTCTGTGACTCAAACTTGACATCTACTCCAGAAGGCTCAGCTCCCGGGCCTGATAAGAGGCTACTAACCTGACAACTAAGCCTACTAACTTCCTAGGACTTGGCAGTATCTCCTCTAAGGACCCTCTGCAACTGCCCCAGTCTTCTCTGGCCCCTGTGCCGGCCACTGCCCGAGCAGACACACATTTACCTAACGTGGAACCATACATCTCTGCCTTCCCCATTGCCTGAGATCTTTCTCATGGAAACCAGATTTATACACTGCGGCAGTGGGAAGTACTTAATTAACCTCTCCAGCCAGAATAAGCCAAGCAAGGCCACGTGGCACCATCCACACAGTGGCTGCCAAGTGCTAGCCCTTTCTGCACCCCCATCACCCTCTTCCTTTCTGCAGACCATCTTAGGCTTGGGCTGCCTGGATTCTAGGACCAAGAACTTTATAACTGTTATCCACATGGAATTTTTAATGTTCACACTGCTTTCACTCTCAAAAATGTCTCTACCTAAACAAAAATTATTCGTTCCCCCCAATAGGTTTGGTTGATCAATCCCCAACTGATCTGATACAAACATACAACTAGGTGGCCCTCTTGCCATCTAAGAAAGAAGTAAGTGGCAGCTGGCATTTACCCACAGCCCCTTGCCAGATGAATCTGTGCTGTCTTTTAATGTATCCCAGACAAAAGCCTTGGAGTTTTAGGAAAATTCACATCGGAGCTGAGGGAAGGCACAGGACATGACAAAGCCTCCCACATACTGAAGAACAATGTGACATTGGAGTTCTCACCAAGGTTTACCCATACTCCCTCCCCTGGGTGCCTGGGGACTCCCCAGATCCAGGGACAAAAGAATGGTGGAGGATCACCTAGAGTTGAGAGTCTGATTTCTGGCTGTTCCACCCAGAGGGGAGAGTCTTGGGTACTGCCAAGCTCCTGCCCGGGGATAGGAGGTCAGAGGGCACCACTGTGGACAAGCTGGTTCTGTGGGGACAGAGGCATCAGCAGAGAGACCTAGGGAGGCAGCTCCTCGCCCACTGGTCTGTCTTTGATGTCGGGAGCCAGGTAAGAACTGGTTTGGAATTAAGGGGGTCTTGCTGCAGAGTATCTGTCTACACTGCCTGAAGATGTGTCTATGTTTTGTTTCACCTGCCTAAGGCACCTGTGTTTAATAAAGAGCTGAATGGCCAATAGCTAGGCAGGAGGGAAGAGGCGGGGCTCCCAGCAGAGAGAGGAACTCAGGGGGATGAATCTAGGCACTCATGTGGAGGACCCAGGCTCAATTCCCAGCACCCACATGGTGGCTCCAAACCATCTGTAACTTCATTTGCAGGGGTTTCGATGCTCTGGGCTGGACTGAGTACCTGCATGTGCACAGTGCACATACGGACAAATAGACACACATAGAGACATAAGCGTTTTAGGTTTCTTTTCTTTTTCAATCACACACAGGCTGTATAATCGCTGAAGCCTGCACAGTGACTACATTGCCTTGGGAAGTCTCTATGGCTGTGTCAGCCAAGTGGGACCCAAAGCAGTCTTCGCTTCACGGGACTGTCAGGAAGATTGGATTAGGCAACGTAGCAATTAGCAGAGTGCCTGGCATACAAAAGGACCTCAACAAACAGCAGGTGCTATTGCAACAATACAGTGAGTTTATGGTGATATGGACTGTATTATATGACGCACTGGCCACTGCAACAGTGTTCTTTATCTATTTTTCCAAAGGGCCCATGCACAGAAACACCATCTCAGGGACTTAGCACAATAGGTCAAAGCCATTTGGAATGTGAGACACAAGAGAGCTCAGAGCTCCGCCCAGCTCCTTAGAGTCACCACAAGAAACCAGCCAAGTTAGCCTCCAAGATTCCCCATCCCCATACTTACCATCCCCCTGGCTCCTTGGAGACATTGTGGATAAGGGCACCACGGCAGAAGGTCAACTCATCGCTGCGCTTGGCTTTGTAGTCATAGAGCGCTTTCACAGTCCTCTGAGGCTTTGGGGGAAAACAGGAAGAAAAAGGACAGTTAGGAGACAGGAGTAGACACGGGGAAGCTGAACCTGTACCATTAAATTCTCATTAGGAAGCGAAAGATGTTGGCGGCCAAGGTTACAGAGCCATCTGCTGGCAAGAGTTGGTATTGCATAGGAGCCAAAGTCAAGCAAAGTTACCAGGAAGTGGGAGAGAGAGACGAGTAACCTAACAAGGAGAAAGGGTCCATGGACAAAGGTGCAACATTGCTAATTTCTCAACACCACCTCTTAGATTCAGCCACAACCACCACCTCAGAAGTCCCCAAAGAGCTACTGTACTCAATGACTCTCCTAGAATCATACACTGTTTCTTAGACATGCTGGGAACTCGATCACTATTTCTCCTTAGGCTAATGGTTCCCCAATTAACCATCTACACAGCATGGGCAGTTGTCAAGAGTAGCTGAGATGCCAGGTGTAGTGGTGCCTACCCGTAGCTCCAGTATCTGAGAGGCTGAGGCAGGAGGATCACAAGTTCAAGACCTGCTGAACGAAACAATGAGACTCTGTCTCAACATCCCCCACCCTTTCCCCAGCAAAACAACAAAAGCTGGGATCAGTATCAGCAGCAAGAAAGACAGGATTTATGTGGGGCAACATTTTCAAGGACTTTTCTAGATGCCTGCTGCTTGACACTAGTAAACACATGAAAAGAATAAACGCCACACAGCATGGAAATACTAATGGGGAACGCTCTAAAATTGTCAAGTACGTTTAGATTCTTAGCTTCCCTCTCCTCCCGGATAAAGGAGACAGGACTCAGGGAAACTACTTCCGGGAGACTAGATGCTGATCAGACCCAGAAGCTGGCACCATTGCTCTGCCCATTCCAGTCTGTACAAGCTGGAACCCGATAAACCTTCATTTCCCCATCAGAAACGGCGATCAAAGTTTTATATATTCCACAGGGTTCCTGAGAAGATTCAATGAAATAGTTCATGTGATGGTTAAAAAAAAAAATGGCTACACCCTGCATTTCCTATGCATCCACTATTATGGAGTGTCGCCCTGAACCGTTTACCCGCCACTGGCTTCATTAATTATCACAGCCACCTCAACGGGGAGCTGCTGCTACAGTGCCCTTTTTACAGATGAGAAAGCTGGGGCGCAGAGAGATGCAGAGCCTGTCCAAGGCCAAGCAACTAACGAACAGCTGAGCCTAGGTCAATGACTTCAAGCTATTGCCATCCTCTATCAGATTCCATAAACGGCCATGCAGCTTCTAGAAGCTCTGTCAGAAGCTCTGTCACGGAGAACTCCATCCGGACACTGGCCAGAATAGTCATGTTCTCCTGCCCCAGGGCATTCTGGGTGTAAAGGCCAGAGCCGGGCTCATGGTGACAGGATGGCACAGTCGTGGCAGAGAGGTGCTGTGAATGGCATTAGAGAGAGGCTGCTTTTCTAAGACAGCAAGAAAGGACCTCGGACTATAGAGAAATGAGTTAGCCGCTACGTGGCCATTTAGGAACATGGCCAAGAGAGCTGGCTTCCAATCCAGCCACCTGCAGTGAACTCAGCAATAACTGAATAACCCCAATTCCCTCAGCTATAAAACAGGTACCAAAGAGGCACCTGCTTTGTGGAGTTGGCATGAGGACCTAACCAAGGCTAAGTGCTTAGAACCACGCTGGACACGTGTCTTCAACACACCTTACATGTTACCACATGCTATCTTGCATGTTATCCTGCTAGTTCCGAGAACATACCCAGCACAGCCAAGACAGCTCGTCTAGACCGTCTTGTCAGGAGGAGGGGGTGCCACTAGAAACATATCTGGGTGATAAATCACCAGCCTCGCTAGCATACAGGAGGCCTCGGGTCCTATCTCCAGCTCAGGGTTGGGAAATGGGGACTGCGACCTCATTCTTACGGCCCCTGCTCTCCCCTATCATCTGCCTGGAGTTCCTCTGAGACAGTAGCCCCTGATTTGTGAAGTCATGTTTAAAAGGGAAGAGACACAAGCCCTTCAGCATAAACAGCGTCCATTACCCTGTAAGGAAGATGGTGGTCAGATCAACGTTCCTCTGCGGGCGCTGGATAAATGTCCAAACCCTACACAGATAGGCAAGCATGTCTCGCCATAGCGCAGCCTTCCCTCTGAGAAGCTGTTGCTAACCTCTGCACATCCCTGCTGGCGCCTTCATTTCTCACTCTAGATCTGCATCCACGAGGGATTGGGAATTTCTTTTATAAAAAGAAAAGGAACTGCAGTCTTGGACATCAACAGAACCCACCAGCGAGAGCTGCACCCTAATCGTGTGCCAGACAAAAAATTCCGCTATAGTTCTCTCCTCCGCCCCGGCCCGCCCCACTAAATTTGAGACAGAACCAAAGCGAGGAGGAGCTGGGGGAAAAAAAGCAAAATCTACCTCTACCTACATGAATCTATGAGACAGAGGCAGGGTGGGAGTCCGAGATAACATTTGCCTTGCAAGGAGGTCAGCGAAGCAGACATGATTCATAAACACCTCGGGCTCAGTCAGTAAGCAGGAAAAAAAAATTATGGAAGATTTTTAATTAGAAGCTGTTTGGCCCAAAGGTGGTTCACGGAAACTCGGGATTCTAGCAAGGCTGCATGTGGATGAGATTCTATTAACCTCAGCGGAACCACATGGCAGGCTGCCCATCATCATCTGTCAAGAGAAATTTTAGTTACGGTCAGATGTTCCAGAACGCTCCCTGCTACAGCTGCTATGGAGACCAGTGGTGGGGCAGGGACTCTCTCTCAGTCTAATGGGTGGGACTGGTGCTCTACCATGGAAGGGTTGATTTCACTTGGGTCCACATACATCCTGCTGACGTCATAGAGAGAGTTGATGTCTCTTTCCTGAAAGACAAAAAAAGAGCAAAGGAAAGTCAATGGAAATGGCTCGGGGAATGTGGCTCAGCGGAAGAAGCCCTTGCCTGGCATGTACAAGGCCCTGGGTTCACTTCCCAGGACCATCCAAACAGGAGATGTGGCATCCCAGGTTCCTGGAATGGCCCATGTCCATAGCCAGGCTGCAGGCTTCCTCGGGACATTCTGTTCTTTGGAAAGAAGAGTTGGAACCTCGTAGAATTTTCTTTGGTTCAGAGGTAGAGAAAGCAAGAAGCTCCAAAGAAATTCTCCCAAATTTGGAAACAAGCTTGAAGTTGTAGACACCTTTCCATGTCCCACAGGGTGCTAGGAACTCCTCATGACACCCTGCCCAAGGACAGCACATCCAAGGCTTGAGAGATTTACACCAGGGCAGTTGGAAAACAGACCAGTGAGGCCTTTTTCCTGGAGTGGTATGCTAATGCTTGCAACAGCAGCCACCAAGGCCCCTCTCCTGCCCTGGCCCCTCCCCTAGCCTTCCTGTCCCTCTACCCAGGGCCACAGCTGCCACCCTTTCACAGTTTTGTCCTGTTACAGCGCCTCCCCTGACCACTCCCCTGTCCACCATAGTGTCTCCACCTCTTGCTATCAAGGTCTGGGCTCTCCAGGGGAGCCCATGCTAACCAAAACGCCTCACTCTGGCACAATGTGTTCTCTCCTCTAGAGCCCGCTTTTTCTCAAAGCAGACTTTATATACACTCCCTGTCCCATGGGAGGGACACAGGGTCTTAGGGCCTATGTCCTAGACAGATTTCTGTTGCTGTGATAAAAATATCCTGACCAAAACCACCTTAGAGAAGAAAGGGTTTCCTTGTAATTCTAGGTGGACAGTCCATCATCATGGGGACGTCAAGGCAGGAACTCAAATCATCTCATCCACAGTCAAGAGCGTAGAGAAAATAAATACATACATCCTTGATTACTTAAACTCAGCCAGTTTTCTCCTCTCGTAGTGAGGAGTTCTGGACTCACTGCCTAGGGAATGGTGCTACCCACAACGGGCAGGACCTTCCTACATCAATTAACAGTCAAGACGGTCCCCCACAGACATGTCCTCAGCTGTCCTAGAAAATTTCTCTCTTAAGACTTTCTTCCTGCTGATTCTAGGCTGTGTCAAGTTGACAGTTGGTACTAACCAGCCTTCAGAGTCAATCTCTTCTCAAGAAATCAAGAGAACCTTCTGACAAGAAGTGAGATGCTGTAGCAACTGTACTGGGTCTCTCCTGCACTCAGAATGGTACAACAAGCAGGAGAAGGGACTTACAATGGCCCTTCAGACCCTACATGAACCCACCTCTCAGTCCCCATCCCCATCACCCATCACTCCAGGGGAGCTCATTTCATGCTCACATCCTACCCCCTCAAGGCTTTTGCCCCTGCAGTCCTTCCTCCTCCAGATGTCCGCATAGCTCACTCCTCCTCAGTAACATCTCCTCAGAACCTCTGAAAACTGCAGCCATTGCCCCATCTCTTTATACACTCCTGTGCCCTCCCAGCCTTTCCTCTTTAGCATGTGATCCCATCTGACATTGGCCGTGTGACTGTGGGTAGCATGAAGGCAGGGTCTTGGTGTGCTGTGGCTAATTCAGCATCCCCAGGACATCCAGTACCAGACACGTGGTATGTATATAAGAGTGTGCATATTGCATATATACAATTTAGTCTGTGCAATAACTAACTCAATTCCCAAGAGAGTCAACCTACCATATTATATCGCTCCAGGAGCTCAGGGGTCACGGGATAGCGCAGCCTCATCTTGCGATAGAGCGCATGCTTTTCATAGTAGCTGACAAGCTCCACCAGGCTCTCAAAGTAGGCAGAGGTCCCCAGCACAAAGTGCCGGCCATCCCGGTTGATGCGACAGTGTTTCACCTTGCCCCTGGCCCTTAAGAGGGAGGACCACAAAGGATTAGCAACCAAGGATGCTAGCAGCTACACAATCACCACATAAGAAGCACTGATTGGCCACAACCTTGTTATTCACCCTTGCGGGACTGAAATAGACAGAATTCAGTCCTCCTATGGAACATGAGACGGGAGATGTTTTCAGTTCGGATCTGGAAGAATCCGTATGGGATGATCAGCACCCAGCTCTTCTTCAATCAACTTGATTGAGGTGCCCTACTATGACCCACAAGCTAAACATGGCTCCCCTTGTCTTTTTTAATAAAGTTTTATTGAACCATGTTCACTGTTCATTTGAGTCTATGCTGTGGTCTTCTCTTGCATAGCTGCAGCAGGGTCCATGCAGCCTGTGAACTCTAAATTGTTTGCTTCACGGTCCTCCCACAAACTGCTTTCTGAGCTCTAAAACCTCCATCAGTTCCCAAGTCTTTGATTCTTGTCCCCAGTAGCCCAAAGTTGCAAAGACTCTTTTTCCAAAAGGAGGTAAGGGTTTTTTTTTTTCTCATCTGTTTGAAACATGAGGCAGAAAAGATTCAAAACAGGACAGGCAAACAGATTCCTCAGTCTTACTAATTTAGACGAGTAAGAGAAATTGAGCTCAATCCTAATTTCACAGCAAAGAATGTGTAGACTGGGGAGGGTCTGCTCTTCCAGAGGATCTGGGTTCGATTCCCAGGCCCTACATGGCAGCTCACAACTGTCTATTAACACCTGTTCCAGGGCATCTGACTCTCTCTTTCTGACTTCCATGGACACCAGGCACACATGTGATACACAGATATACATGCAGGCAAAATACACTCAGAAATAAAGAAACAAGCAAACAAACAGAAATAAGTTTAAAGAGTAAGAACCTTCCTTGTGTATACACCATAAAGAAATGACAGAACTCTAAGGCAATGGACACACTAATTACCCCAAGGTTGTCATGACTCGTGCATACATGAGCCGAAACGCCACACTACAAATATGGACAGAGGTGGCGGCACACACCTTTGATCCCCACATTCACGGGGAGAGAGAGGCAGGCAGACCTCTGTGAGTTCCAGGTTAGAAAGAGCTACATAGTGAGACCCCATCTCAACAGACGGACAGACAGACAGACAGACTGACTGACTGACTATGCCTAGTACTTGGGATATACATCCTTCTTGTTGCTGTCCTCACCATTAGCAATGGGGTCAAGGACACGGAGCGGCATCCCTGCCTCTACCCGAAACTCCCTTCCTTGGGTCCCATACCTATCCTTCCCCCACCTCCTCTAGGGAGCACTAACCCCCACATATACAACAGCACCTGCCTACCTGAAACAGGTGGCACCTACCTGAAGGTGATGGCATAGGAATCGGTCCCCTCCCGCTTCCGGATGAGGAAGGCTCCGTCTCGGGGAATCCGCATCAGCATGTCCTCTGCTTCGCCCCTGCTCAGCCTGTCGTAGTACCACCTGTGCCCAGAACAGGACAACAAGCTGGTGAGAACCCTCCTAGCTGAGAGCCAGCAGGAGACAAAATACCAACAGGCAGGGACACCTAGGGCCTGACCAAGGAAACAGACACAGAAATTACACCGGGACTTCCCCAGCCATATGCACCTCCAAAGACAGCGATTCCTATTCAATTTTCCTGTTTTATTTTATTGCAGCACTGGGGAATAATCTAAGGTCACATGCACGCCAGGCAAGCACTCTCCCACTGACTATACCCTCAGCTTTATGCTTTTTCATTTCATTTGAGGCAGGATCTTGTTAAGCTCTCTTCAGACACTGCTTTATAACCCTAGCTGGCCTTGAACTTGCGATCTGCCTACAGCTCAGCCTCCCAACCAGCTGAGATTATGAGGCTGAGCCAACATGACTGGAGGGAAGTCAGACCACCCACCCCCCGGGGAATATGAGGAGGTCTAGATGAAACTTAGGAGAGTAAGTCTTCTCATCTGTGCCCACCTGCCCAGCCCCAAAGGCTGGCAGAACTACAGCAGTGTGCCTCGGGTCATCAGGGACACGGAACACAGGGAAGGTTCAGAAAGACTTTGGTTATGAAAGCTACTAGATGACAGGTTTTGAAAGGCAACTGGTATGAATAGGAAATAATAATAATAATAATAATAATAATAATAATAATAATAATAATAATAATAATAATAATAATACAAATTATCCAGCTTCCTCCAAAACAAAACCCCTGCCTAAAGATTTTTAGATTGCATTTCTAGAGGTTGACCTCTTTGCTAGGCATGGCCTGCAAGGCTCCTTAGTGGATAAAGAAACAAGCACAGGCCCTCATGATTGCTCTTCGGTTCCCTTTGACCACAAGAAGGAGCCCTGACAAGCACAGACACAGAAGGCTCAATCCAGCCTCTGAAATTAGAGCTCCAGACCTCAGGGTGCTGAAAGAGAGGGAAGGGAGAGGAAGCCATGGGGAGGAGAAAAAAAAAACGAGAAAGTGGGGGCTGGAGAAAAAAAAACAGACACTGGTGGCGTACACCTTTAATCCCAGCACTCGAGAGACAGAGGAAGTGGATCTCCTTGAGATCAAGACCAGCCTGGTCTACAGAGCGAGTTCTGGGACAGTCGTGGCTACACAGAGAAACACTATCTTGAAAAACAACAGCGACAAAAGGGGGCCTAGAGAGATGGCTCAGCAATTAAGAACACTAATGGCTCTTGCAGAGGATCCAGGTATGTTCCCAGCACCCACACAGTAATTCTTAACTGTCTGTGATTCTAGGTCTACGGGATCTGATACCCTCTCCTGGCCTCTGTGGGCATCGTATACATACAGCGCACATAAATACATGCAGGCAAAACTACTTATAACTTTTTAACTTAAAAAAAAAAAAGAGTCATACTATTCTTGCAGGAGGACCTGAGTTCAGTTCCAAGGATCCATGTCAGACAGCACACAACCTCTGCTGGTCTCCATGAGCACTGCACGTGCGAATACCCACACATAGACCTACACAAACATACACCTACACACACACATACACATAAATAAAATAAGCATTTTAAAGAGCAAGCAAGAGAGAGGAGAAAGAGAGAATGGGGCAAAAGTCTTGCTGGCAGGAAGAGGTCTCATGGTGGTCCCCAGGAATCCAAATGTCCCACAGGGCCAAAGTGAATGGGCTCCTGGAAATGAGAACCCCATATAGGAACCTGGTGGGTGTGACCCATGTGGGTGGGGTACCTCCCACCCAATCCCAGAACCTACGGCTTGGACTCGTGTGGGTTGGGGTTGGGCACTGGGTCGGTGAGCCGCAGCTCGAACTCTGCACAGCGTAGGTGTGCCTCACGGTAGTGCTGGATGAGGGCGTAGATGCTGTTGAACGTGAGGTTGTCTGTCAGGTAGTACTTCATGACCCCACCCTCCATGGTGGACCGGATTCGACAGTGCTGCACCCGACCAGACCGCCTGTCGGGAACAGGACAGGGACTTCGTCAGAGCCAGGCAGGAGAGCAGCCTGATCACACCACCCCCCCGCCCACCAGTCTCGGAAGGGGCGTTACCAGAAGGAGAGGGTGTAGTCGTTGGGGAAGGTCTCGCTCTCCCGCACCAGGAAGGTGCCGTCCTTGGCCCCTGTCTCAGCACAGTATTCTTGCAGCAGCTTCTCTGCGCTGGTCCTCCGCTCCACTTTCTTGTGAAACCATTTCTCCCCAAAATGCAGCTCCGTGGGAGGAGTGTCCTGAACCACAAGGAGTCATTATAGCTTGTGACAGCGTCCACTGCCCCCTCCTGACAACCAGAAGCCTGAGCTCACGCTGGGCTGGACTCTAGAAAAGCCCAAGGATGAGCAGCAGCTGGAGGGAACATCGAGGGCAGAGCAGGGGGCGGGTCCATCACCTCCCCCAGGGAACACTGGCCCTAGATCTTTGGCCAGTCAGGCCCTATAGGGAGCAGGAAAGAACCTTGAATCTTATTGGTTAAGCCCTAGGGCCAGCTAGCCAATCAGGAAGAGCTAGTTGGGCTACTCAAAGCAGTCACTCCTTCAGGAGGAGAATGCTGGGCCAGCTCACATATGATAAGACATACAATAAGTCTCCAAGTGGGGATTCTCCACCTACCTGGACCAGCTCCTCCTCCACAGTCTGTTCAATGTCGTCACTGAAGGACAGCTTGGCGTCAGCGATGGCACAGTAGTGGCGAGTCCATTTCTAGAGAGCCAGGCTGCCGTTAGTCTCCCCCAAGGTTTCAGCCCTATTGACTCTAGGGACCTGCGGGACAGCACCCCAGCATTCACTGGGGTCTGCCCTGCCCCAGTTTTCATATTGATGATGATTTTACGAGATCTGCTCTTTAAAACATCTACTTCTGGATTCTAGGGATGTCTCAGGACTTTTTATATCAGCGTCTAGGAGCAGGCGGGAATAAGGAGTCTTTGCTGCGCTGCCAGTTTGCAGGGAAGAGGAGACTATGCCACCTCGTGAATAGCTTTCCCCAATTCACCTAACTTTCCCCAGTCCTGGGGATCAAACCCAGGACCTTGTGCATGTTAGGCAAGGGCTCTGCCACGGAGCTGTGTCCACAGCCTGCTCTGGAAGCCTTTCTGGATCACTTCAGCCAACTGACCTAACAACATGTTTACATTTCACCAATTGTTTTAAATGATTGTATAGAATAATGTTTTTTGCTGGACACAGTGGTGTACATCTTTAATCCCAGCACACAGGGGCAGGTGAATCTCTGTGAGTTAGAGACCAGCCTGGTCTACAGAGCAAGTTTCAAATAGGGTCTCGTCTACTTCTACATCACTCCCGCACAGGAAACACTTATGAAAATCTAGGTATATTTATATTTACATGAAGTTATATGTAACAAATACATAATAAAGTTATATGTAACAAATACATAATAAATAAATATATTTTGAAAGGGTTTTTGTTGGTTGGTTGGTTGGTGGGTGTGGGTGTGCGCGCCCATGGAGGCCAGAAGAGGGCAGAAGATCCCCTGGAGCTGGAACTACAGATGGTTGTGAGCCACCCAACATGGATGCTGGGCACCAAACTCATGTACTCTGGAAGAGCAGCAAATGTTATTAACCACCCAAGTCATCTCTCCAGCTGCCAGATTTATAAGTATTTTTAAAACTCTCGAGTTTAAAAATATATGAGATAAAGCATCGATATTCTTATTTATCTCTTAAAATCCCAATCTCCAGATGTAAATGATACAATTTCATTCTTAGAGGCTGAATTAGACTACACTGTGTGTGTGTGTATGTGACATTTCACTCTGATTTACTTAAATTTTATCTATTTCATATTTATTTTCTATTTCATTTCATTTATAGGATACTAGAACAGTTATGGGATAAATTCAGGTGAATCTGGATGCCAGGAGGTATGGAAGAAGCATTTAAAACTTGAATTTTTTACTCCACCACAAATAATAATAACAACAATAATAATAAAGATGATGATGATCTGGGGTGGGACAATTTCAGATCAGAAGGCAACCGCAAGTTAAGATTGCTAATATATATGCTGGGAAAAGGAATTAGTGAATTAGTGAATGTTATAGTTCAAACCAAAACCTGTTCCTACAAGGACTATGTAATAAAGCGTTGCTTATAAGTGAGAGGGTTTGAAGGAGAAGCAGGCCACTGGGCACCCACTTCATAAAAGTGTTAATCAATTCATTGATAAACTCATAACTGAATAGACAGTTGGAAGCTTGGGCTGGCTGAAGGAGGAGCCACTGAGGCCGTGCCTCTAAAGGGCTGACCTCTTATCCCTTATCAGCTCCCATCCACCACGAGGTGAGCCACTTGGCTCCTCCACACATTCCCCATCGGAATGCTCTGCCTCACAATGAACCAACACAGAAGCAAGTGGTCTGAACTGAAGCTTCCAAGATCAAGAGCCAAAAGAACCCCTCTTTTCCCCAACTGGCTTTCTCAGAGGGGCACTTGGTCACTGTGACGAACATCTGCCTAACACAGCGGGCAAGGGGTGAAGCAGAAATACGGTCCACAGCAAGCTGACGTGTCACAGCACTGTGGATGTTCTGGTTGCTGTGGTAACAGCAGATGCTCCTGTTTGGGAAAGGTCCCTACAAGACCAAGGCAGAACAAGGGGTAAAGGACACTCAGTCATGATGCGTCATGAGAGTCATGAGTCTAGGGTGTGTGGCAGTCTTCTGTGCTGGTCTGTGTTTAAGTACATATTAAATTGAATAAGAAGTTATTTGAAGGCATTACAATGCAGTAAAAAGACAAGGCACACAGCTCCACACAGGGCAAAGGCGGGGATAGTGCCAGACTTTATGGCGGGAGCCTAAGACACCCCTGAGACTTAGCACCCACAGCTCTGTGTGAGGGGGACCCAGACAGCTGAGAGTCAGCACCCACAGCTCTGGGGGGTGGGGGGACCCCCAGACAGCTGAGAATCGGCACCCACAGCTCTGGGGGGGATCTCCCAGGCAGCTGGGTCAGCACCCACAGCTCTGAGAGGACTGGGTGATCCAGGCAGCTGAGAGTTGGCACCCACAGCTCTGGAGGATACCCCCAGACAGCTGAGAGTCAGCACCCACAGCTCTGGGGGCGCGGGGGCGGGGGGACCCAGGCCCACCTGGTCAATGGAGTCCCACATGTACAGCTCTCCCTGGGTCTTGTGCTCATCTTTTTTGTCCTCCACGTTGACATCGACATCACCTCGGGGGCCCAGCTTCTTATGCTGAAGGGGAGAAAGTTTGCATAGCCCTCCTCGCTAAAGACCCAAGTTCAGAGTCTTTGAGGAGCAAGAATTCACCCGCCCTCAGCCACCCAGCAAGCACCTGCTCTCTGCTACCTCAGATCCGTTGATGGCTCAGCATTCCCTGTAATCTCAGCTCCATTCCTGGAGACCTCTCCTCCCTCAGGGGTACCTTGCTTGCTACTCAGTCTAAAATCAGCCCATCCCTCTCCCTTCCCATCCCTGCCTCTTTTTCAGCAGGAGTCACGCTTCTGTTTTCTTATGCTTTAGAGTGGGCTTGAAGGGAGGGTGGGGACTGAGTGAAAGGGGAAAAAATGTTACTGACACTTGTAGGTCAATAAGATGCAGTATTTCCCATGTCCCTTCCCCCTTGCTAAATTCTAACTGTCACTTCTTAGAGGGTCTATGGAAGCCCCACTGAAAACCTCTGCCCTGTAGAGACAGGAGGATGTCAGCATCCTTGGTCCCCAAAGCCCTTTGGGAGCCAAGCCCCAAGCTCCTAGAATATTCTACCTCTTAATGAGGAATATAAATTCGTGCATGCTTTATTCCACTATTTATCTGGTCTCTTTACACTAACACAAATATGCAAAGGCTGAGGTTCCCGAGGGCAGATAAAATCAGGCATCCCCTCCACAGAGCAGGAACGCCAGCCTCAGCATCCCGCTGCCACTCACACCCTTTTTAAGCGGCTATCCATACCCCACAGAGCCTGAGAGCTCCCAAGGGCAGGAATGGGACCTGGGCCACTGGAATCCCTCCAACGCTCACACAAGACTGGCTCACATCAGGCCTGGTGAGGTTTACCCAAGAACGGATGAGTTCCATTTGTTTTTGTTCTAAGATTGGGTCTCACTAGGTAGCCCAGGCTGGCAGGAACCCACCACCCCCACTCCCGAGTTAGAATTGAGAGGATGAACGTGGTGCCGAGCATGCTGCACGTACCCACTCACAGCTGTTCCTTGTTACCGAGGTAACAAGGTAATTAGGTTCAATATCTCACACACACACACACACCATTACCAGAAGGGCACAGGGGCACGGAGAGGTTAAATGATCAAGGTTTGGCCCAAGATAAGGTAAAGAAGGCGAGACCTCGAGTCTGGCATTGGGTCCTTAAGGATGCCCCCCCCCAGTAGACAGCGGCCCCCACACGCATACCTACCTTGATGATGATCTTCTCGCGAAGCTGGCTGGGGGAGGGCAGCTGGTCAGCGCTGGCCTCCGTGGGCTTCGTCAGCAGCAGGTCTCCTAACACTTCCTTGAACACCTTGGCCATATAACGCTGCTGCTCCACACTGCAGTGCTCCTCGATGGACAAGATCACGGGGAAGCTGCAGGGGGCAGAGGACAGAGTCGGACAGGAGACGGGAAGCAGGAACCTTGTAATTGCCCACACTGCTGAGCAAACGCCCATGTCTCAGGCACTGGGGCAGGACAGGTAATAGGTCAGTAATTGGGACCTCCAAAACATGGTTCCCAAATGAGCCCCCCTCTTTATAAATCCATGGCAGCGGCGCCTTTTCATCATGACAGGAAGCTGACAGAGTCGGAGTAGATGCTATACCATCTTTGTGAACGCAGAGTCCCTCTGGGCTTCAGTGGCTGATGGAGGGAGGGACGCCCAAGAAAGGGCTGTGTGGGGAAGGGAACATGAGAGCCCTGTAGACTAACTAAAAGGCATCCTGGTGCAGGAAAAGACGTTCACAGAAGCCCTGCCCCAGTCCAGCCCCACCCCTACCCAACTCAAAAACATCCAAGCCTGTTTACTGAATGCTGACCACGTGCGACACTAAGCACATAGCATGCCTCACGCCATTTTAGTCTTACGGCCCTGTGAGATCCATGCAGTCATCACCATGACTGGTAAGATGTGGTAATCACGGCAAAGAACCACAAAGGCAGACCATTCGCAGACTCAAACTGGGAAAAAAGCACCTAGAACGCAGTCTCATGGGGTCTAAAGAGATGGCTCAGGGGTGGAGAGTTCATAATACTCTTCCAGAGAACTCCAGTTCAGCTCCCAGAACCCACATCTGGCCGCTCACAGCCACCTGTGACTCCAGCTGTGGAGATCCAGGGCCTTTGGCCTACTCTAGCACCTGAGCTCACACACACACACCCATACAAACACTCACACACATACACACATGCACACACACACATATAATTAAAATAATAAACATAATTTTTAAGACCACTATCATTTCATAAAGCTACAAAGGCCACCTGCCAATAATTAGTCAAATGGAACCCAGGCTCTCCAGGGTTTAGGAGAACTGCGCAGTGTGTATATGCATGTGAGTATGTGTGTATCTGCGTCTGTCTGTCTGTCTGTCCAATCTCCAGCCCTATCAGCTTTCCCCTTACAGACACGCCTCCAGAAAATCAGCCACTGACCTGGAGGTAACAAAGGCATGGTCTCGGATGGCCTGAACAACATCATCGAACTTGATCTTGGTGGTCCTTGTCCAGCCGTGGTAGATGATGGGCTTCCCGTCAGGCCCGTCCCAGCAGTCCACTGGGGAGAAACCACAGGTGGCTCAGCACCAGCCAGCACAGCCACCAAGAGGGAGCAGGCGACAGGACATGTGGCTGGACTGAGAACATGAGGCTAGACCCAGGTACCCACACCAGCTCCGTTCCCAGGGCTGACCCAGGCTTATTCGCACACACATACATGGTCGTTATCTACCGGATCACAGAACGCAACATGCTTCCCTAAGACACTCATGCATCTTCCTTTGTAAGATGTTCCCAACAGGTGCTAGCTTCCCGTGTCAGCTGTTCGAGGCTCCCCCTCACCAGGAGAAACAGCATGGAGCAATGAGCCAGTTTCTTAAAGGTTTGTGGTAAATTATACAAACAGAATAAGACTGTGGGGGCTTGAACAACCCCTAGGACACAGGAGCTGGGGGCTTGTGACTTCATTTTCTCACATTTTTTTCTCAGAGAGAAAAAACTAAACCCAGGAGGTCCATATGTAACTGCCACGCCACTTTGGCACAGGATAAGCAGGTTTGAAAACACTGGAGGCATGGTCTGTGGTCTGGACTGTTTTCTCAGCCACATACATGGTTATGACTGAGGAAAATGTTACCAGGGTTGGTTCCTGAAGGAGCACTCAATACGGCCAAGGAGGAGGTCCTTGGGTCACTGAGGGGGATATCCTTGACAGGGGTGGTGAGAGCCCAGCTTATTCCTCTTCCTCTCCTAGTTTGGTGGAAGCATTGGCTCTACCACATTTTCTTGTCATGGCCTGTCGTCAGAAGCCCCAAAACAATGCTCTGAATCCAAGATACAAAACCAGAAGAAAACAATAAACCTTCCACCATCACTAAGTTCATTATCTCAGGGGTTTTGTTACAGTGATAGGATACTAATCAGGTTGGGAAAGAAAGCCCCAAAGATGGGCTGAACAGATAGTTCAAGAGATAAAGCATTTGCTGTACAAGCATGAGGACCAGAGTTCAAATCCCCAGAACCCATGTAGATGCTGGGCAAGTGGAGGCAAGGGATCCATGGGGGCAAGCTAGTTAGCTAGACTAGAGCTACAGATTCACTGAGAGACCCTTCCTTCTGAACAGTGATTGTCAACTTCTAGAGTTTAAGCACATGGTGATACACACACATGTAAACACACATGCTCGTGTATACACACACACACACACACACACACACACACATACACACACACACGAGCCATAGAGGTATAGAGGTGATAAGGAAGGCAGACAGAAACAAGGGTCTGCTACCTGCCTGGCCACAGATGTACCTGACTCTCTCTCTCTCTCTCTCTCTCTCTGGTTTTTTGGGTTTTTTGAGACAAGGTTTCTCTGTAGCTTTGGAGTCTGTCCTGAACTAGCTCTTGTAGACCAGACTGGCCTCGAACTCACAAGAGATCTACCTGCCTCTGCCTCCTGAGTGCTGGGATTAAAGGTGTGTGCTACCACAGTCCCTTTCACAGTGGCTCTCAAGGCCTCACCTGTAGACAAGTGGCCCGTGGGTGTGTCATGCTAACAGGGATGTATATCTGTGTTCCTCTTAGCAGAAAGTAACCCCTGCTGCTGGCCCGCAGCTGCCCAGTGTATCAGGACACTTTCTAGATGTCCCAGCCTCCTTCCCAGATAGACGTCAATTCTTGCTTTGGGATAACTATCATCTAGGGGAAAAACCTCATCATCTTCTTCCCTAGAATTGCTCTGCATGAGGACCCCTCAGCCTGTCTCCCTTCCCTGCTCTCCCACCAATATTAAAGTCTTTAACACCGAAAAACAAATGCTGGGCTTCGTGGTTCTGCTCATCGCGCCTTCTTGGCCAGGACAGAATACTCACACTCTATGCAGCGACAGCCAGCACGCAGGCAGCGGATATATGCTTCTGTGGAGGACTCACTACGCAGCTGGTCCCCAGTGAGGTACCTGAAGGACAAAATGAGCCGTGTCAGGGAGGCAGTACTGTACACAGTTCATGCTTGGAAACTGTGGTCACTTAAACAAAAATGCCCCCCAAGCAATTAGGAAGTAGCGCTAGTAGGCTATGTGGCCTTGTTGGAGTGGGTGTGGGTTTGTTGGAGGAAGTGTGTCATGGGGGGCGGGCTTTGAGGTCTTAGATGCTCAGGCCAGGCCCAGTGTCTCATTCTTCCTTCCTGCTGCCTGAGGGTGCTGATGTGGAACTCTCAGCTCCTCTCCAGCACCAAGTCTGCCTGCATTCTACCATACTTCCTGCCATGATGATGATGGACTAAATCTCTGAACTGTAAACCAGCCCCAATTAAATGTTTTCCTTTATAAGAGTTGCTGTGGCCGTGATGTCTCTTTGCAGCAATAGAAACTCTAAGACAGAGACCATCTGAGCCCAAGCCCCATGGGCCTGAGATCTTCTGATCTGGAAAGACACAGCCTAAGGGCTGAACCACGTACATGCCATCCTGAGGTCTTGGGTTTGGGACCACCAATAAGATGTGCACAATGACTTCCTAAGTGATCCATAGGCAATGAAGATACTGTGTTCCTTCTTGGAGACCTGGGCTGAGCATGTCAGGAGCAATGGGGAAGCAGAGAGTAAGCTGTGGCCCTGTCACTGCCCACTGGGCTCTGGGTGCCAAAGAAATGAACCCTAGCTCCATCCATCCCTGAGGCTCAAGGCCAGCATGGGCAGGAGGCTCAACAACTCCTGGTAGAATGTATGGTGCCAGGAACCTAGTCAACAAAAACTGCCATAAAATAGGGTTGTTGTTGTTTTTTTCTTTTAAACAAACAGTCATGTTTCTGAGTCTGATTTATTTCATTCAACATAATGATTTATGGTTCCATCCATTTTTTCACAAATGTAATAAATGATTTCATTTCCTTTACAGCTTTGTAAAATTCTATTGGATATACATGGTACACACACACACACAACATACGAATTACATTTTCTTTATCCAGTCTTTTGTTAGCCCATTTATTGCTTAGGTTATTTAGCATTGTTTTTGAGGTTTTGACAGATACAAATTGTTGTATTCTTGCCTTCTCCCCATGCCACCCTCCCTCTCGGGATGTTTCTTAGCTCTCTCTAGGCTTGGAGAATCCACTGTCCTAAGATGAACTCAAGATGTACCACCTACCCGTTCCCCTGGAAAAGAGTTCCCCTTCCCAGATACCTAGGGGATGGCGCACTGCGGGTCTGGCTCATGCCCATCTGCCCCTGAAAAGACACTTAGGGAAGTGCCCATCAATAGCACTTTCCAACCTAAAGTCAAAGACTCCATCCTCATAGGGAAATGACGTCAGAAGGCAATGTCTCTTCACTCCCTCGATTCACCCTCCTCTTTTCCAATCAGCAGAATTATCCGAAGAAGTGAATGAGAACATGTCACTCTCTGGTTGAAGTGGCCGGAGGGTCCCTACTGCCCTGTGACTTACAGACTTCTGCTCAGGCTGGCCGTCTTTCCGGCCACTCTTCTCCCAGCCTCTCCACTCCAGCCTCAGAAATGCCTCCCCTCTGCTCCTGCTCCAGGACCTCTGCCCATGCAGCTCTGGGGATAAAACTGTCCTTCTCATCAGGCCCTCTGTCCAGCCACCATCCCGTGCTCGGAGCTGACACTCAGTGAATGCCTTCCTCTCCGAGCACCTGAGAATGTGACTCCCCTGCCTCCTCCACTGAGGAATTCTCACTGCTGGTAAGCGGAGAGCCTGGCCCGGGGTAGATGTTCTACAAACACCGGCTCCCTGGCTGAGTGAACGCTTCCGTGGCAGGATGATCGAATCATAGAAAGCCAACTTTGCGAACTTGCTTTAGAAGGCCATAGAGGACGCATAATCGTCCCAATACTGCTGGAAAGAGAGCTGTGTTCTCCTACCCCTCTCCTGATCCCTCTAAACAATGTGGTCCTCCCTCCCCATCCCTTCACAGCCAGCTCTGTCGGGGCTGTGCATGGGCACCAGCTGACTGGATCACTCTCAGTGCTGCGGGACCAGCCTGGGCTCACCCAGAAACTCACGTGTTGTGGGAAGAGGAGATCCAGTAATGCGACAAGGGGTTGTTCATGTCTTGCATGTCCACCACGTCATACTTCTCATCCCAGATGCTGTTCTCCCGTGAAAACAGGTACGTGAGGAACTGAAAGAGATACCAG
This sequence comes from Microtus ochrogaster, assembly GCF_000317375.1. NCBI lineage: Eukaryota > Metazoa > Chordata > Mammalia > Rodentia > Cricetidae > Microtus > Microtus ochrogaster. Next base: position 25,622,017 of record NC_022011.1, on the reverse strand, counting down.
GGTGGAGACGCGGTGGGACAGGAGACTCAGAGTCTACCTGTTTCTAGCTAGTGTTCATGCATCGGTCAACTTGGACATATGGGACCAATAGCTGATCCACAGACCTCAGGTTCCCATGGTTTCAGTACAGATGACTCAGGCTGCATCCCTCCTTCTCAACATAAACCCTTCACAGACCTACAGATCATTTATTTCCCTTTTCCATGTGCATCCCAAAATGTCCACTGCTGCCAAAACACCAGCTGCCCACATGGGAGCGTCATGTCATATCATCAACTAACCATGGGTGAGTCCGACGCTCAGCATCAGAGACACAATTACAGACATGTAAATGTCAAGGGGTGGAAAGATGCCGGGCCTAGGGGCCCAAGTCTGTTGGTCCAGATACTCAAAAGGATGAAGCAGGAGGATCACAGAGTCAAAGCTTCTCTGGGCTACCATGAGTTCAAATCCAGCATAAACAACTTACTGAGAACCTGCCTCAAAATGAAAAGTAGAAGGGGACCTGGGGGATGAGTTGGTGGCAGAGAGCTTGGCTAATGACTCTGAAGCCTTGGGTTAAAAAATGTGGGCTACTGAACAGAGAAGAGGGGACAGAATTTCCTATCCCAACTCTTAGCACCTTAGAAAGAAAGAGAAAGAGAGAGAGAGGGAGAGGGAGGGAGAGGGAGGGGGGGGGGGGGAGGGAGGGAGAGAGGGAGAGGGAGGGAGGGAGAGGGAAAGGGAGGGAGGGAGAGGGAGGGAGGGGCTGGCTAGATGACTCCGTGGGTAAACCATGGGTCAAGGTTTCATGGGTTTGAACCCCAGAACCCACATGAAAGCTGGGTGCGGCAGTACATGCTGTAACCTCCATGTTCCTCCACTGAGGTGTGAACTGGAAACAAGAGACCCCCAGGAGCTTCAGGGCCAGTCAACCTGGTGTATGCCACAGCCATGGAGACCCTGCTTCAAATAAGGTGGCAGACAAGAACCAACACCTACACACACACACAAGGGTGGGGGGGACAAAATGAACAGGTCCTGGGGTATAGGTCTGTGGTAGATCACCTGCTAGCATGCCAAAGGCCCTGGGTTCTACTACTGCCAACACAAAGAGGCAGAGAAGGGGCCCAGGAACTTTCCCATCTACCCACTCCTAACATTTAAAAAAAGAAACCTCAGAAACACTGACTGACTCAGAAGTACATTTCACTGCTATAAATCAGACCCACCCGGCAGGTGATAACCCGTGTCCCTTCTGTCCCTCCTCTGCCACCTGTACAAGGTCAACTGCTGTTTAGAAATGACTTCCAGGCCCAACCATCTAAGCATTTGGGCTGTTTGGTTGGTTTCTCCCTGGTGGCGAATGCCCTCTAGTGGTGAAATCAATAAACTCCCCCCAGGAGAGAATCAAGAAAGAGAAAGGTGGGCACAGTCCCCACCCTGTAAAAACCACTCCCCAGAAGTCTGTCTCAGAGCACCTGACAATGACAACTTCTGAGGGGACACAGGAAGGAACAGGTGAGCACATAGGTACTGCTCACGTGACAAGCCCCAGCCCACTCACCTCGTCCACGAACAAGAAGGGCTCTGCGGTTTCCCTCATGGTGTCGTCAATGAACTTGGTCATCCGCTCCCGGACTTTGTTCAGATCCTGAGCCCATAGCTCCTTAAAGATGACAGAGACAACACAAAATCGCCAAAGCAACAGGCATCCTTCTCGGGACGTAGTCAAGGTAACCAAAGACTGAACCATCATCCAAGTTCCAATCTACCGGCCATCCAGGCCCACACACCAAAGCCCCATCCCAGCATGACCTTGGCCAGAGGTTAGCAAACACCTCCTGTGTGGATCACAGTGTTCCCTGCTGTCACCATTTAAGAGCCATCACCGTGTGAAAGCAACCACAGACCCAATACAGGCCATGAGAGTGACGGCACCCCAATAAAACTACATCTATGAAAGTAAAGCAACCACCAGCTTGTGAATGGGAGACCACTGTCTGCCAAAAACTTTCTGGGCTAGGTCACACTCTCTGGGTGTCAGCATGAAGTTGCCCAGGGAGCGTGGTGAGTTATGCCGATATCGTGGTTTGATTGCAAATGTCCCCTACGGGCTCATGGGCACGGGCATGGCTTGTGTTCAGGTGGCAGTGCTCTCAGGGAAAGACCACAGAAACTTCTGCTGGTAGAAGTGTGGGCCTTCTGCATGGGGTCATGGGGTCATCCTGTGTATCACAGGGGAACATTTAACAGCATCTGTCTACCAGGCACCATCATGGTACCCAAGAACGTCCACACACACGGGGGTGACCACACGCCATCAGATAATGACATCCCCACAGGAAACTCCTGTGACTGCCTCGACGCAGGGAGCCAGCGTGTCGCAGATGGCATCCTCTGTGGAGACTTCCATCTCATCCCCTAGAGGACCCGAGGCTTGGTCCGTCTAGTTACGTCCTCCCACCCAGGAGGGATGGCCTCCCTGGAAGATACTCCTGAGGTGGCTTCAGGGGAAGAGCTGACACCAGTCAGGTGAGGGATGTCTTGTTCAAGCCCTCAAGCCCCTGTCACTGAGTCCCCTCAGCCACTGAAAGTGGCCATAGGTGATGGGGAACTTGATGGGGGCCCACCCCACCTCAGGGAGGCCACCGCTGTGCTGTGACAGCAAGTGTCCAGAGAGCACTGTGTCCCTGATGCCACATCTTGCAATCCTCTCACCTGTTGTTCATGTAAAAGAAACCTCTGGAAGTCCTGCAGGTAGACAGCAGAGGCATCAGGCCGGTCTGTGTTCCTGCCCTCGGAGAAAGTGATGGGTGGTTAGAAAGAAGGACATTTGTGAGAAAAGGTCTAGCTCCACCCTGAGGCCCCGCCCCATGCTCTGAGCACACCACTAATCTAGAAACAGAGACAGGAGAGGCTCCAAAAGAGACCCCAACAGGACATTCTTAGAGATCATGGACAGCATTCAAGAGCTATAGAAGGTCTGAGGAGCCGTCAGATGGATAGAACCGGGAGACCAGAGCAGCAAGCGCCAAGGAAGTGACACACTGGGAAGAGACAGGAAGGGAGGGGAGGGGAGGAGAGGGGAGAGAAGGAAAGGGAGGGGAGGGGAGCGAAGGGGAGGGCAAGGGGAAAAAAGAACCCTATTGGCTTGTCACATTCCCTGAAGCTTCAGGAAGGAAGCCTGAGGCTCACAGTTCTCTCTTCAGAAACTCCTAGACCTTCCTCACAACACTCCACATCCCACGGATGCTGTTCACTCACCCACACTGTGCTACAAACCCGGGGTCAGTAACCGCACACGGCACCCACCCACTACCACCACCACCACCAGAGGCCAGCTTGGCACACGGACACAGCCCTGGACAGCAAAGCGTCAGAGGAATCTCACCCAAGGATGAACACGGAGGAGTCCTTTTTGAATTCATCAAGTATCTGAAATGAGAAACAGGCAGAAAACAAGAGTATTACACCAAGCTCCGCATGGTATCAAGACTTCTGTTCCAAAGTTATCAATGGGCTGGAGAGTTGGCTCAGCAGTTTGGAGCGTTTGTTGTTCCTACAGAGGATCTGGGTTCAGTTCCCAGCACCAACATGGCAGCTCACAGCCATCTGTAACTCCGGTTCCAAAAGATCCAACACCTTCTGGGCGCCACAGGCACCAGGCACACACAGGCAGGCAAAGGACTCAAGCATGTAAAATACAATAAGTCTAAATAATAATGAAGAAAAAGTTACATTATTAAAAAAAAATTACAAGAAGGAAATGAGTGGCGGGGGTGGAGCGTGTGTCTGGGGAGGATGAGACAGAGGATCTTGACTTTAAGGCCAGCCTGGGCTACATAGTAAGACTACACCTCAAAAGACAAAGAGGAAGAGGAAGTGGGAGGGAGGAAGGAAAAGAAGAATGAAGATGGAGGGAAAGAAAGGACACAAATGAAGTAACAAAGCCATGGAGCACATGTGTGGAGGTCAGAGGACTTCGAGCAGGACTCAGCTCACGCCTTCTACCGTGTGGGTCCCAGGAATCAAACTCAGGTCGTCAGGCTTGGCAGCAAGCCCCTCTACCCACAGAGCCCTCTCAGTGAAGCCAATTTTCACCACTGATGATTTAAGAATTAACAGGAAGCATCAGTGGCTGGGCATCAGAGTCAGTTGGGAAATGTGCCAGGGGCACACGTCCTCCAGCAAAGAACCGCTCTGAGCTTTGGTCCCCATGTCTAACCTTCCACAGCACCCCAGAAGGATGGAAATGTAACAGGCTCAGCACTGTGCTGTCATGTGACCCACCTAAGGAACTGTCAGCTGACAGC